>NC_056728.1:1695543813-1695912997 GCF_019279795.1 Protopterus annectens
AACGCAAAGAAAAGGATAGAGAGAGACAACCGAGGCCCAAAACTGACTAAGCTTCTCCTAAGCCAGTCGCCGGTTCGCCGGTCCTCAGTGAGGCACTTTCGCAGCCCCTGACGCCCGCTACTTTAGAGTCACAGGCCGCTAACGACTCCCACGTGGAGTCTGCCATGCCACTGGAAACTCAAGGTATTGGAGCCTTGGATATTATCCCTTCAGATGGGTCCAGAGCTGCTGAGCAGGCACCGGTTTCTGCGGGTGTATTCAGACCTAAACATCTTTACATCAAACCGACTTCAAAGGCAAACACTAAAGCACCTCCCAAAGCAAAGCAACAAACTCAAGAGCCATGTGGTCAGGCCTCTATGCCCAAAAAACAGATGCTCAAAATGGCCAAAGACTTTATTACCTTGAGCAGGGGTTCCCATCCCCCTCCTGATAGAGGAGGCACAGGCAAGAGACTGACTATGAATCTTCAGATCCAGTTTCCATTTCTTCTGATTCCTCTTCTGATCAGGAATACCCCCCCATGAGGATTCTGATGCTGAAGAAATCTATACCTTCAGCTTCTCTTCCTGAGGACTATTCTTTTGGGGAAACCTTACATACCATGAGGGAGCATTTCCACTGGGAGAGCCAAGATTTTTCAGAATCTAAAGAGGCTCTGGCATTTCCTTATATTACCCCAACAAGCCACTAGCCATCCCACCTGTTAGACATTGTAGATTGTGTTTTCTAGTCTTACACCTGACTCCTTACCTCCAGCTCCTGTTAAGCCAGACAGATATTACAGGGTTCCTGACTCTCATAAATTATTTTTTTAAAAACCCTGCTGCAGACCCAGACACTATTTATAAGGGTCCCAAAGGAGTTGAGGCTTCCACTGCAAAAAAACCCTACCCCCTCTGAGATTCTAGGGCACTGGATAGATGGGGGAAAAAGGGTTTACACATCTGCTACCTTGGCTATAAGGGCCTTAAACTGTCAGTTTCATATGCTCTGATATCAGCAACATGTCATAGCATTGCTTAAACATAAAATGTTGTTAAACTCTGAATGTGCAGAAAACAAGGAAATGCGGGATTTATTGCATGCAGCTGAACAAGTTGGAAAGCATACTTTACAATGTGGTTTTGATTCTTTAGAGGCCTCCTGCAGGGCCGCAGTTACAGGTTCTGTTAATAGGAGGCATGCTTGGTTAAAGGAGCAAAATCTGCCTGATCATGTGGTGGTTAAATTATTAGATGCACCTTTACAGCATGATACTTTGTTTGGTGTTAAGGCAGAAGAGGCATTAAAGAAAATGGAGGACAAAGCTAAATCTATGCAAACGGTCAAAGATTTTTTTACAAGTACAGCCACCTAGGTTTTGTAGACACTGGCCAACAAAGAATTGGTCCTTTCATGTGTCAGACCTCAAAGGGGCAGAACCAGACACCCTAGAGGCAGATCCCAGGCACAAGGTTCATTCCGCTCAAAACAATGGGGAGCTGCTACCTCCAAAGTGGGAGAAGACAAATCACAACCATTCAGGAAACTGTCCCAATGACTTCCCTGCCTGCACCAAGCACTTATCTCCTGGCAGCACCCTTGGGGGAAAATTAGCACTTTTTTTCTCAAAATTGGCACATTATAACCCAGGACAAGTGGGTCTTAAATATCGTGTCACAAGGCTAGAAGTTCCATTTCCATACCCTGCCAAAGGCAAACGGCTGGCCAGATCTGCCAAACAATCAATGGGCAGAGACAAAAACAAGTCTCATCCCACATGGACATAGGTGGGGGCCATTCAACTAGTACCAGAGCAAGAGCAGGGACAAGGATTTTACTCGAGACTGTTCTTGGTACCCAGAAAGGACAAGGCCTGGAGGCCAATACTGGACATTTCTATTTTTGAACACATTCCTGGATATACCAAGATTCAAGATGTTGACTTTGCAGCAGCTTCTGCCCATGCTGGGCAAGAACACTTGACTGGTGACTTTAGACCTAAAAGAGGCATACCTGCACGTCCCAATCAGACAAATATGCAGAAGATACCTCAGATTCAAGGCTGGCTCAATGCATTACCAATTCTCTGCACTGCCCTTTGGCTTATCTATTGCGCCCAGGGTCTTTACAAAGTGCCTGGCACCAGTAATTGCATTCTGCAGATAGAGGAATACAAATATATCCTTACTTGGACGACAGTTTAATTCTATCAGAGAACAAGGACATTCTTATAAACACAGCTGACAGATGCATTGCATCTGGCATTTGTGAAAACTTCTAACATGCCTAGGGTACACAGTCAACGAAAAGAAATCAAAACTAGTGCCCTCTCAAGAGAGAGTATTCCTGGGTGCAAGCTTAAATACAACTGTCCAGATGGCTTATCTCACGCCAGACAAACAAGGGCAACTGACTACCTATTTCAAAATGTTGGCAACAAAGGCCCAGTTATCTGCAAGAAAAATTCTGCAGGCTTTGGGCTTCATGGCATCCTGCATCCTACCAATTCCATATGCAAGACTGCATAAGAGGAAACTTCAGAGGACCTAAAAAGTGTTTGGACTCAACATTGCCACAGTCTAGAAACTATGATTACTCTCATTCCTTGCCTGCAACAGGAGTTTCGATGGTGGGCAAAGGCTTGTCACCAAAGCAAGGGACAGCCATTCACATTACCCCCAGCCAGGCAAACACTAACAACGGATGCATCAGATTATACCTGGGGGGCCCACATGGCAGGAAGATGCATTCAGGGCACATGGACCCCAAACCAAATGCATCTACATATCAAGCAAAAAGAGATGCTAGCAGTTCAAAATGCCCTGACAGCCTTCAAGGACCTACTTCATCCAGGACAACTACTGATAGACAACACCACGGTCATGTGATACATAAACAAGCAGGGGGGCATGCATTCTTACCCCCCTTTGCAGACTAGCCATGACTTTGTGGGACACAGCATTGACTTACCAAGTACATCTGCAGGCACAATTCCTGCCAGGAAGGAAAACTACTCTGGCAGACTAAGCAGAAACCTCATGGATCCCCTCGTGTGGCACCTAGATCCACAAGTCTTCAGCATGATGACAAGGAAATGGGGATGTCTGGACATGGATCTATTTGCCTCCCCCTCACAACTACCAACTAAAAAGATTCTGCACAAGGATTTATCACAGACCGGCAGGGAAAGTGGAAGCCCTATCAGTATATGCATTTCCCCCTTTGCCCCTCCTCCCAAAGGTACTCCTAAAGGTCAGACAGGAGAAGCCAAGGATGATGCTGATTGCCCCAGACTGGCCCCGCCAGTACTGGTATCCAATACTAAGGAGCTTGTTGCAATGCCCAGCGTGGACCTTACCTCAGATACCTCCTCTATTGTCCCAGCAAAACAATCGGATACTGCACAGCCAACTCAGGACTTTAAACCTGGCAACATGGCGGATAATGTCATACAAAACACACCTCTCAGTCTGTGATGGATGTCATTTTGGAGGCCAAGAAGGCCTAGTACTAGAAAATCTTATGCTGGAAAATGGAAGAGATTCTGTGCTTGGAACCAGGCACAAGGAACTGATACAGCTGTGCCAAATATTCCTCAGATTTTGCAATACTTAACTGAGATGCTGGCAAAGGTCTATCTTTTTCATCTATTAAAATTCATGCCTCTGCCATTTCGGCTCATTACAATACAGAGCCACCAATCTTTTCTTATCCCTTACTAAAACAGTACCTCAGATAAGCCACAAATGTAAGTCCTCCAAGGAGATCAATGCCTGCATGGAACCTCAACTATGTCTTGGAAAAACTCACCCTGCCTCCTTTTGAGCCAGCTACTACACCCTGATATAAAGTTTTTTATTCTGGAAAACAGCTCTGCTCCTAGCAATAACTTCTGCAAGACTAGTTTCAGAACTTCAGGCACTCATGGCTGTAGAACCTTTTATCATTTTTTATCCAGACAGGGTCTCTCTGAGGACAAACCCAACATTTATGCCTAAGGTGGTGTCCAGTGTGGCTCTTAACCAAACTGTTCATCTGCCAACTTTTTATCCAAATCCACAGAACAAGGGGGAGAGAATTCTGCATTCTTTGGATGTACACAGCTTAGATTCTACTTGGACAGAACCAAAGTTTTCAGAAAGACAGAGCAATTACTAGTGGCATATGCTGCAGGATCACAAGGAAAGGCGATCTCAAAGCAGACTAAGTGGATAGGCCACTGCATTCGTTTCTGCTACTTACACCATGGCAAGCCAGAGCCTAAGGGCATTAGGCCACATTCAACCAGAGCTGCAGCCACTTCAGCAGCCGTTCTTAGGGAAGTACCAACCAAGGACATTTTAGAGGCTGCTACTTGGAGTTCAGTGCACACCTTTACAAAGCACTATCATCTGCCACTCTACTCTAAATCCTGGGCAGGCTTTGCCACTGCAATTCTGCAGGGCCTCATAGCCGCTTCTAATGCTGTTTAGCTCTAGCCTCCCATCCATAGCTTTGGGACTTTACCCGAATGTAATGACTGCAACAGTGAAACACTAAGAACCTAGTACAGTTGTGTACACTTACCATAAATGTAGATGTTCGAGTGTATTCACTGTTGCAGTCCAGGTTACCCACCCACCATCCCCCTTTTCTTCTCATGGAGCCTATGTGGTGTATTTGCTTGTAGATGAAGGTCAAGTTTATATTGGTGCATGTATGTATATAAATTTTGGCTAGTAACCAAAGACAAGAAAATAAACCATAAAAACACACAGGATACTGCGAACGGTACAATGAAGGTTGTCTTTGACCTCTTGCCAGGACTCAAAATAATCCACCGATGAAATTTGGTCCAAAAAGAAAGATTTTATTGCACAAAGCCCACAGGCTAAAATATGTACCAAAGAGGTAGTACACAAGTGCGCAGGCAAACACGTAAAATACGAAAAACGTTGAAAACATATATTTTGACTAGTGTAGATTAAGCGCTTTCATCTCCTGTTCAGGAGACTTCTTCAGAATCAATGTTTTACTGCATTTCCTTTTATTTATACAATTATAAAACTTTCAAAAAACTTTTTAGACTGTGTTGATTGGCTGGCTTCAAATTGATATTTCAAATTTAAAGGTAGAGCACAGAACAAAAGTAAAACAGAGATAAAAACAGAATTAAATACAGAATTAAATACAATTTATCAATTTTAATACTAGAATAAACATATATATAAATAAATAAATAAATATATATATATTATATATATATATATATATATATATATATATAAATAAATAAATAAATATATATATATTATATATTATGTACACCCTGTATCAATTGAAGTATTATCTCCAGTATATATATGCTTATTGCAAATGAAATACATGTGTGTAAATAAATATTTAAATATGTAAACATGTATATAAATAAATAAATAAATAAATAAAATACATGTATATATATATATAATATATAAATACTTGGAATATAAAAATTCATTAAATATAAAATTTCATTAGATAAAAATTATTGTTAGATAAACAATATATAGATAGATAAAAAATATATATAAAAAGTATATATAGAAATATGTAAAAATGTATATAAACAAAGAGATACCAAATATACAAAATTTTTGTGTATATAAGCATGTTGTGTGTATTGTACATTGAACAAGTTAAATAAAGGAGGAAATAAAATACTAATGCAATAATACAATATTATTATTGATAATTCATTACAGTTATTATTGAAATTTATTATGTTTAAATAGTTAATGTTTCTTAGGATCAGCTGCAAGTAGTTTTAATGCTGGGGTGATAGATATATGGTCATTAAGACCTTTACCATAACATGCATCAAGTCTTAACTGCCAAATCATCTCACGAAATTCCAATAATGTTTCCCAGTCGCCTCCTCTTTCTGGGAGTGCAACTTCTTCTAGAACCCAGAATTTGTAATTGGCCTCCTTGCATGTTAATGTATGTCTATATAATGCATTGTTTATACATTCTTTTTTGATATCCCTAATATGCTTATAAATTCTCGTCCTAAGGTGCCGTTCAGTTTTACCTATATAATAACTGTAACATACTTTACAATAAGCTACATACACTACTCCTTTTGAATAACAACTATTGTATTTCTTCCCCTTAAGGGTGATTCCTAGACTGGGGATATTAATTTCTTTGCAACAAGCAATATAGGCACATTGGGTACATCTCCCACATTTGTAGGTACCCTGTTTTGTACATGCCCCATCTACTTTCCTTTTATTGTTTTCAATAATATTCTTAATATTTTTACTTCTCCTGTAACTATACTTTATTTCGTTCCGAAATACATTGGTTCTATTGGGCATATTTTGAAACATTTCCCAAGTTTCATTGATACTTCTTTTTAGCCATTTTATTCCTTTGTAATAGGTCAAGGTTAAATATGGTGATGTGTCTATGTTGCTGAATCCCTCTCTGTTGAAGTTTTTTCCCCTGTCTTGATTTATATCCGTTGTCAAATTGTCTTCTTTGTTCAATAAAGCGACATATTTGCTGCCCCTTCCTGTACGGACATATTCCTTAATTGGTTCAATAAATTCCAATGGATACCCTCTTTCCAAAAACATATTTTCTACATTATTAATTTCATTCAGAAATTCATTGGTGTCAGAAATCATTCTAGCCATTCTAATCATCTGTCCTTTGACTATGTTCCTTTTTAATTGATAGGGATGGTCACTGTCAAAGTGCAAATATGAATTAGAATGGTGTTCTTTTCTGTAGATATTAGATTTGTAACATTGGTTTTGGTAATCTTTTTCCAATTTAATATCCAAATAATGTATCGTATCTTTTCCTATTTGATGTGTAAATTCCAAAAAACTTGTAGTATTGTTGATATATTCTATAAATTTACTAATACCATCAAAGGGGCCATTCCACAAAACAAAAATATCATCTAGGAAACGAAAATATCTGGTAATATATTGATTAAATTCTGAGTCAAAAACATATTGTCTTTCCCAATATAACATGATAATGTTAGCATATATTGGGGCACATGCTGACCCCATTGCAACACCATCTTTTTGATGATAATAGTCCCCTTGAAAGTAAACATAATTATATTTAAGAACCAGTTCCATGTTTTCAAGGACCAGCCTATATTCATCCGATGTTAAAATGTCTATTTCTGTCAACATCTTTTCAAACCACAATAGACCTTCTATATGTGGAATAGCTGAAAAAAGGTCTCTTACATCAATAGTAATAGAAGTAAAATTGTCCATAAAAGGACTATGCCCTATTTTGTTTAAAAAATCCCATGAATCTATTAAAATGTGTTTATATTTGTTGTATGTTTCCTTTAACTTGGTGTCCACATATATGGCTAGTGGTTGCGTCTTAGAACCTTGTGAAGAAACTATTGGTCTCAAGGGTGGATCATGAAGGGACTTGTGAACTTTTGGGATACCGAAGATAACTGGTATAACTGGTTTAGGGACCTTTAGAAATTGATACAGTTCTTTATCAATCAACCCTTGTAATAAATTATCTTCCAAAATCAAATCTATATTGTTATAGGAAATATTAATCTCATTTTTGGAAACAAGTGCATATTTATTCTCCTTGTCCAAAATATCCATCATCCTTCTGGTATAATCCCATTTGTCCATAATAACAACTCCTCCACCCTTGTCTGGTTTCATTACCCTGATTCTTTCATTGTAACTTAATTCGTTTAATAGTTCTAGTTCACTTTTAGTTAAGTTATAGTCAGTCATATGTTCCTTTTTATAGTCCTTCCTAATCCTATTAACAACACATTTCTCAAAATTCATAATTTCATAATGAAGTGGAGGATTGTATATACTTGACCTTTTTAGACAATTTTCTTTCAACTGGGTATGTTTTTCATTGTATAGATGTTTAAAATTAAGCTTACGGGTGAAAATTTTTATGTCCAATAATATATTTTCTAATCTGGGTTTCTTTGTAGGCACAAATGAAAATCCTTTTATAAATTAAAATAACTATCAGTTATAATAATATCTGTATAATTAAAAATGTTAAAATTATTAAATGTATTGATAATATTCTTCTGTTCGTCTTCTCCTATAATCTCTATTGTATTTTGTTCAACATTTAAAAAAGAGGAAAAAGAAAAAGATAAAGAAGGGGAAGAAAGTTCGGTGGTCCTTATCTGTACACCCTCCCCATGTATCTGGTGTTCCTGTTCTCCGTAACCTGTGCATAGGAGGGTTGCTGGATCCGATTCCGAATTCTCTCGGATCTCCTCGGCTCCTCCATTCCTAAAGGGATTTCATCCACTACATCACTGTCTCTAATTTTCTTCAAAATGTGTTTCGATGTTATACAAATCTCTTCCACTGTTACTTAAATACTCTCTGTTACCCCAACCTTTACCACCATTTTGATATTTATTGCTTCTATAGCTATTGTAGGGGTTTGGTCCCATATTATATCTTTTGCCTTTGTTAACTTCCCCAAAATAGGCAAAACCCTTCTCATATGCTTCCAAGTCTCTTTCCAGTTTCCTTAATTTCCTATTCATATTAATATTGATGTTAAAATCAATATCATGAAGCACCCTATAATACATATTTTTGTATTCATCTACTGAAAATAACAGGTCATTACACATCTCATTGTATATTTTATCAATCTCTTTCTTGGTATCTTCCATAATCTCTACATTGTGTTTTATCATAACCTTAATAATAGCCAGCCCACAGTCATTAAGTATATCACATATGGCTTTAAAAAACATTTTGTCATCAGTACAATTATTAGGGAACTTGTTTAATCTCAAACCTTTTGGTACAATTTTATCCTTAACACATTTGTCGAAGTACCAATTTTCAATAGCCAAGGTTTTATATCTCAATAACAAGCTCTTAAAAGTCTTACATTTGTCCTTATATGTCGAACTGCCAGTCGGTATGTTCTTTTTCGCTTTGGTGCGATTATTGAATGACTGGTTCAGCCAGGTGTTAAAGTCCATATCCTGGTAGGTATTGGGTATATTGTCCTGGTAATCCCTGGGAGAATGTCTAAAATTAGAAGCACCATTCGGTTCGCTTTTTGCGAAACTCTCCTGGCAGTCCTCGCCACCACGCTTTTTTTTCCCTGCCTGTCGCCATCACATCATTCAGCCAGTCCCTCCAAGGAATCTCATTATGAGATTCAGGTGGAGAGTTCTCTGTCTGTGAGTGGGTTTGAATAACCCTGATTAGTTCGCTGAGCAAGGAACTATTATCCATCTTTAAAAAGACTCCTCGTAACCGAAGCAGCAGCCAAAATTCGACTAGTAACCAAAGACAAGAAAATAAACCATAAAAACACACAGGATACAATGAAGGTTGTCTTTGACCTCTTGCCAGGACTCAAAATAATAATTTGGTCCAAAAGAAAGATTTTATTGCACAAAGCCCACAGGCTAAAATATGTACCAAAGAGGTAGAAAACATATATTTTGACTAGTGTAGATTAAGCGCTTTCATCTCCTGTTCAGGAGACTTCTTCAGAATCAATGTTTTACTGCATTTCCTTTTATTTATACAATTATAAAACTTTCAAAAAACTTTTTGGCTGGCTTCAAATTGATATTTCAAATTTAAAGGTAGAGCACAGAACAAAAGTAAAACGGAGATAAAAACAGAATTAAATACAGAATTAAATACAATTTATCAATTTTAATACTAGAATAAACATATATATATATATATATAAATAAATAAATATATATATTTAACTGTAATGAATTATCAATAATAATATTGTATTATTGCATTAGTATTTTATTTCCTCCTTTATTTAACTTGTTCAATGTACAATACACACAACATGCTTATATACACAAAAATTTTGTATATTTGGTATCTCTTTGTTTATATACATTTTTACATATTTCTATATATACTCTTTATATATATTTTTTATCTATCTATATATTGTTTATCTAACAATAATTTTTATCTAATGAAATTTTATATTTAATGAATTTTTATATTCCAAGTATTTATATATTATATATATATATATATACATGTATTTTATTTATTTATTTATTTATTTATATACATGTTTACATATTTAAATATTTATTTACACACATGTATTTCATTTGCAATAAGCATATATATACTATATATATTTATTTATTTATTTATATATATGTTTATTCTAGTATTAAAATTGATAAATTGTATTTAATTCTGTATTTGTCTGTTTTATCTCTGTTTTACTTTTGTTCTGTGCTCTACCTTTAAATTTGAAATATCAATTTGAAGCCAGCCAATCAACACAGTCTTTTTGAAAGTTTTATAATTGTATAAATAAAAGGAAATGCAGTAAAACATTGATTCTGAAGAAGTCTCCTGAACAGGAGATGAATCTACACTAGTCAAAAATATATTTTCAATGTTTTTTTTTTTTTTTTTTTTTTGCCTGCGCACTTGTGTACTACCTCTTTGGTACATATTTTAGCCTGTGGGCTTTGTGCAATAAAATCTTTCTTTTTGGACCAAATTTCATCGGTGGATAAATTTTGGCTACCCTTTTAGGGGGCACCTGACATCTGGGGTAAGAAAAACTAAAGAAAATGGCGTCAGCCACATCTTTTATACCCCTGACGACCTGACATCAGGGAAGGGGCGACAGCAGCCGACGCAGGACCCAGGACTTTGGAATTCAGGCCGACTGAGGGCAACCTGCCAGCAGGATTACCCAAATGTAATGACTGCAACAGTGAATACACTCAACATCTACATTTATGGTAAGTGTACACAACTGTACTTTCTCTCTCTCTCCTCCGTATCAAGACTATTTAACCTGTCCCAGCCGAACAAAGGGGACAAGGTTTATATTAGACTCTTCCTGGTTCCCAGAAAAGAAAACTCCTGGCGTCCCATCCTGGACCTGTCTATTCTCAACACCTTTCTGGTGGTTCCAAAATTCAAAATGCTAACTCTTCAACAGCTTCTTCCTATGCTAGCCAAGGATGCCTGGCTGGCAACCCTAGATTTAAAAGAAGCTTATCTGCACATCCCAATAAGGGAATCTTGCAGGAAATACCTTTGCTTCAGGGCAGACTCCATGCACCATCAGTTCTCTGCACTTCCCTTTGGCTTGTCTACTGCGCCCAGGGTATTCACAAAGTGCCCAGCTCCAGCCATTGCATTTTGCAGGCAGAAAAATATTCAGATTTACCCATATTTGTATGATTGCCTGATTCAGGTAGAGAGTCAGGACTTCCTATTACAGCACCCGGCATTTGTAAAGCGACTTCTAACTTCATTGGTGTACACCATCAACGAGAAGAAATTGCACAGATTACCCTGCCAACAGATTGTATTCCTGGGAGCAAGCTGGAACACCACTTCCAGATGACATTCCTCACTCCAGAGAAACAAGTTTGACAACCTACATCAACCTTCTGGCCACAAAAACCCAGCTATCTGCAAGGAAAATCCTGCAAGCCCTGGGGTTCATGGCCTCCTGCATTCTGTTAATTCCATATGCAAGACTGCATATGAGGAAACTTCAATGGTATCTAAAAAGTCTATGGTGTCAACATTCTCAGGACCTGGAAACCATGATTCCTATCATTCCTTGCCTGAGGGCAGAGTTCCTTTGGTGGGCAGAGGCTTGCAAATGCAACAATGAATTTCCTTTCACTCTGCCACCTGCCGCCAAACCCTAACAGACGCATCAGACTATGCATGGGGGGCTCACATGGCAGGGCAGTGCATTCAGGGCAAATGGATCCCAATACAGATGCACCTGCATATCAATCAAAAGAAATAGCTGTACAGAATGCTCTGACAGCCTACAAAGACCTTATTCTTCCAGGACAACTATTGGTAAAGACAGACACCACCACAGATGTTCATGTTACACTGCTGCAGTCATTACACTTGGGTTATCCTGCTGTCAGGCGGTTCCCCAGTCGGTCTGAGTTCCAAAGTCTTGGTCCGGCGTTGTTTGCTGTCGCCTCCTCCCTGATGTCAGTGCGACAGGGGTATACAAGATGCAGCAGACACCATTTTCTTTCGTCTTTCTTACTGCGCGGTGCCGGAAGCAAAAGCAGTTCACAAGTGCCGGTCGGCCGACTCCTGAGATTTTCATTCCGAATCCAGAACCGAAGTCTTCTACAAAGCCAAGTACCCCATTGGAGAAACTTTTACTTGCTTCAGACCGATGTCAGTAAAAGTTAATAACTGTATTTCTTGTGGGAAGCAAATACTTCATAAGGATTTCCATTCTTATTGTATCCCATGCCTAGGCCCAGACCACGACGTCAGTGGTTGTCTGTTTTGTGCTAGGTTTAAAAAGCGCACTATTAAATGGTTTGATTTTGCCCAACATTATTTTGGCAGAAAATTCAATTATACCATGCTGTCGGAACTTCCAACGACCGGAATACATAAAAAGCGCAAAGACAAGGATAGGCATCTGAGGTCCAAAACTGATGACGCCTCTTCTAGGCCAGTCGCCGGTTCTCCGGTTTTCAGCGAGGTGCCTTCGCAGCCCCTAACTACCGCTTCTGTAGAACCACAGGCTGCCTCTGACTCCCATGTGGAGATGGCTAGGCCTTCGGATACACAAGTTATCCAGACTACCAAAACTACCCCTTCAGAGGGATCCAGAGTAGCTGAACAAACGCCCAGCTTCAGAGGGTGTTTTCAGACCTACTCAGTTAAGCATTAAATCTTCTGCTAAGTCTAAACCTACTCTAAAAGCAAAGAAACAAATACAGCATTCTCCAGGACAGGCCTCCATGCCTAAGAAACAAATGCTCACAATGGCCGAAGACCTAATCCCTTTGATCAGGGGTTTCCATCCTCCTCCTGAGAAAAGGCCTAGACAGGATGCAGACTATGACTCATCCGACCAGGTATCCATCTCTTCAGACTCATCCTCAGACCTAGGATACTCCTTACCCCCTTATGAGGATTCTGATGCTGAGGATTCAATTCCATCAGCCTCTCTGCCTGAGGACTTCTCCTTTGGGGAAACCTTACATACCATGAGGGAGCATTTTCATTAAGAAGGCCAGGATTACTCAGAATCCAAGAAAAGGCTCAGACTTCCTGTTACCTCACCACAGACCCCTTGCTATTCTGCCTGTTGGATATTGTGGATGATGTGTATACTGAATCCAGCTTAAATCCTGATTCTTTACCTCCAGCCCCAGTTAAGCCTGACAGATACTACAGAGTCCCTGTCTCGCACAAATTTCTTTAAAAGCCCTGTTGCTGACCCTTAAACTATTTCTCAGGGACCCAAAGGGGTTAAGGCCTCATCAGCAAAAAATCCAGTCCCCTCTGACAGATTCCAGCTCATTAGACAGATGGGGGAAGAAAATATATGTCTGCAACTTTAGCAATGAGGGCCTTAAATTGCCAGTTTCCCATGTTAAAATATCAGCAATTTTTGATGTCTCAGTTGAAACAAAAAATGCTACCAGATTCAGATCCTCCTAATTTAATGGAAATGCAGGATTTATTGCATGCAGCTGAACAAGTGGGAAAACACACTTTGCAATGTGGTTTTGATTCTTTAGAGGCCTCCTGTAGAGCAGCTGTTGCAGGTTCTGTCATTAGAAGACATGCTTGGTTAAAAGAACATACGTTACCAGATCATGTTAAAGCAAAACTGTTGGATGCACCTTTGCAGCAGGATGTGTTTGGAGTTGAGGCAGAAGAGGTATTAAAGAAAATGGAGGATAAGGCAAAATCTATGCAAACTGTGAAGGATTTCTTACAGGTTCAGCCTCCTCGATTTAGCAGAAATTGGCCAACAGAATTGGTCCTTTCCAGTTTCAGACAGACCTCAAAGGGGCAGATACAGATGTCCAAGAGGTAGAGGTCAGCCACAAGGCTCTTACAGGCCTCGACAATGGGGTGCATCAGGCCAGAAAGAAGGGGAAGACAGGCCACAACCTTATAAAAAACAGCCCCAGTGACTTCCCACTACAGCTGCCAAACAGCACTCTTGGGCAGCCCCCTTGGGAGGAAAACTGGCACTTTTCTATCACAATTGACATATGATCACCAAAGACAAATGGGTTCTCAACATTGTATCTCAAGGTTACAGTTCCACTTTCACACTCTGCCAAGGTTAAAAGGAATGCCAAACCTGCCACCAAATCAATGGGCAGAGGCTCAAAAACAAATTACAGCACTCATGGACATGAGCTATTCAAAAGGTACCACCACAGGAGCAGGGGCAAGGATTTTACTCTTTCTGGTTCCCAGAAAGGACATAGCCTGGAGGCCCATTCTGGATCTTTCTTCCCTAAACACTTACCTGGATGTTCCGAAATTCAAAATGTTGACACTACAGCAGCTTCTTCCCATGCAGGGCAAGAAAGCTTGGCTCGTAACCTTGAACCTCAAGGAGGCATACCTGCATGTCCCTTTCAGACAAAACTGCAGAAGATACCTCAGATTCATAGCTGGTTCAATGCGCTATCAATTCTCTGCACTGCCCTTTGGCTTATCTACTGCGCCCAGGGTCTTCACAAAGTGGCTAGCACCAGTAATTGCATTTTGCAGACGGAAAGGAATTCAAATTTATCCATACCTGGACGACTGCCTGATTCAAGCAGTGAGCAAGGACATTCTTCTAAAGCATCTGGCATTTGTAAAACAGTTAAGTTGCTTAGGGTACACAGTAAACGAAAAGAAATCAAAACTAGTGCCCTCAAAAGAGATACTATTCCTGGGTGCCAGTTTGAATACAACGGCCCAGATGGCTTATCTCATGCCAGACAAACAAGGACATCTGACTCAATATTTTCAATTGATGGCAACAAGAACCCAACTCCCTGCAAGAAAAATTCTGCAGGCCTTGGGTTACATGGCATCTTGCATACTAATTCCATATGCCAGGCTGCATATGAGGAAACTACAATGGTACTTAGTGTCTGGTCTCAACACTGTCAAAGTTTGGAAACAATTATACCACTAATTCCTTGCCTGCAACTGGAGTTTCGATGGTGGGCTCAAGCTTGTCACCTCAACAAGGGACAGCCTTTTATTCAACCCACAGCCAGGCAAGCACTGACAACAGATGCATTGGATTATGCCTGGGGAGCACACATGGCAGGAAAATGTATTCAGGGCAAGTGGCCCGCAGAACAAAGGCATCTTCACATCAATCAAAAAGAGATGCTAGCTGTACAAAATGCCCTAATAGCCTTCAAGGACCTGCTACATCCAGGACAACTATTAAAGACAGACAACACAGTTATGTGGTACATAACCAAGCAAGGGGGCACTCACTCTTATCCCCGAGCAGACGAGCCATGACCTTGTGGAACACGGCTCTAAACTACTAAGTTCATCTGCAAGCACAATTCCTGCCAGGAGAGAAAAATACACTGGCAGACTTAAGCAGAAACATCATGGATCCCCACAAATGGGAATTGAATCCACAAATATTCAGAATGATAACACAGAAATGGTGGAGCCCAGACATCTGTTTGCATCCCCAGTGAACTGCCAGCTACAGAAATTCTGCACAAGGACTTACCATCCACAAGCATGGAAAGTGGATGCCCTCTCATTCAGCTGGAAAAATCTACAAGTATATGCTTTCCCACCACTGCCTGTCCTTCCAAAGGTACTCATCAAGGCCAGGCAGTTAGAGCCAAAGATGATCCTGATTTGCACCAGAATGGCCCACGCCAGCACTGGTACCCCATCTTGAAGAACTTAGCACAAGGACCACCCTGGATTTTGCCTCAAAACCCACATCTGCTGACTTAGCGCAACAATCAGATGCTTCACAGCCAGCTAAAGACTCTAAACCTAGCGGCATGGAAGATTACCTAGTCAAGCAAGCAATGCCTCTCTCCAAAGCTGTTATGGATGTCATTCTGGAGGCCAGAAGGCCTAGTACCAAGAAAGCCTATTCGGATAAATGGAAGAGATTCTGTGCCTGGAGCCAGGCACACAACCTTGACCCTCATGACCCAAACATTCTTCAGATACTACAATATTTAACTGAGATGCTGGACTAAGGCCTCTCCTTTTCATCCATCAAGATCCATGCCTCTACCATCTCTGCTCATTACAACACGTATCCACCATTTTTCTCTAATCCTTTGCTAAAAAAACAGTACCTCAGAGGGGCTAAAAACATAAGACCGCACCATAGAGCACCTACTCCAACTTGGGACCTCAGCTTCGTGTTGGAAAAATTAACTTTACCTCCTTTTGAGCCAGCTAACACAGCAGATTTAAAATATGACTGCTCTACTCCTGGCAATAACATCAGCACGAAGAGTTTCAGAATTACAGGCACTAATGGCAGTGGAACCTTTCATCATTTTCCACCAAGACAGGGTGCCTTTAAGAACTAACCCTACGTTTATGCCTAAGGTGGTATCAAGTGTGGCTCTAAACCAAACTATTCACTTGCCAACTTTTTATCTAAATCCACAGAATAAAGGGGAGAGACTACTGCATTATTTGGACATACACAGGCAGTTCTACTTGGACAAAACCAAAGCTTTCAGAAAATCTGAGCAATTATTGGTAGAATATGCTGCAGGAGCACAGGGAAAAGCCATTTCAAAGCAGACTATTTCAAAATGGATAGGACACTGTATACGTTTCTGCTATACACACCATGGGAAACCTGTTCCTAACAGCATTAGATCTCGCTCCACCAGGGCAACAGCCACTTCAACTGCCTACCTCAGGGGAGTTACCTACCAAAGACATTTTGGAAGCAGCAACTTGGAGTTCTGTACATACCTTCACCAAGCACCACCATCTGCGTCTATACTCTTAAATCCAGAGCTGACTTCGCCACTGCAGTGCTGCACGGCCTTATAGCCACCCCTAATGCCTTATAGTACCAGCCACCCTACCTCTGCTTTGCTATTCTACCCAATTGTAATGACTGCAGCAGTGTAACACGATGAACCTAGTACAGTTTTGTACCTACCATAAATGTAGATTTTCGAGTGTATACACTGCTGCAGTCCAGGCTACCCTCCCTCCTTCCCCTCTTTACTTGCTGGTACGTACCTATGTCGTCTACCCTTTACTACGTATGGGGAGTATTTGCTGGTATCTGAAAGTTGTGGATTGCTTTTCTTATGTATGTTTTATTAGCAATTGGAATAGCCCACCTTTTTGGGGGCACCTGACATCTCTGGCCAGAAAAACTGAAGAAAATGGCGTCTGCTGCATCTTGTATACCCCTGTCGCACTGACGTCAGGGAGGAGGCGACAGCAACCGACACCAGACTAAGACTTTGGAACTCAGGCCGACTGGGGAACCGCCTGACTGCAGGATAACCAAAGTGTAATGACTGCAGCAGTGTATACACTCTAACATCTACATTTATGGTAGGTACAAAACTGTACTTTGTGGTACATAAACAGGCAGGGGGGAACCCATTCCTACCCACTCTGCAGACTAGCCATGACTCTGTGGAACACAGCCTTGAGCAACCAAGTGAACCTACAAGCTCAGTTCCTGCCAGGCAAATTAAATTCACTGGCAGACTACTTAAGCAAAAAATCTCAGGGACCCACACGAATGGAAACTGGAACCCAAAATATTCAAGCTCTTGAACAAATGGGGGACTCCAGAGGTAGACCTGTTTGCCTCCCCTCAGAACTGCCAATTGAACAGATACTGTACCTGAACTCCCCACAGTCAAGCTTGGAAAGTGGATGGCCCTGTCCTTTACCTGGGAAGGCCTCTCTGTTTATGCCCCCCCCCTGTTTCTCCTCTCAAGTCCTACTAAAGATCAAACAGGACAAGCCAAGAACATTACTGATTGCACCGGACTGGCCACGCCAGCACTGGTACCCCCCTTTGCACAGTTTGACAGTGCTACAACCATGGCACCTGCCTCAGACCCCTTCCCTGGGCCATATTCTGCACCCTCATCTTCAAACCCTGAACCTTGCAGCCTGGCTAATCCCCTGAACTCGCCTCTAGCAGTCCTCAGTAAGCAGGTGTTGGATGTCATTCTTGAGGCAAGGGGGCCTAGTTCTAGAAAATCTTATTCAGAAAAGTGGAAAAGATACTGTTCCTGGAGCCAGTCTCTGGGGATGGGCACAATGGTGCCCATCTTACCTCATATTCTAGATTATTTAATAGAACTGCTCCACAAGGGCCTATCTTTTCTCTTCAAGTAAGATTCATGCCTCAGCTATATCAGCATATTATACTACTGAGCCACCCCTCTTCTGTCATCCACTGCTAAAACAATTCCTTAGAGGGGCCAAAAATCTAAGACCCCCCTCCAGCCTGGGACCTAAACTTTGTGTTGGAAAAACTTACCCCCCCCCCCTTGAACCAGCTGCTATAGCAGAGTTGAAATTCCTTTCTTGGAAAACAGCTTTACTTCTAGCTATCACTTCTGCAAGAAGTGTCTGAACTGCAGGCCCTTATGGCAGTGGAACCCTTCATCATCTTCCACGTGGAGAGGTTTTCCTTCAGGGCTAATCAATCATTTATGCCCAAGGTGGTATCTAGTGCGACTCTCAACCAGTCCATTCATTTGCCTACTTTTTTCCCTAATCCCCAGAATTAAGGGGAAAGGATACTGTATTCCCTGGTCGTGCACAGACAGCTTAGATCCTATTTGGACAGGACTAAGCCTCTCAGAAAATCTGACCAGCTGCTAGTCAGCTTTGCTGCAGGGGCAGAGGGGAAGGCCATTTCAAAGCAAACCATTTCCAAATGGATAGCACATTGCATCCATTTCTGCTACAAGCACCATGGAGAACCTACCTCACAGAGGAAAGAACACATTCCACCAGGGCTGCATCTACCTCTACTGCATTTCTCAGGAGTCCCTACCAAGGACATCCTGGAAGCTGCAACCTGGAGCTCTGTGCATACTTTCACCAAGCATTACCACTTACCTGTTTTTTTCTAAATCCAGAGCTGGATTTGCCACAGCAGTCTTACAAGGCCTGATTGCTAGGCATAATGCTCTTTAACTACCTCCACCCTTCCTAAGCTGTGGGAATCTACCCAAATGTGATTGCAGCAGTGAAACACGAACATAGTACAGTTGTGTACTCTTACCATAAATGTAGATGTTCGAGTGTATTCACTGTTTCAGTCCTAGTTACCCTTCCTCCAGCCCCCTGACTTCTCTTGACTTTTACCTATCCTATTGGTTTGGTATACATTATATCATGTGTATTTGCTTTTTGCTGGGGGTGTTCCATACCATATCATTTCTTCCTATTGTGGGGGCACCTGACGCAAGAAAAACTGATGTAATGGCATCTGCTGCATGTTTTATACCGCTGACGTCATGGAAGAAGCGACAGCATCCGCCGCAGAAATCCCAACTCTGGTATTCAGGCTGGTTGAGGGCTACCTGTAGTCAGATAACCCAAATGTGATGGCTGCAACAGTGAATACACTCAACAGCTACATTTATGGTAAGTGTACACAACTGTACATTCTCCGCGAGGATAGCCACTTTGAAAGTCTCCAACACGTCCCTGCGACTCCTCTCACATGCTACTAAAGGAGCAGCTAGAGCGGCTGGGTCCGGCATGTCCATGAGGCACAATGCCTGGATCAGTCTGTCAAGTTTTCGGAACCTTTCAAGGCGTCTTGTCAATGCCCCTTATGGTGGCTCTACTCATTTTGGTAAGACCGTCCGAGACTTTAGTCCAGAGTGAGAAGGACGGGAAGACACTGCTGTCGGAATCTGCTTCTCGAACCCTCAAAAGATCCTTTTCCTGGAATCAGAGGGCAAAAAATGTGGTTCCGGAAGTCGCAGTATTCCTGGGACAGTCTGGGCTCTTCTTCCCCCAGAGGCAGAGGGGGGACAGGATAGACGCCAGGCCAGAGGCAGAGGAGGTCCGAGGAATTTTGGGTCTTGAGAACATTTCTCGGACAGGCCCGGGCAGCAACCCTGAGGGATTGCCCGACTACTCTACTCTGGAGTCAGTCGGGGGAAGATTGTCATTGCACCTGGTGGCATGGGAGTCCATAACAGCAGACCACTGGGTGCTTCAGATCATATCCAGAGGATACTGTATCCCCTTTGTGGTTCCTCCCAAACCTCCCGGACGTACCACCCACGCAAAGGGAGGCAGCAGCACAGGAAATCTCCAAGCTGCTAGGAAAATGAGCCATCGAACCCATCCCCCCCAGATCAGTCCAGATCGGGCTTCTACCCCATGTTCTTTTTGGTGCCAAAGAAAACTGAGGACTTGAGGCCCATTCTGGACCTATCTACCCTGAACCTGTCAGTTGCCAAAGAAGAATTCCAAATGGGCACACTACAGTCCGTCATGTCGTACCTGCAAGAGACCGACTGGATGCGCTAGTTAGACCTCCAGGACGCCTACTATCACATAAAGATGCACAGAGGTTCCAGGAGGTTCCTCTGCTTCTGGCTAGGAGTCCATCATTACCAATGTCAAGCCCTACCCTTTGGTGTCACCACAGCCCCCAGGGTGTTCACCAAAGTGATGGCGGTAGTAACAGCTCACCTGAGGCTTCAGGGGATTTAGGTCTATCCGCACCTGGACGATTGGCTCCTCACTGCTCCCACCAGGCGTCTACTTTCTCAAACCAGGGATTATTTCTTAGCTTGCTCTGCAATTGGGGATTACAGTCCACGCTTCCAAATCACTTCTGAATCCTGTCCAGGTGATAGACTACATTGGGGCAAGGATAGACACCTTACAGTGCAAAATCTTCCTGACCACGGAGAGAGTACAAAACCTGAGGATGTCTGTCTCTGAACTACCATTCTCATCTTCATCTTCCCTCTGCAGAATCAGTGTTGAAGGCCTTAGGCTCAGTGGCAGTGACCATAACGCTTTTTCCGTGCACCCAGTTACATATGAGTACTACAGTGGACACTAGCGGTACAGTGGTCCCTGTTGGAACTTCCATTATCTTATCCAATACACATCAGTCCAGTCTGTCAGTCGTCCCTTCTGTGGTGGATGTGCTCTCTGGAAATCTTGGAGGGACGACCTTTTGTTCCAGCCCCTGTCCAAGCCACAGTGACCACAGATGCCTCCCAACCTGGGTGGGGGGGGTATTGTTTGGGCAGGATGGTCCAAGGCCTGTGGTCCCCTGTCGAGACCAGCTTGCACATAAACATTCTAGAGATGAGGGCGGTCCTTTTGGCGTTGCAGGCCCTTCATGCCTTCCTCTGGGAACCCTTGCAATTCAATCAGACAGCATGTCAGTGGTCTGGTACGTCAACAAACAGGGAGGGACCAGATCTTACCCCCTTTGTCGCAAGGCCATGAGAGTGTGGGAATGGACTATCTCCACCGGTCGCTTTCTCATAGCAACCCACATTCCGGGACGGTCCATTCTAGCGGACAGGTTGTCTGACTTTTCTGATTCCTTACAAGTGGTCTCTGAATCATTCAGTAATGGAGCAGATCTTTCTGGAGTGGGGTCAGCCTTGCTGAGATCTTTGCATCTCCTTCCAAAGCGAAGTGCAGTGAGTTTTTTGTTTTGAACCCCCCTGCCGGGGGAGTCCCCCAGAGATACTCTAGTCCATGCTTGGTCTTCTGTATGCTTACCTTCCAGTACCTCTTATTCTGAGGTTTCTACAGAAAAAAGCTTGTTGATTGGGAAGCAAGGTGATCCTCATTGCCCCATTTTGGCCCTGCCAGGTATGGTTTCCCTTCCTTTGGTCTCATCTTCTGGCTCCGCCTTGGATCCCATTCAGGATCTGATTTCACACCCATTGGGGGTTCTTCATTCAAACCTGCACAGTTTGAAGCTCACTGCTTGGCTGCTCCACTTCCCATGATCGCTAGGACTCCTGGATTATCCTCTTCAGTTAGGTCTATTCTAGTGGCAGCTCAGAAGTCTTCATCCAGGAAGATTTAACGTAGCAAATGGAAGCGTTTTTTTCTTTTGGGCTTCTCAAAGGAGTTGACCCTTTCACGGCTCCTGTTTTTGCCATTCTTTATTTCCTAGCCAATATTTTAACAAGGAGCAAGCTCTTCTACTGTCAACGTTCAATTGACTGCCATCTCTCATTTCACGGTGAGAATTCTGCCTCCCTGGCCTCTTCTAGACTGTGTAAAGCCTTTATCAAAGGTATTTTTCGGTTGTGCCCCCCCCCCTCGGTCAAGGATCCTGTTCCTCCATGGGGACCTTACTATGGTTCTTTGGTCGCTCCACCTTTTGAACCTGCTGCAACCGCAGATCTTAAGTTCTTATCTTGGAAATCAGCATTCCTGGTCGCTATCACCTCTGCTAATAGGGCTTCAGAACTGCAAGCTTTGTCCATCAAAGTTCCATACATGATTTTCCATAAAGATAGGGTTTCCCTTCGGACCAGTCCGTCCTCTCTTCCTAAGGTTGCATCATAAGTTCCATCAATCAGACCATTAACTTACCGGTTTTCTTCCCAAACTTTGTTAACAAAATGGAATACAAACTCCACTTGTTGGATGTTCATAGACAATTACGATTTTATTTACACAGGACCAAAGATTTCCGTAAATCCAATCAATTGTGTCCTTCCCTAAACCTTTTTTGGGTAAACCTATCTCCAAGGTCACTATTGCTAGGTGGATTTCCTTGTGCATCCTTCAGATGTTCATCGTGCATTACAGCTGCAGTAATCACATATGGGTTTTCAGGCGTCAGGCGGTCCCTCGGTCGGCCGAATTCCAAAGTCTTGGTCCGGCCGTTGTTGTCGCACTCTTCTGACGTCAGGAAGTCTAGAGTATATAAGACACAGCCGACGCCATCTTCTTCAGTCTTTTTTGCCGCGCGGTGCCCGAAGCAGAAGCAGTTCGCAAGTGCCGGTCGGCCAGCTCCTGAATTACGAAAAATTTTTGGAACCGAAGTCTTCATTAAAGCTAAGTACCCCGTTGAGAATCTTTTCTTGCCTCAGACCGATGTCAGAAAAAGTTAATAATTGTATTTCTTGTGGGAAGTAAATACCGCATAAGGATTTCCATTCCCTTTGCATACCTTGTTTGGGCCCAGACCACGACGTCTCGGGCTGTCGCTGCTACCTTCAATAAATGCACTATCAAGCCGGGAGTTCTACCAACACTTCTTTCTTCAGCCGAAACCATGCCTTCTACCGAGGCCTCTTCTAACCTGGTAGAATCGGCTTCTGAAATCCAACCTGCTGTTGTGGTTTCTCAGGAATTATCGGACACTATTCCCTTGGATATATCAACCCCTGCACGTGAGCTGCTAGGCCTCCTGCAGCCATGTCCATTAAGGCCTTTGCCAGGGCTAAAGCAGCTAAAGCTACTAAGACTGTGCCTGTTAAGCCCCTCACAGGCCCAGCTCCAGTTCCCAAATGCTTTCTCTGGCAGAGGATCTCATTTCTTTAATAAGGGATCCCAACCTCATCCAGACAGGGCCTCTCATCCACCTCCAGAGAAGAGACCTAGAGCAGAGCCCCTGAGCCAGTGTCCACGGATGATTCCTCTGATGATTCAGACAATACAGACCTCCAGAGGCTCCTTATTCTCCTTACGAAGACTCTGATGCTGAAGAATCGATTCCTTCTGCCTCTCCACCTGAGGAATTTTCCTTTGGGGAAACCTTACATGCCATGAGGTAACAATTTCAGTGGCAGGGCCAAGATTTCTCAGACTCCAGGAAAAGGCTTAGGACCTAATTTGCATTTACCACAACATAGGCCTTAAGCTATACCTCCAGTTCTTTCTGTTGTAGATGATGCATTTAATGATGCCTGTACTGCTCCTGATTCTTTACCTCCAGCCCTGCTAAGCCCGATAGGTTCTACAGGGTCCCGGACACACATCACCATTTATACAAGGCTCCTTTTGCAGATCCCGAGACTATCTCCCAGGGACCTAAGGCAGTAGCATCTACCTCTGCTAAAAATCCCCTCCCCTCTGAAAGGGAATCCAGGTCCTTATAGAGATGGGGTAAAAAAGTATACACCTCTGCTACTCTGTCAGCTAGGGCCTTGAACTGTCAATTTCATATGATCCAATATCAGGAGTTTATGCTTGATCAGTTAACTAAGAAACTGTCCTCTGATGAATCTTTAGATAAGAAATATGTTCTGGAAATGGTGCATAACATTCAGCAAGTTAGTAACCATTCTTTAAAATGCTATGATGCACTGGAGGCTTCCTTTAGATCAGCCATGACTGGCACTGTTATCAGAAGGCATGCATGGTTGAAAGAACAGGCCTTGCCGGACCATGTCAAATCAAAACTTTTAGATGCTCCCATGGACAAGGTCAATTTATTTGGTTCTCCTGCTCAGCAGGTACTGAAGAAAATGGAAGAGAAGGCAAAATCTGTACAAACAGTGAAAGACTTCTTACAGGTTCAACCTCCAAGGTTTAGCAGGAACTGGCCCTCCAAAAATTGGTCCTTTCCAGACTCCTCTAAAGCACAGAGAGGCAGGAATAGGCGTTCGAGGCAGAAATCAATCCAGGGGTGCCTACAGGGGACGCCAGTGGCAGGGCAACAACCAGCGAGGCACAGACACAGCCACTACCACTGCAACAGGACAATCACAGTGACTTGGCTCTGGCACCGCCTACCAGGGAACAGCTAGCAGCACCCTTATTTATTTTTATTTATTTTACATTTGTTAACCGGGCTGGTCCAACTGGATACATGTCCATTTTCAGTGGAGGCCCGAGGAGAAAAGCTCTGCTATCTACTACATGATAATTAACAGTATATTATCAAAATACATACACATATTCCACCCATGACTGACAGTATGATACAGAATATTAGGAATTGGCATTGAGAAAAAGTACACAGTGAAAGGATGTACAAGCATACACAATACCTGGGACATTAGAATGAGATAGAAAGAGGAAGGTAAAAGGGATAGTACTGTAAATAGAGTAAGAGAATGGATAGAGTAAATATTGCATAAAGTAGGATATTAAAAGTAGGCCAAGTAAAGTAGATTAGGGAAAAGTTACAAGATAAAGAGGGTTTGTATTAGTAATATAGGTAATACTAAAAGCATAAAGCTGGAAGAAAGAAAGATATATGTGTAGGAGATGGCAGCCAGGGTGATCAGCTTGGGTAGTCACAGGAACAAAGCCAGTGGTTGTTTGTGGTGTTTTAGATTAGTTTTAAATATAGAGACAGAGGTTTGGGATGTCAGGTTTGGAGGAAGTAGGTTCCATTTTTTACCAATTGAGTTGGAGAACATAGATTCTCCTGCAGTATTCCTTGATTGAGAGGTTTGAATTAGAATTTTGCTAGAAGAGCAAAGGTTTTTTAGGTTGTTATAGGGCTTTATAAGGGTGGAGAGCATAGGAGTGTTGCCAGGGTGGTGAAGGGCTTTCTGGGCTATAGAGAGCTGATAGTATAGAATAAGGTGAGGTAGCTCTAGCCATCCAAGGTGGCGGAGGTTTTGCAGTGGTGTGTTTTATATGGGGAGGATGTGGCAAATCTGGCAATGTTATTATAGGCTGATGTAAGTTTATTGATGTTATATTTGGATAGGTTTGTATATATAGGAGAAGCATAAAGTAGTGTAGAGATGAGATGCTCTGGCTATGGTAGTTCTTGCTTCAGTAGTGAGGAAGGATTTGCTTCTATACTGTGTACCTTGTTTTCTTTTAGTTGTTTTATTGCTTGAGTTCATATGCGAGTCAAATTTAAGTTGGCTGTCAATAGTTATGCCTAAGAGTTTGGTCGTTTCCTGGGGAGATAAGGGTACCATTGTTTGATGCAAGAGAGAAGTTAATAGGGGATTGGTGTGTAGGTTTGAAGAGAAGCAGTTTAGTTTTCTTAGGGTTTAGAAGTAAACAGTGATTAGAGAACCATTGCTCTATGGTAGAAAAAGTTTTTGGGTAAGGAGGTGTAAGTCATCCTGGTTGGAGGCAGAACAAATGATGGTAGTATCGTCAGTATTGAATACAAGTAGATAGGGGGGTGACAAGGTGTAGGTCATTGATAAAGATGGAAAATAGAAGGGGTCCTAGGATGGAGCCCTGAGGAACCCCTAGGGAGGATGGTAGGAGTTCTGAAAGATTATTGTTCCATAGCACTGCTTGTTTCCTATTCTGAAGGTAGGAAGTAAACCAGTTAAGTGCAATACTATCGAGAGAAATGGATTTAAGGCGGTGCAGGAGTAGTTGGTGGTTCACCATGTCGAAAGCCTTAGATAGGTCTACAAAGAAGGCTGATGAAGGAAGATTGTTGTTTCGGTTGTGATTAATGGATTCAATAAAGGATAGTAGGGCTGTGGTGGTACTATGGTAGGGACGAAATCCATGTTGACAGTTAGCTAACAGATTATTTTGAAGGAGGTGATTGAGTAGTTGTTTATGTATACATTTCTCCATTATTTTTGCAATGGGAGAAAGAAGCAATAGGGCGGTAGTTTGAGTATTCCAGGAATCCCCACCTTTGAAGAGTGGGATGATGTGGGAGATTTTCCAGAGTGAAGGTATGGTACTTTCTTTTATGGTTCTGTTAATTAGTAAAGAGATTGGATATGCAACTGCTTTAGCTCCTAGCTGGAGATATTCTGCTGGGATTTTGTCGGCTGAGGGAGTGGAAGGTTTAAGTTTTTGAAGTAGGTATAGTATATATGATGTGGGTATAGGTTTGAGATGAAATGGTGGTGGGGTGCAGTTAGAGGTGTCTAGTAAAGAAGGGTCAGGGTTTTGCTGGTTGGCTAGATTGAGTATAGTTGAGGTGAAGAAGTTATTAAAGGCATTAGCAGTGTTTAAGGGCGAGTCAGGGTGGGAGCCTATTGGGCTAGGAGTTTCTATTTTGCCAAGGGATAGTAGTGAGTTTATTGTATTCCAGAATTTTTTTGGTTGGTGTTGGGAGGAATTTTGTAGCTGGATGTAAAAATCCTTTTTATCTTGTAGGATGGCTAGTTTAGTCAGGTTTCTTTTTTGTTTATAGTTAAGGTGGTCAAGTGAGTTTCTTGTGGTTCGCCATTTAGTCCAGGCTTTGTTTCTACTAATCATAAGTTGTTTAGTGTTTGTTGAAAGCCATTTTACAGTTCTAGATTTCATGCGTATAGAGCGCATGGGGGCATGATGATCAAGAATGGAAAGGAAGGTATGGTTAAAGTGGTTAACAGCGTCTTCTAATGGCAGGGTTTGCAAGGAGACCAGTTGACTAGGTTAAGTTCATTTTGAAACTGATGGGGATCAAGACTTTTTTACGACAAAAACGGATGAGAGGTGGTTTGGTTAGATTAGTTTTGTGTCTAATTATGTATGTTAGTGAGTGGTCACTAAGGTCATCTGGTAGCGTCCCTGTAGTGTATATTTGGTGGGGATTGTTTATTAGGATCCAGTCTAGTATGGTTTCTTTATTGTTGGTTTTATTTGTTCTAGTTGTAGATTTTTATGGTTTGATGGAAACCATATAGATTGATGTGGGTAGATGGATACGTTTGTTTACATGTGTTCCAATCAATGTTAAAGTCGCCTAATAGTATAGTTTCTTGAGGGAGAGTTTTTGAGAAGCAGTTCAGTAAGCTTTCTAATACTGGAGGATTGTTGCCTGGGGGAAGGTAAGCGCAGATAATATTTATTGTTTTATGTGGATTAAGGGATAGTTTGGCTATTATAATGTCTATGTTAGTGTTATTTGGAGGGGTATAGCTTGTTTTACATACTTCTAGTCCAGTTTTGTATATAATGGCTACTCCGCCTCCTTTTTTCCTAGTGCGGTCTTGTCTAAGGATGTTATAGCCTGGAGGAATAATTTCATTGTCTTTTATAGTGGATTTAAGCCAGGTTTCAGAAAGGCAGAGGATGTCATATTTATGGACTTCTAGTAGGGCGTGGAGGTTTGGGATTTTGTTACAAATGCTGCGGATATTGAGATGAGCTATAGAGAGTGATTTGGAATTAGGGTTCTGTAGAGAAGTCTTGGATTTTGTCTGTTGGGAATTAATGGGAGTAGTTAGGGTTACAGGGCCTGGATTAGGGTGTATGTCACCATCTCTTAATGAAGAACTTAGTTTGGGTGAAAGATCATAGAAGTTGATGTGCTTAGAGAGTAAGAGAATTAGATATTTAATATGAGAGAGACGGTGGTATTTTGGTTCCAGATAGGAGTTGTAGTATGTGGCACAGAGATATATAGTGTGTGTATTTGGGTGGATAGTTTGTGTGTGTTTGCTTGGAATGGTAAGTGTAGAGAGAAGAGGATGTTCATAGTAGGTTAAGATATAGGTGGTAGAGAGAGTAGTTAATATGGATAGTAGAAGGAATGGGTGGTGTATATGGGGCATGTTCAGTTAATGAATAGACTATGTTAATTTGAAGTATATTGTCAGAGGGGGTAGTCTGTGGAGGTAGGCGGAGATAGTAGTAATAGTGGGTGGGGACAGGAAGAGTCAGGGATTGGACTAGAATATGTTGGGTGTGGTTTAGTGGGGATAAATGTAGAGGTCCCAGGGGCGGGTGGGATTTGGGGCAGGGAGGGGAGCAGGGTGAGCCCGCAGGGCGAACGGAGCGGGATGAGCCAAGGAGTAGAAGAGTGCTGAGAAAAACAATCAGCCAAGTGGTAGAAACAGGTATGTAAGACAGAGATAGTGTGAGTAGTGTGTTACAAAACAGGTGTTCAAAGGACAGTGTTTATAAGGAGGTAGGTAGGCTGGTGGAGAGAGGGAGGAGGTTTAGTGGAAGGGAGCTGAGTAGTAAGTAATATAGTAGTAAGGGAGCTATGTAGCAAGTAATAGGTCAAAAGCAGGTTTGTGGGGGGAGATATTGTGAGAAGGACAGTGTGGGAGTGAGGAGAGCAAGGGCTTAATAGAGTGAGAGGGAGAGATAGTGATAGAGATAAGTGTTCAAGGTCACTAAAGGAAGGAGGGTATAGTTCATAAGATAGGGACTGGTGATGGCTGCTGGTAGTCTAGGACGGGTTGGAAGGCTAGGTACGCAGTAGCAAATTATTGGATAATAATAAGGTTTTACATACATAGGCAGTATTTACTTTATATAGGACGATGGACACCCTTAATGTCTGGTTGCAGCTAGTGGGCAGAGATCTGGATACAGTTCAACTCTGCCAGTAGGGCCAGGAGTCCTATATTAATAGTCGCTTGGTCCCGATAGGAGGGGAAGCAGAAGTCTGGAGATAGAAGGAAGGAAAATAGAGTTACTAGAACCATTAAATCGGATATAAATTAAAAAGGAAAGATAAACATTCATTAAGCATAAAGAGAACTAAAGAAAGTTAAGCATTCATTAAGCATAAAGAGAGGTAATTATACAGTTTCAAACAATATATAACACTCAGTACACAGCGTTTATGCAGTTAGCAGTGAGTTCAGATACATTAGCATTGTAACAGATGCCTGCACAGATTCAACAGTGTTTGAGACTCTTAATGTGCTGAACGAGTACTAGTACAGCGTGACAGATATCAGTGGAGTTTAAACATTAAATCAAATTGCCTTCCCAGGTTCACGGCAGTATGAATCGCACTACAAGTACTGAGTCAAAGCCAGCTAGCCTTATTTTCAAAGAACTGGCATTACATCACAAGGGACAAGTGGATTTTGCAAACTATAGACCAAGGTTACAGGTTTCATTTCCATACTCTACCAGGAAAAAGAGGAATGCCAAACCTACCACCAAATCAAAAGATAGAAGCTCTAAAACAAATAGCTCAATTACTAAGAATGAGAGCTGTGGAAAAGGTACCATCTATGGAACAAGGAAAGGGATTTTACTCCAGACTCTTCCTGGTACCAAGAAAAGAGAAAAAATGGAGGCCTATTCTCGACCTGTCCGCTTTAAACACATTCCTCATTGTTCCAAAATTCAAAATGCTGACTCTACAGCAGCTTCTTCCCATGCTGGGCAAGGAGTCTTGGCTGGTAACTCTAGATCTCAAGGAGGCATACCTGCACGTCCCCATACGACCAAATTGCAGAAGATACCTCAGATTTCTTGCAGGATCAGAGCATTATCAATTCTCAGCATTGCCCTTTGGCTTATCTACTGCGCCCAGAGTGTTCACGAAATGCCTGGCATCAGTAATCGCTCATTGCAGACTTCAGGGAATCCAAATTTATCCCTACCTGGACGACTGCCTGATACAAGCGGACAACAAAAACAAGCTAACAGAAGACTTACAAAGAGTCATTTACTTGCTGCAAGCCCTGGGATATACAGTCAATATAAAAAAGTAAAGGCTGATACCATCCCAAAGAATAACCTTTTTAGGTGCAGAGCTGGACACATCAAAGCAGATGGCATTCCTAACTGTAGAAAAACAAGAACAACTTCCTCTCTACTTCTTGGCATTGACAAAGCAGAACCATCTAACAGCAAGAAAAGTACTGCAAGCCCTGGGCTTCATGGCATCCTGCATAATTCTGGTCCCTCATGCCAGACTGCATATGAGAAAGCTACAGTGGTACCTGAAGAATTTATGGTCTCAACACAAACACAGCCTAGAAACCAAAATTCCACTAATACCATGCCTGAAGCAAGAGTTCCTATGGTGGGCTCAGGCCTGTCAATCGAACACAGGTTTGCCCTTCTACAGCATTCAACCAAGCCAAACCATTAACGGATGCCTCAGACCTCGGTTGGGGGGCCCACATGCTGGACAAGTGCATACAAGGCTTATGGACTCAAGATCAGCTGCACCTGCACATAAATCTAAAGGAAATGCTGGCAGTAAAATTGGCAATCCAGACATTCAGACCATTCCTCCAAGAAAAGGACAGACAACACCACAGTTATGTGGTACATCAACAAACAGGGAGGCACACATTCATACCCTCTATGCCGGATGGCACTGGACCTATGGAATGTGGCTCTGAGCTACAACATTCAGTTGCAAGCAATTTTTGTACCGGGAAAAGAAAACATTCTAGCAGACATATTAAGCAGAACTACCAAGGATGCCCGCGAATGGATGCTGCACCCGGACATCTTCAAAGCCATCACAAGAAAATGGGGGCTACCACAAATAGACTTATTTGCATCCCCACTCAATCACCAGCTAAAGAAATTCTGCACAAGGACGTACCACCCACTTGCTTGGAAGGTGGACTCCCTATCGTTCAGTTGGAAAAACCTGACAGCATATGCATTCCCACCACTTCCTTTGATGCACAAGGTGCTATTGAAGATCAAAGAGGAACGTCCAAGGATAATTCTGATAGCTCCAGACTGGCCAAGACAACATTGGTACCCATTACTGAGGAGCATGTCTCGGGAACAAATGTGGACAACTACCCCTGATCCCCATTGCTGTTAACACAGAACAGCTACAACATCCTGCATCCAAACCTGAAAACTCTGCAGCTGACTGTCTGGAACATTACATAAGAGCAACTAACCCAAGTTTATCCCAAAGGGTTAAAGACATTATCCTTGAGGCTCGCAGACCTTCAACAAGAAAGAATTATGCAGCAAAATGGAAAAGATATCTCATTTGGAGTGCTGCAAAGGGAACAGATGTGTCACTGGTAAACATAGCCAACATCCTGGAGTACTTGGCAGAGCTCTTCCATACAGGCCTGTCCTATTCCTCCAAGATACACGCATCAGCTATTTCGGCAGAATACAGCTTGGATTCCCCTGTCTTCTCACATCCTCTGCTCAGGCAGTTTCTGAGAGGAATTAAAAATGTAAAACCTCCTAGGAAACCACCATTGCCAGCATGGGACTTGAACTTTGTGCTAGAAAAATTGACACTTCCTCCTTTCGAACCAGCAGCGACAGCAGAATTACAATACTTATCCTGGAAGACTGCTTTCCTGCTGGCAATCACCTCAGCAAGAAGGGTTTCTGAACTACAGGCATTAATGGCAGTGCAACCCTTCCTGATCTTCCATCAAGACAGAGTGTCCATGAGAACAAATCCTACATTTATGCCTAAGGTGGTATCCAGAGTGTCTTTAAACCAGGCTATCCACCTACCTACATTTTTCCCCAACCCACAGAACAGGGGAGAAAGACTGTTGCATACCTTGGATGTGCATAGACAATTACGCTACTACCTGGACAGGACCAAGTCCAATAGAAAAACTGACCAGCTTCTGGTAGCATATGCAACAGGAAGGGAAGGAAAAGCAATTTCAAAACAGACAATCTCCAAGTGGATAGGAAATTGCATTAGATTTTGTTACTCCTTCCACGGAAAGAAGACTCCAAACAACATCAGGCCTCACTCCACAAGGGCTACAGCCACTACTACAGCTTTCTTACGAGGGGTGGCTACCAAGGACATTATAGAGGCTGCCACTTGGACCTCCGTGCATACATTTGCCAAGCATTATTATTTACCTTTATACTCTAGATCCCGAGCAGGTTTTGCCACTGCTGTTTTGCAAGGGATCGTAGCTACACCATAATCTCTCTTTTTTCCTCCTCCCCTAGTTTGGCTATGGTATTCTACCCATTTGTAAGGACTGCAGATGCATCCTTGAAGGACATAGTACAGTTTTGTACCTACCATAAATGTAGATGTCCGATAGGAATGCATCTGCAGTCAGGATTACCCACCCGCCTTCCCCTCTGTGGTACTCCTAGGGTATTTGCCATCTTTCAGCTAGCTTGGGGATCTATTATGGTGTATTTGTTTGTATATATGTACATACATGCTTATTTTATGTGTTTGCTCTCTGCTATTTGGAAACATTGGCATTTATCCAAATTTAGCCATCCAAGAGGGCACCTGGCATCTGGGGCAAGAAACACTGAGGAAAATGGCGTCGGCTGATGCCTTTATACCCGAAGAACTGCAGCTATGACATCGGGTGAAGTGCGACACCAGCCGAAGCCAGACCCAGACTTTGGAATCCGGCCGACCGAAGGGCTGCCTGACGACAGGACAACCCATTTGTAAGGACTGCAGATGCATTCCTATCGGACATCTACATTTATGGTAGGTACAAAACTGTACTTTTCCCTTCCTTTGGTCTCATCTTCTGGCTCCGCCTTGGATCCCATTCAGGATCTGATTTCACACCCATCGGGGGTTCCTCATTCAAACCTGCACAGTTTGAAGCTCACTGCTTGGCTGCTCCACTTCCCATGATCGCTAGGACTCCTGGATTATCCTCTTCAGTTAGGTCTGTTCTAGTGGCAGCTCAGAAGTCTTCATCCAGGAAGATTTAATGTAGCAAATGGAAGCTTTTTTTCTTTTGGGCTTCTCAAAGGAGTTGACCCTTTCACGGCTCCTGTTTTTGCCATTCTTTATTTCCTAGCCAATATTTTAACAAGGAGCAAGCTCTTCTACTGTCAACGTCCAATTGGCTGCCATCTCTCATTTCACGGTGAGAATTCTGCCTCCTTGGCCTCTTCTAGACTGTGTAAAGCCTTTATCAAAGGTATTTTTCGGTTGTGCCCCCCTCCCCCCGGTCAAGGATCCTGTTCCTCCATGGGACCTTACTATGGTTCTTTGGTCGCTCCACCTTTTGAACCTGCTGCAACAAGTTCTTATCTTGGAAATCAGCATTCCTGGTCGCTATCACCTCTGCTAATAGGGCTTCAGAACTGCAAGCTTTGTCCATCAAAGTTCCATACATGATTTTCCATAAAGATAGGGCTTCCCTTCGGACCAGTCCATCCTCTCTTCCTAAGGTTGAATCATAAGTTCCATCAATCAGACCATTAACTTACCGGTTTTCTTCCCAAACTTTGCTAACAAAATGGAATACAAACTCCACTTGTTGGATGTTCATAGACAATTACGATTTTATTTACACAGGACCAAAGATTTCCGTAAATCCAATCAATTGTGTCCTTCCCTTTACCTTTTTTGGGTAAACCTATCTCCAAGGTGCTAGGTGGATTTCCTTGTGCATCCTTCAGTTCTACAAGGATAAAGGTGCGTCTCCTCCGGGTCAGGTGAAAGCTCATTCCACTAGGTCCATGGCTACTTCTGCGGCCTTTTGGTCTAGAGTCTCATTGGATGATATTTGTTCTAAAGCTACTTGGTCTTCATCTCATACTTTTATTTCTCACTACAAATTGGATTTGACTTCTAGAAGGAGAGCATCCTTTGGTTCCGCGGTGCTCTGTAATTTCCTTCCATGAGGGCCACCCAGGAATTTAGTAGCTGGGGACTCTGTCCCACAGGTTGAAGACCAAATGAAGTAAACTACTTCAGATAAAGAAGTTATGTACTCACCATAACGTTCCATCTGAGTAGTTCTACTTCATTTGTCTTCAACCATCCCTCCCTCCTTCCCCCTGACCTCATATGAACAGCCTGTTTGCTGCAGTTGTAGGTCAAAGTATTCTTCAGGTCGGGTTATCAGTATAAGGTTCAACAAACTCGATCTGGGGGTTGGAAGGTAGTGGAGGTGTATTGTGGGTAAGAGGAGGAGCTTGGAGCAGATGCTGGTGAATTTGCCAGCACGGATCTGGTACCCACAGGTTGAAGACTGTCGAACTGCTCAGATGGAATATTATGGTCAGTACATAACTTTTTATACTTCTCCTACCTTGTCCCTCAGAGTGACAAATTACCAAACTCACATGGCCAAGTATGCCTTCTCTCTCTTGGAATCTGCCACCAAACTGGTGAATATTCCAGACTGTCCTGCCAGAGCATCACTTGCGTTGCTCCTGGCCCTCTCTTCCCAGGTTACCAGACACTATAAAGTGCAGTTATGCTGCTGAGTCTTCAGCCAGATCAGCAGCATCTGCCTTGCATAAATACTCCACCCCTGCCTGATTTCAGGACAAAGCTTATTGATGCTCCTTTGGAAAATATTGCATTGTTTGGCTCTAAGGTAGCAGACCTTTTCAAGTCACTCCTGCAAGAAGGTAAAGAAATGCAGGACCTGAAACATTTGCTGGTTTCTCCCATTCCTAAGTTCTAAAGAATCTATCCTGCTAACTCAGTTTATTAGGAAGCACACTCACCCTGCTGCTCCTTCAAGGCCTAGGAAGCCCACAAGGAAATGGCCATCTGCAGCTAGAGCATCTTCCTCTTCTAGCCAGAGACTGCCCTTTCAAGATAGGGCAGGTAGCATCTGACTTCCTGCCTAGGAAGCCCACAAGGAAATGGCCACCTGCAGCTCGAGCATCTTCCTCTTCTAGCCAGAGACTGCTCTTTCAAGATAGGGCAGGTAGCATCTGACTTCCTGCCACCCAAGCTTCCTCCACCCCCTCCTGTATCACGGTCAGCCTGCCTGTCTCACTGCCTCCCTGTGTGGACCAACCTCATCCAGACAAGTGGGTTCTGTCCATACTACATAACTGTTATTTCATGTCCTGGATCACCCCTCCAAAAAGGAGAGGTATCCCACAACCACCTACACAACAGTTGCACCTCTTGCAACCGTTAGTGCAGACTAGAACCAGTTCCCTTAGCTGCAAAAGGAAGAGGATTCTACTCCAGAATCTTCCTGGTCCCCAGGAAAGACGGACCCTGGAGACCTATAGTAGACCTCTCCCACCTCAACCCTTTCTTAAAGGTCCCTACTTTCAAAATGCTGACCCTTCCAGCCCTATTCCCCATCCTGATTCCCCAAAGGTTCATGGCAACATTAGACAAGCTTATCTCCACATCCCGATAAAGCCAACTTACAAGAAATACTTGAGGTTCTTAGTGGGCTCTTCTCACTTACAATTCTCTCCCTTCCCTTTTGGGCTGTCCACTGCACCCAGAGGCTTCACAGAATGCTTGGCCTCAGTGATTGCACGAATGGATGCTTCACAGAGATGTCTTCTTGGATCTGGTCCACAGGTGGGTTATACCTCAAATATACCTGTTTGCCTACTCCAACAGGCAATTTCTTGGCTTATTTTTTTTTTTTTAATTTATTTTTATTTATTTAACATTTGTTAACTGGGAAAGTCTGACTTGGAACAAAGCCAGTTTTCAACGGAGGACCAGGGAGAAATGCTTCAGACACATGTCTTTGTAAAGTGGGAGGAAACCAACAAGAACACAGGGAGGACATGCAGACTCCACACAGAAGGCACCCCAGCCAAGAATCGAACCGGAGAACCTTTTGCTGCGAGACGAAAATGCTACTGCTGCACCACTGCGCCGTCTTTTGCACCAGAACCCCAGGCACTGGCAAGAGATGCCTTCTCAATCTCCTGGAAAGGGAAGCATCTATATGCCTTCCCGCTAATTCAGAAAGTCCTACTGAAAATTCAGCAGGGCACTCCAAAAAAATCTTTTTGGTGACCCCCTACTAGCCCAGACAGCACTGGTTCCCCTTCTACCAAGGGCAATCAAAAGTTACCCCCCAGAGTGGACCTTCTCACACAACACAAGGGGTCACTGATTCACCCACAGTGGCAGCTTCTACACCTCACCCTGTGGCTGATAGGATTCTGATCCCCTTTAGACGCCTTTACAGTGAGGAGGTGCTCAGTTTCCTGCAGGAGGCCAGGAAGCCAAATAAAAGAAATTCCTACCTTTCAAAGTGGAAAAGATTCACAATTTCATGTCACAAAAGACAGCTGGACTCACTCTCTAGCGAACCCCCTCTGGTCCTTTATCTGTGTGAGCTACTGCAGACTGGCTTGTCTGGCTGCAATTTCAGCATGCCTTCCTCTGGACCCACCCTTAGCATCCAGGCTTCCTCCTAAGCTCTTCCTTAAGGGGGTACTTCACCTCAGACCTCCCAGGAAACCATCCCTTCCTCCTTGGGATCTTAACTGCATGCTTGAAAAGCATAGCACCCCCCCCCCCCCTTTGGAGCCAGCAGATGAAGCTTCTCTAAAACATTGCACATGGAAAACTGTACTGCTTAGTAGCCCTGACCTCAGCTAGAAGAGTATCAGAACTACAAGCTCTTATGGCTATTCCTTTCTAGTTTTCCACAAGGATAGGGTTACCCTTAGAACTTAACCCATCCTTGCCCACAGTGGTTAATGACCTGTCCATTAACCAGGCCATACACAACTGTCATTTTCTCCAACCCACAGAGGGACAGAGTACTGCACTCCTTGGATATGCAAAGACAAATCAGGTTTTACCTGCATAAAACCCAAGTCCATCAGGCAGGCTGACTAAATCTTTGTATCCTTCCACCCTAGAGCCCTGGGGAGGGCAGTGTCGAAGCAGAACATTCTCTATGTGCATCTCGAAAGCCATCACCTTCTGCTACCAATTCCATGGTAAATCTCTGCAAGGGGCAGATGAAGCACATTTCCACCAGAGCCATGGATTCTTCAGGAGCCTTCTTTCAGGGTCTAGACACTTACAATCCTGGAGGCAGCTACTTGGTCTTGTGTACACACCTTCACCAAATACTACAAACTTTACCAGATCTCTAGGTCCAGGACAGGGTTTGCCAGAGCTATCCATTGATTTCTGAAATCTGCCTCTGGACCACTTCCCCTATCACAGTGATCTTTGGCACTCACCGGTATGCAGAATACTGCAACATGGGAATAGAAGGACATAGAAAAGTTGCGTAAAATGTTACCATAACCATAGATGTCCTCTTTCACGTTGCAGTATTCCTTCCCCTCCTGTTGGGTTACATTTCCCTGTCTGTGTGGCCCTGGACTGGCATTTCCCTTTTAAGACCGGCTCCAACTGGGGCTTTCACTTCTGAGGGCTGGTGCGTGCCAATGTCATTTTTATGGCCCTCGTTCCCTCAGCCACATCAGACGTGACACGCATCTCAGAAGGACTGAAAACTTTTGTATACTGGCCATACTTAATGCGAGGCAAGAGGCGTAAACCCATACGCAGAATACTACAACATGGAAGAGGACGACATCTAAGGTTATGTTAAGATTTACACAGCTTTTCTTTATGAATACTGCAACAGTGAAGAGAGGGACTTCTACCATTATGGTAAGATTTTGCACAACTGTACTTGCATTCTTGCTGTCAGAGCCCAGAGCATAGTGCTGGTCAGTATATTGACAAGTCAGTCCACACCAGGGAAAGAAGCTGTCTAAAGCCAAGTACCCCATTGGGGATCTTTTCATATGTCCGACTAATGTCAGAGAAGGTTAATTGTCTTTTCTGTGCCAAACATACCACACTGAGAGTTTCACTCCTTTTGTGCAACTTGTTTAGGCCCAGAACAAAATGTAAGTAACTGTTGGTTCTGTGCTCACATTAACACTACAGTGGTCAATCTTAGGACTGAAATTTTAGCTAAGCACTTTAACAAGTCGCTAGGGCCTTCATGTACAGTGTTGTCTGCTGATTGGGCCAAAACTGATGATCTCAGGCATAAGAAGGAAAAGCGTTCAAAACTTGAGGTACTCGCTTGTATTCACTATTCAGCAGGGTACCTAGGCATATCAAAGATGGTGAAACACTTTCACAGTCCCCTCAGACAGGTGGTGACAGGCTCCTATTGAGACCTGTGTGAAGTCTAATACTGTACTGTGCCCCTCTACGTCCACTCAAGCCAAAGGACTTAATTCATTTGTTAGGTCCGGAGCTTCTTCACAGGATGTTGGTGTTTCATTGTTGCAGTCATTGCACTTGGGTTATCCTGCTGGCAGGCTACTCGCAGTCTGCCTGAATTCCGAAGTCCTGGTCCGGTGTCGGTTGCTGTCTCCTCCTCCCTGACGTCAGTGTGCCAGGGGTATATAAGATGAAGCCGACGCCATTTTCTTCAGTCTTTCTTGCCGCGTGGTGCCCGAAGCAAAAGCAGTTCGCAAGTGCCGGTTGTCTGACTCTTGAAATTTTCGAAATTGAATTTCAGATCCGAAGTCTTCAATAAAGCTAAGTACCCCGTTGGGGAAATTTTTTTCTTGCTCCAGACCGATGTCAGAAAAAGTTAACAATTGTATTTCTTGTGGGAAGCAAATACCTCATAAGGATTTTCATTCTTACTGTATTCCTTACCTAGGCCCTGACCACGACGTTGCTAGTTGTCGGTTTTGTGCTAGATTTAACCAACGCACTATTAAGCGTCTGTACGATTTTGCATTTCATTACTTTGGTCGAAGGTTTAACTATATAATGCCGTCGAAATAGCCAACGACCGGAGTTCATAAAAAGTGCAAGGAAAAAGAAAAGGACAGGCATCCGAGGGCCAAAACCGACAAAGCCTCTTCTAGGCCAGTCGCCGGTTCTCTGAGGCGCTTTCACAGCCCCTGACACCCGCTACCTCAGAGCCACAAGCCGCCTCAGACTCCCACGTGGAGACAGCTAGGCCTCTGGATACTCAAGGTATTGGACCTTCAGAAACTAATCCCTCAGATGGGTCCAGAGCCGCTGAGCAGGCATCGGCTTCTGAGGGTGATGTCCTTCAAGGATGCATCTGCAGTCCTAACATATGGGTTGTCCTGCCTCAGGCAGCCCTTCGGTCGGCCGGATTCCAAAGTCTGGGTCTGGCCTTGGCTGATCGCACTTCACCCGACGTCATAGCTGCTGTGTATTGGGTATAAAGGCATCAGCCGACGTCATTTTCCTCAGTCTTTCTTGCCGCGTGGTGCCCGAAGCAGAAGCTGTTCGCAAGTGCCGGTCGGTCAGATCCAGAGATTTCTACTACCGAAGACTTCTAAAAAGCTAAGTACCCCGTTGGGGACACTTTCTTGCCTCAACCGATGTCAGAAAAGTAAATAATTGTTTAACTTGTGGGGAAACAAATACCTCATAAGGATTTCCACTCTTACTGCCTTCCTTGCTTAGGCCCAGACCACGACGTATCAGATTGTTTAGCCTGTGCTTCCTTCAACCGACGGACACTTAGACGTCAGTCGGAGTTTGCAGAGGAGTTTTTTGGTCCCGCTTTTGCTTACAAAATGCCGTCGGAGACTCCGACTTCACAATTAGCTAAAAAGCGTAAGGAAAAGGACTGACACTCGCGGTCCGCGGTTTCGGCTGAAACCACGGTTAAGCCAACCGCGAGTGTCTCGGTTTCGGCTGAAACAGAGTCCTCGGTTCTTCCTTCGGCCGAAAGCATGCCTCCGATAGCCGAGGCCGCACAGAGCATGGCTGAATCTGCAACTGAAATTTCCTCTGCTGTAGCAGGCACCCAGGACTTATCAAATACTATTCCTTTAGACATATCTACTCCTGCACGTGGAGCTGCTAGGCCCCCTGCATCTATGTCTATCAAGGCTTTTTCTAGGGCTAAAGCAGCTAAATCTTTTAAGGCCTTGCCTGCTAAAACCCCCTCACACAGGCCTACCTCTAGTTCCCAAATGCTCAGCCTGGCTGAGGATCTCATTTCTTTGATCAGGGGATCCCAACCTCACCCAGACAGGGCCTCTCAACCCCCTCCAGAGAAGAGGCCTAGAACTGAGCCCCCGGATCCTGTTTCTTCAGACTATTCCTCGGATGATTCAGAAAACTCAGATCCTCCAGAAGGCCCATATTCTCCTTATGAGGATTCTGATGCAGAAGACTCCATTCCTTCTGCCTCTCCTCCTGAAGAATTTTCTTTTGGGGAAACCTTGCATGCTATGAGAGAGCATTTTCAATGGCAGGGCCAGGATTTTTCAGATTCAAGGAAAAGGCTAAGGACCTTTTTACATTTACCACAGCATAGGCCTTTAGCCATTCCTCCAGTACTAACAGTTGTTGATGATGCATACAATGATGCCTGTACTGCCCCTGACTCTCTTCCTCCGGCCCCTGCCAAGCCTGACAGATATTACAGGGTCCCGGACACACACTTGCACTTGTATAAGGCTCCTATTGCAGATCCTGAAACCATTTCACAGGGCCCCAAAGCTGTAGCAGCTGCCTCTGCCAAAAACCCCCTCCCCTCTGAAAGGGAATCTAGAGCATTAGAGAGATGGGGTAAAAAAGTTTATACTTCTGCTACTCTTTCGGCCAGGGCCTTAAACTGTCAATTCCACATGATTCAGTATCAGGAATTTTGTTAGACCAGCTAAATAAAAACTGTCCTCTCCTGAACCTATAGACCGTAAGTCCCTTCAGGATTTGGTACATAACACTCAGCAGGTCAGTAATCATTCCTTAAAATGCGGCTATGATGCACTGGAGGCTTCCTTTAGATCAGCTATGACTGGACAGTGATTAGAAGGCATGCCTGGTTAAAAGAGCAATCCTTACCAGACCATGTTAAGTCAAAGCTCCTAGATGCTCCTATGGAGAAACAAAGTTTGTTTGGCTCCCCTGCACAGCAAGTGCTAAAGAAGGTGGAAGAAAAAGCAAAATCTGTCCAAACAGTCAAGGATTTCTTACAGGTCCAGCCTCCGAGGTTTAGTAGAAATTGGCCTTCGAAGAATTGGTCCTTTCCAGACACCTCCAGAGCACAGAGCGGCAGAAATAGGCGCCCAAGAGGCAGAGGTCAATCCAGAGGTGCCTACAGGGGACGTCAGTGGCAGCCTAACAACCAGAGAAGTACTGCCACAGATTCAGCTACGACCACTTCCACAGGACAGACACAATGACTTGGCTCTGATACCGCCTACCAGGGAACAACTGGAAGCACCCTTGGGCGGAAAGCTAGCCTTATTTTCCGTAAACTGGCATTACATTACAGGAGACAAATGGATTTTACAGACAATAGACAAAGGCTACAGGTTTCACTTCCACACTCTACCAAAAAGAGAGGAATGCCAAACCTACCACCAAACCAAAAAACAAACGCTCTAGAACAAATCAACCACCTACTAAGGATGAGAGCTATAGAAAAGGTACCGCCTATGGAACAAGGGCAAGGATTTTAATCCAGACTTTTCCTGGTACCAAGGAAAGAAAATCAATGGAGGCCTATTCTCGACCTGTCCGCTCTGAACACATATCTCATTGTTCCAAAATTCAAAATGCTGACCCTACAGCAACTTCCCATGCTGGGCAAGGAGTCTTGGCTGGTGACTCTAGATCTCAAGGAGGCATACCTGCATGTCCCTATACGACCAGATTGTTTGTAGAAGATACCTCAGATTTCTTGCAGGATCAGAGCATTATCAATTCTCAGCATTGCCCTTTGGCTTATCTACTGCGCCCAGAGTATTCACAAAATGCCTGGCATCAGTAATTGCTCATTGCAGGCTTCAGGGAATTCAGATTTATCCATACCTGGACGACTGCCTAATACAAGCGGACAACAAGACCAAATTAACAAAAGATTTGGAAAAGGTTATACAACTGCTGCAAGACCTGGGATACACAGTCAACATGAAAAAATTAAGGCTGGTACCATCCCAAAGGATAACATTCTTGGGTGCAAAACTGGACACATCAAATCAGATGGCATTTCTCACAGCAGAAAAACAAAAGCAACTACCACTCTATTTCATGGCATTAACAACACAGATCCAGCTTACAGCAAGGAAAGTCCTGCAAGCCCTGGGTTACATGGCATCCTGCATAATATTGATTCCGCATGCCAGGCTGCATATGAGAAAGTTGCAATGGTATCTAAGGAATGTATGGTCTCAACACCAGCACAGTCTAGAAGCCCAGATTCCAATAATTCCATGCCTGAAACAAGAATTCCTGTGGTGGGCTCAGGCCTGTCAGTTAAACAGAGGACTGCCTTTCCACAAACCTCATCCAAACCAGACTATCGCCACGGACGCCTCAGACCTAGGCTGGGGGGCACACATGGTGGACAAGTGTATACAAGGCCTATGGACACAAGACCAGCTGAATCTACACAAATCAAAAAGAGATGCTGGCAGTGAAACAGGCAATCCAGACATTCAGACCTTTTCTTCAACAGGGTCACTTGCTGATAAGGACGGACAACACCACAGTCATGTGGTATATCAACAAACAGGGAGGTACACACTCATATCCTCTATGCCGGATGGCAATGGACCTGTGGAATGTGGCCCTGAACCTCAACATTCAGCTCCAGGCCAATTTTGTGCCAGGAGAAGAAAATTCACTAGCAGATACCTTAAGCAGAACTACCATGGATGCCCACGAATGGATGCTGCATCCAGACATCTTCAAAACCATTACAAAGAAATGGGGACTACCAGAAATAGACCTGTTCGCATCCCCACACAACCACCAATTGAGGAAGTTCTGCACAAGGACATACCACCCACTTGCTTGGAAGGTGGACTCCCTATCCTTCAGTTGGGAAAACCTGACAGCATATGCATTCCCACCTCTTCCTTTGATGCACAAAGTGCTACTGAAGATCAAAGAAGATCACCCAAGGATAATCCTGATAGCTCCAGACTGGCCGAGGCAGCATTGGTACCCGCTACTGAGGAGTATGTCTCGGACACATGCATGGCCTCTACCTCTATGTCCTTTACTTCTAACACAGAACAACTACAAGACCCTACATCCAAACTTGAAAACACTACAGCTAGCTGCTTGGAATATTACATAAAACAAAATAACCCAGATTTATCTCAGAGGGTTAAAGACATTATCCTGGAGGCTCGCAGACCCTCCACTAGGAAGACTTATTCAGCCAAATGGAAAAGATAACTCATTTGGAGTGCAGCAAAAGGAGAAAATGTATCATTAGCAAACATAGCTAACATCCTGGAATACTTAGCAGAACTTTTCCACAATGGCCTGTCTTACTCCTCCATTAAGATTCATGCATCAGCAATTTCAGCAGAATACAACATGGATCCTCCAGTCTTCTCTCATCCTCTACTCAGGCAGTTTCTGAGAGGAATTAAAAATGTAAAGCCTCCAAGGAAGCCACCTTTGCCTACATGGGACCTTAACTTTGTGCTGGAAAAGTTAACACTTCCCCCTTTTGAACCAGCAGCAACAGCAGAATTACAGTTCTTATCTTGGAAAACTGCTTTCCTGCTTGCAATCACTTCAACAAGAAGGGTTTCTGAATTACAGGCATTAATGGCAGTACAGCCCTTCCTTATCTTCCATCAGGATAGAGTGTCCTTGAGAACTAACCCTACTTTTATGCCAAAAGTGGTCATTGAACCAAGCAATCCACCTACCAACATTCTTCCCCAACCCACAGAACAGGGGGGAAAGACTACTACATACCTTGGATGTGCACAGACAATTACGCTACTATCTAGACAGAACTAAGACCAACAGAAAAACTGACCAGCTTCTGGTAGCATATGCAACAGGAATGGAAGGAAAAGCAATTTCAAAACAGACCATCTCAAAATGGATAGGAAATTGCATTAGATTTTGTTACTCTTTTCATGGAAAGACAACTCCAGAAAACATCAGACCTCACTCCACAAGGGCTACAGCCACTACTACAGCTTTCCTACGAGGAGTGGCTACCAAAGACATTTTAGAAGCTGCTACTTGGAGCTCCGTGCATACATTTGCCAAGCATTATAATCTTCCTTTATACTCCAGATCCCGAGCAGGTTTTGCAACTGCTGTTTTGCAAGGGATCTTAACTACACCATCATTATCTTAGTGCCTCCTCCCCCAGTTTGGCTATGGTGTTCTACCCATATGTTAGGACTGCAGATGCATCCTTGAAGGACATAGTACAGTTTTGTACCTACCATAAATGTAGATGTCCAAAAGGTATGCATCTGCAGTCAGGATTACCCGCCCTCCTTCCCCTCTGTGGTACTCCTAGGGTATTTGCCCATCTTGTAGCTAGCTGGGGGAATCTATTATGGTGTATTTGTTTGTATATATGTATATACATGCTTATATTGTTTGCTCTCTACTGTTGGGAATCATTTGCATTTATCCAAATTTCGCCTTCCTAGAGGGCACCTAGCATCTGGGGCAAGAAACACTGAGGAAAATGGCGTCGGCTGATGCCTTTATACCCAATACACAGCAGCTATGACGTCGGGTGAAGTGCGACATCAGCCAAGGCCAGATCCAGACTTTGGAATCCGGCCGACCGAAGGGCTGCCTGAGGCAGGACAACCCATATGTTAGGACTGCAGATGCATACCTTTCGGACATCTACATTTATGGTAGGTACAAAACTGTACTTTTTCAGACCTACACAGCTTTACATCAAGCCAACTTCAGCATCCAAGACAGACTAAAACAGCTTTAAAGACCAGGAAACAAGTACAGCATTCTCCAGGACAAACTTCCATGCCTAAGAAACAGATGCTGAAAATGGCTGAAGACCTAATTACTTAGATCAGGGGTTCCCATCCCCCTCCTGATAAGAGGGCCCTAGGCAAGTCACTGAATATGATTCATCTGATCAGGTTTCCATTTCCTCTGACTCCTCTTCAGAACAGGGATACTCTATTACTCCCTATGAGGATTCTGATGCTGAAGAATCTATTCCTTCAGCTTCTCCTCCTAAGGATTATTCCTTTGGGGAAACCCTGCATACCATGAGGGAGCATTTCCAATGGGAGAGCCAAGATTACTCGGAATCTAAAAAAAAACTGGTTGCCTCAAGGTTTTGGCGTCTTTTCAGGCTTGTTGGCTGTTGATGAAGCACCCACCAAGAGGAGAAAACTCTGAGAGAAGAAAGGAGCCACTTTTGAGACTTTAAGTATTTTCCTCTGTTTATTTGCTAAGTGTTTCTGCATAGCCGCCTATTTTGAGCATTTTCTGGCTTGTTAAATTTGATTTCTGCATTAGTAACTGTATTTAGAGCACAACCTAGAGCTGTTTACTGAATTTCCTGTTTGCACTTATTTTTTAAAATCGTTTTTTTTTTTCTCAACTTGCATTTTATCTGTCTTTGGCCTAGCACTCTTATGTGGGGTCATTTACTGCACTGTTACAACTTGCTGATACTTGTTAACCTCTGCTATCTCTGAAAAAAACAAAAAAAAACATGATTTTTTTCCCACTTTTCTGAGATTTAAAAAAGTTCAGTTACAGGCTTGCTGTTCTTGAACTGTTTGTAAGTTTCTGTGAGGCCATTTTTTGCTTGGGCTTAAGGAAAGTCTCTCTGTTGATCAGTGGCAGTGAAAAACATTGAGCAGCCTGCCTGCCCCTGTGGGAGTGGTTACTGACTTGAAACTGTAGTTTTATTGGCCATTCTGGGTCAATTCCAAAACTCCATCTTCCTCTCTTAAAACCTGGTTGCCTCGTGGTTTTGGCGTCTTTTCAGGCTTGTTGGCTGTTGAAGCACCCACCAAGAGGAGAAAACGCTGAGAGAAGAAAGGAGCCACTTTTGAGACTTTAAGTATTCTTCCTCTGTTTATTTGCTAAGTTTTTCTGCATAGCCTATTTTGAGCATTTTCTGGCTTGTTAAATTTGATTTCTGCATTAGTAACTGTATTTAGAGCACAACCTAGAGCTGTTTACTGAATTTTCTGTTTGCACTTATTTTTTAAAATCGTTTTTTTTTTCCTCATAACTTGCATTTTATCTGTCTTTGGCCTAGCACTCTTGTGTGGGGTCATTTACTGCACTGTTACAACTTGCTGATACTTGTTAACCTCTGCTATCTCTGAAAAAAAAAATCTTGATTTTTTTTCCCACTTTTCTGAGATTTAAAAAAGTTCAGTTACAGGCTTGCTGTTCTTGAACTGTTTGTAAGTTTCTGTGAGGCCATTTTTTGATTGGGCTAAAGGAAAGTCTCTCTGTTGATCAGTGGCAGTGAAAAACATTGAGCAGCCTGCCTCCCCTGTGGGGAGTGGTTACTGACTTGAAACTGTAGTTTTATTGGCCATTTTGGGTCAATTCCAAAACTCCTTCATTTTCCTCTCTTAAAACCCTCTTTTGCACGTTTTTGAGCATAGCGCAACAGCGGGCAGCGCCGCCTAATTGGGTTTAAACTATTCCTGGCTCCACAAAGTCTGCTCTTCACTTTTTCCCTTAGGAACTGCTCTATCTCTCAATTTAAACACCATATTCTCATTCTAAGGCCCTTCACTGGTCCAATTAAGTAATCCTACAAGTTAGCACTATTAAACCATAAGCACTACTTACTCTTATACCTGTCCTCTATTGGTCAGTCTTAAATTCAGTTTCCCTATTACTCTAGCATGTCCAAAGGTCAGTCAATGGTTTCCTCTCCAGTCCAGCTGGTGAATCTGGGAATTTTGAGGCAATGTTACAACTGTCTCATGTACACGGACGACCCTCTCCTCCTCCAAACAGGTTCAAATATATGTGAGAGATGCAACTATTTAGCCAAACTGGAGGCTGAGCTCTCTCATCTCAAAACTGGTGTAACCAGTCAGGAGGAGAAGGTAACCTCACACAACACAATTCCAGTATCACATAGTCCCACCACATCAGCGAACCAAACACATAAATACACAAAAACATACTCGGAGGCTCTAAATAAAAATCTACCTAAGCAACAGAGACCTCCAAAGCAGACATCCAAACAAATGCTACCTCAAAACAAAACACACACAACACATAACCCACAAAGTCAGTGTGCCAAGCAGCCACAGCCCTTAAGGCTGAATAACACACCTGATACTCTTGTTATAGGTGACTCTATTGTCAGACACACTGACGTCCCGCTCACCGGGGTGAATAAAGAGAAGGTCACAGTGAGCTGCCTGTCTGGTGCTAGGATCTGACACGTAACGCAAGCACTCAGGTCACTCCAAAGCAAATACAAATATGACTCAGTCATTGTACTTGCTGGTGTGAATGACCTGAGATGTACCTCCCTGGACTACATGAAAAGAGACAGAGGAGCTCTCTGATCATGTAGCCCAGGCTGGTATGACCATGACCTTGAGCAGCATCTTACCCTCACCTAGAATTATGCCACAGTAGAAAGACAAAATGATCGATTTTAACAATTGGCTAAAATTTTGGTGTCATTCAAAGGGGATCCAGTGTCTGTCAGCCTGGGATGACATGCTCGACAAGCCACGTTGCTTCGCTAGGGACGGCTTGCACCTGTCACCACTGGGCTTTCGGATATTGGCAAAGGCTCTTGCCACCCGCATAGTGCCTTTTTAGGCAAGGCTCAAAAGTCAAACCCACCCCCATAGACAGCACAAGGAACAAGAAACTAAGGGCAATGCTGCTAAACGCCAGAAGTCTTAACCTCAAGATGCACTTTTCGAAGCTCTCCTCAGTATGGAGAACATCGATATCTGTGCAGTGACAGAAACCTGGTTCAAGGCTCCAGAGAGCACTCCAGCACTACCAGGCTATACCTCAAATCATGCTTTTCGGCCCCAAAACCCAGACCGAACCACAAAAGGAGGGGGAGTTTCCATATTTATCAAGGATATCCACACCTCTAGGTTAGTGGCATTGCAGTATCGGAGACCATCCATGTGCAACTAACAGTGGGCAAGACTGCTTTTCAGTTTATAGCATCCTACAGACCACCCTCTCAAAGTCAGGAATCCCATTCGGCTTTCCTGAAAACATTGGAGAACATGAAGATCTCTCCAAACACCATTATATTGGGCGACTTAAACTACCCAAATATTGACTGGAAGCACTACTCAAGCCCCAGCACCTTAGCCCAAAGATTCCTGGAAATTATAAACTCAGATGCTATGGAACAACTAGTCACCACTCCCACAAGAGGGGACAGCATACTAGACCTGATCATTACCAGCATGGGGACTCTAAGCTCCACACCAGAAGTATATCCCTCATTGGTAAGATCAGACCATAAATTAATTTCACTGAATGTCAACATCCCGACCCCACCCCCAGCCCAGAAAACCACAGTGAAAAACTTCTCTAAAGCGAACTTCTCACAACCGAAGTGGAATCCTTCAAGGCCCCAGGGCCAGTGGAAACTACAGCCCAAACTGCAGAATCCTATATAAATGCATTCTACGAACATCTCCAGGAATGCATGGATCATGCCTATCCCAAACAAAACCAAGACCCAATCATCCAAAGGCAGGCGTCAAGTCTGGTGGACCCCTGGTATAAATAAACTGTACATCAGGAGGAGGAAGCTACTACATCATAGAGCAAAATCCCTAATAGGGAAGGCATCTCTGATCAGTACTAGCAAAAAATTATGATCCCTCATAAAATCCTCCAAGGCCAGCTTCGAGAGAAAAATTGCACAGAACACCAAAGACAATCATAAGGCTTTTTTCAGTTGTTAGAAACCTGGGATGCAACTCCCAGACTTGTTCTGAGTTGATTCTAAACGACAAAAAATACACTGAACCCACAGACATCGCCAATATCCTGGCAGACAGGTTCAGTGCAAACTTCTCCACCCTCCCCAAAGAGCAAGTATCTATCCCGGCAGAGGGCTGCCTCCCAAACATCTCAGATGCTCAGGTGAAGGCTGCCCTCTACAAAGCAAAAAACACTGCTTCCATGGGACCAGATGACGTACCAGGTTGCGTCCTACATGAACTACAAGAGGAACTAATCCCTCAAATAAAACAGCTATACAATCTCAGCCTCACTACAGGATATGTGCCCACAGAATGGCGTACAGCAACATTGGTCCCACTCCACAAAGGTGGAGCCTTTTACGGACCCTGGAAACTATCGCCCCATAAGCCTGACTAGTTTAATCTGCAAGGCTATGGAGAGGCTCATCATGGAGCTCATAAGCAAAGACATTGGGGACCTACAGACACTAGATCCTACCCAGTTCGGCTTTGTCAAGGGCAGATCGTGCCTTTTGATCCTGGTTGACTTCTTTGAAACAGTCACCAAAGCCATAGATGAAGGGAAGGTAGTCCACACAGCCTATCTGGACCTTGCAAAGGCATTTGACACAGTACCCCACTTGGGCATCATAGATGAGCTATCCAGCTTAAATATAACCCCTATGTCACAAGATGGGTCGCAAACTGGCTCAAAGACAGAACCCACAGAGTGAGAGTTGCTGGAGCCATGTCAGACTCGAAACCGGTCACAAGTGGCATCCCACAGGGTTCTGTCCTGGGACCACTCTTGTTCGGTATATACTTTTCCGAGGTACAGGCAAACGTGGGAGGACTATGGCTCACCAAGTTCGCAGATGACTGCAAACTGGGCACCATAATCAACTCTCCAGCTGACACAAACATCCTTCAAAAAGGTCTCTGAGACAGATAACTGGTGCCAGCGCCATGGTTTAAAGCTAAATGCCAAAAATGTATAGTCATACCCTTTGGCAAAAACAATGTGCCCACAAATTACCACATAGGCGGAAACCCATTAAGTACAGAGAAAGTTATTAGGGACCTGGGGACCCAAGTTGATAGCAATCTCTCCTTTGAAAACCACATTGCCAAAGTGGTTAGAAAGACCTTCTACATAGCCCACCTCATCACAAAGGGTTTCACATCTAGATCAAGAGAGGTAATCGTGCCCTTTATTCATCCCTCATCAGGCCCATCATTGAATACAATGCCCCTTTTGGGATGTACCTTACCCGACACCTGCAGCAATTAGAAAGACCCCAAAAGTATCTCACCAAGAGGATCAAGGGTCTCAAACAGATGCCATATGCTGCTCTGTTAAAAAAAACTCCAGCTCTACTCAGTTGCATACCGCCTACTTCGAGGCGATCTATGCCTGACATACAAAGCTATGTCAAATCCAGAATTAATGGACATGCTCCACCTCAGTAAATCTAAATCTTAGAGCCACACGCTCGAGGGACTTGAACCTCAGCACAGAAATATAGAACTTACTGGAGGGACAGGTTCATAACCCAGAGGCTCCTCTCTGGAATAGAATTCCAGTTCATGTGAGGCAGAGCACCTCACTGAATCTCTTCAAGAAGAATCTCAATAAGTGGATGGGGAATCGTAGGTTTGTCCCAAGGATTACTCCCGTGTCACTATTAGACAGAGGCACAGTAAACTAAACCTTAAAAAAGGCACAGTATACTCAAATCAAGGAGTGGCGTAAGCCATACAGAATCGGGCTAGGCTTATTATTGCCCCAGGGCAGATAGCCTAGTATGAACCTATGAACCTATAAAAGGCTCAGAGACTTTCTTTTACTACCTCAGCACAGACCTCTTATTCCACCTGTTCTAGACATTGTAGATGTATTTTCAGAGTCCGGATTGTCTCCCGATTCTACCTCCTGCACCTTTTAAGCCAGACAGATACTACGGGGTTCCAGATTCTCATATATTTCTATATAAAAACCCTACTGCTGACCCAGAAACTATATTTCAGGATCCCAAAGGGGTCAAGGCCTGTACTGCAAAAAACCCTGTCCCCTCAGAGATTCAAGGGCACTGGACAGATGGGGAAAGAAGTTTACACTTCTGCTACCTTGGCTGTAAGTGCTTTAAATTGTCAGTTTCATATGCTTAAATATCAGCAATACTTAATGTCTCTGCTAAAACAGAAAATGTTGACAAATTCTGAATGTTCTGAAAACAAGGAAATGCAGGATTTATTGCATGCAGCTGAAAAAGTGGGAAAGCATACTTTGCAATGTGGTTTTGATTCACTGGAGGCCTCTTGCAAGGGCCGCTGTTACAGGTTCTGTCATTAGAAGGCATGCTTGGTTAAAGGAACAGACTCTGGCTAGTCATGTTAAAGCAAAATTATTGGATGCTCCATTACAGCATGACACCTTGTTTGGTGTTAAGGCAGAAGAGGTGTTGAAGAAAATGGAGGATAAAGCTAAATCTATGCAGACAGTAAAGGATTTCTTACAGGTACAGACACCCAGATTTAGCAGGAACTGGCCTTCTAAAAATTGGTCCTTTCCCGTGTCAGACAGGCCACAAAGAGGCAGATACAGACGCCCTAGAGTCAGACAATAGCCCCAGGGCTCATGCAGGCCCAAACAATGGGGTGCTTCTACCTCCAAAAGCGGAGAAGACAAATCACAGCCGTTTAGGAAACAGTCCCAATGACTTCCCTCTGCCAATGCCAAGCTTTTATCTTTTGGCAACACCCTTAGGGGGAAAGCTAGCACTTTTTTCACAAAATTGCCACATGATCGCCTAGGACAAATGGGTCTTAAATATAGTCTCTCTAGGCTACAGGTTCCACTTTCACACCCTTCCAAAGGCAAAAGGTATGCCAGACCTGCCACACAATCAATGGGCAGAGGCACAAAAACAAGTTTCAGCTCTCATGGACATGAGGGCTATTCAGCCAGTGCCACAAGAGCAGGGACAAGGATTTTACTCAAGACTTTTCTTAGTACCAAGAAAGGACAAAGCATGGAGACCAATTCTGGATTGGTCTATTCTAAATACTTTTCTGGACGTTCCAAAATTCAAAATGTTGACTCTGCAGCAGCTTCTGCCCATGCCAGGCAAGAAGTCGTGGCTTCTAACTTTGGACCTCAGAGGCATACCTGCATGTCCCAATCAAACACTCTTGCAGAAGATACCTCAGATTCATAGCTGGCTCAATGCACTACCAATTCTCTGCACTGCCCTTTGGCTTATCTACTGCGCCCAGGGTCTTCACAAAATGCCTGGCACCAGTAATTGCATTTTGCAGACAGAGGAATTCAGATATATCCCTACTTGGATGACTGCCTTATTCAAGCAGAGACCAAGACATTCTACTAAAGCATCTGGCATTTGTAAAAAGATTACTAATTTGCCTAGGGTACACAGTAAAGGAAAAGAAATCAAAACTAGTACCCTCTCGAGAGAATATTCCTGGGTGCAAGCTTAAATACAACTGTCCAGATGGCTTATCTCACGTCAGACAAAGGCAACTGACTTCTTACTTCGAAAGCTTGGCAGCAGAGACCCAGTTATCAGCAAGAAAAATTCTGCAGGCTCTGGGCTAGATGGCATCCTGCATTCTGCTAATTCCATATGCAAGACTGCATATGAGGAAACTACAATGGTATCTAAAAAGTGTTTGGACTCGACATTGCCACAGCCTGGAATCATTAATTTCACTCATTCCCTGCCTGCAACAGGAGTTTCGATGGTGGGCACAGGCCTGTCACCACAAGGGACAGCCATTCACTTTACCCACAGCCAGGAAAGCACTAACAGATGTATCGGATTATGCCTGGTGGCCCACATGGCAGGAAAATGTATTCAGGGCACATGGCCCACAAGCCAAAGGCATCTTCACATCAATCAAAAAGAGATGCTAGCTGTACAAAATGTCCTCACAGCCTTCAAGGACCTACTTCATCCAGGACAGCTGCTGATAGAGGGACAACACCACAGTCATGTGATACATAAACAAGCAGGGGGGCACACATTCCTACCCCCTCTGCAGACCAGCAATGATTTTGTGGAACACAGCATTGACTTACCAAGTATACCTGCAAGCAAAATTCCTGCCAGGAAAAACAAATGCTCTGGCAGACTAAGCAGAAACCTCATGGATCCTCACGAGTGGAAACTAGATCCACAAATCTTCAACATAACAAGGAAATGGGGACGCCCAGACATGGATCTTTTTGCCTCCCCTCACAACTGCCAACTTCAGAGATTCTGCACAAGGACTTAACACAAACAAGCATGGAAAGTGGATGCTTTGTCATTCAGCTGGAACAACCTCACAGTATATGCCTTTCCTCCACTGCCTCTCCTCCCCATGGTACTCCTAAAAGTCAGACAAGAGAAGCCACAAATGATAATTGCCCCGGATTGGCCACGCCAACACTGGTACCCAACCCTAAGGAGCTTGTCTCAAGGCCCAGCCTGGAGATTGTCTCAAATTCCTCATTTACTGACCCAACAAGACAATCCGATCCTGCACAGCCAACTCAGAACCGTAAATCTAGCTGCATGGCGGATAGTGTAACCATTGAGAATACACTTTTTCTAAAGCGGTTATGTTATTTTGGAGGCCAGGAGGCCCAGCACCAGAAAATCTTTTGCAGAAAAATGGAAGAGATTCTGTGCTTGGAACCAGGCACAAGGAATTGACACGCTTGTTCCAAATATTCCTCAGATTTTACAATATCTAATTGAGATGCTGGACAAAGGCCTATCCTTCTCATCAATTGATCCATGCCTCTGCCATTTCGGCTCATTACAATACGGACCCACCTATTTTTTCACATCCATTGCTTAGGCAATACCTCAGGGGGGCCAAAAACATAAGACCTTCAAGGAGAGCACCAATGCCTGCATGGGACCTCAATTTTGTCTTGGAAAAACTCACACTGCCTCCTTTTGAGCCAACTAATACAGCTGAGATAAAATTCTTATGGAAAACAGCTCTGCTCCTAGCAATAACTTCAGCAAGAAGAGTCTGAGTTACAGGCATTAATGGCTGTGGAACCTTTTATTATCTTCCATCCGGACAGGGTTTCTCTAAGGACAAACCCAGCATGTATGCCTAAGGTAGTGTCCAGTGTGGCTCTTAACCAAACCATTAATTTGCCTACTTTTTACCCAAACCCACAGAATAAACGAGACACACTTCTGCATTCTTTGGACATACACAGTCAGCTACGCTTCTACTTGGACAAAACTAAAGCTTTCAGAAAGACTGCAACTTTTAGTGGCATATGCTGCAGGATCACAAGGAAAGGGTATCTCAAAGCAGACTATTTCGAAATGGATAGGACACTGCATTCATGTCTGCTATTCACAACATGGCAAGTCAGTGCCCAAGGACATTAGGCCACATTCTACCAGGGCAGCAGCCACCTCAGCAGCCTTCCTCCAGAGGAGTACCAACCAAGGATATTTTGGAGGCTGCAACTTGGACTTCAGTGCACACTTACTAAGCACTACCATTTACCTCTTTACTCTAAATCCAGAGCAGGCTTTGCCAATGCAGTTCTGCAGGGCCTCATAGCCACTCCTAATTCTGTTTAGACCCAGCTGCCCAACCTCAGCTTTGGGATTCAACCCAAGTGTAATGACTACAACAGTGAAACACTATGAGCATAGTACAGTTGTGTACCTACCATAAATGTAGATGTTCGAGTGTATTCACTGTTGCAGTCCAGGTTACCCACCCACCATCCCCTTTCTTTGCTGGGACTTATCTGTACTTCTTTATTCTATACAACCTATGTGGTGTATTTGCTTGTAAATGAAGGTAATGTTTGTTTTAGTGCCTGCTTTTTATAAGCACTGTTTTTTAGCCTACCCTTTTGGGGGCACCTGACATCTTGGGCAAGAAAAACTGAAGAAAATGGTAGCTGCATCTTGTATACCCCTGGCGCACTGACGTCGGGGAAGAGGCGACAGCAACCGACGCCGGACCAGGACTTTGGAATTCAGGCCAACTGCGGACTGCGGATAGCCTGCCAGCAGGATAACCCAAGTGTAATGACTGCAACAGTGCATACAATCGAACATCTACATTTATGGTAGGTACACAACTGTACTTTCTGGCTTCAGACAACAGCTCTCAAACTGTCAAAGGGGTGTCCGAAGTCTCTCGTCCTGCGTTCACATCTTTTCACCGTACCTAGGATTCAGCTATCTCATGTCCTTGGTTAGACGTTGCCCATAGCTCCAAGCCTAAGGCCTCTCATAGGCTGCATCCAGCTCTACCCAGCCGAGACCTACCGGCTACCACTCCCAAATTTAGGCCTATCAACAGGATCTAGTTAGGTTGGCTGAGGATTTCATCACCACAGTCTGATCCAGATGAATTTCACTCCCAGGTACTGCCCCTGAATCTTCCCCTGGTAAAAGGAAAGGGGATATATCCCACCAGGATTCTTCTGATACTTTTGACTCCCAAGGATAATAGGTAATAACTCCACCTTTTGAGGAAGGTTCATCTGTTGCTTCCTATGGGGAGTCAGATTCTTGTGAGAAAATTCTCAATCACCACCCCAGGCATCTCTTTTGAGGAGATATTTCATACCCTGCAGGAACACTTAAATAGAAGGCACAGGATTATCCACAATCTAAGAGGGTTAGGGAATTTCTTAAACACCCTGAGTAATGAGTCCCTTGCCATTCCTCCTGTCTGAGGTGTTGGATGATGTCTTGCTGGATTCCTTGTTACAGCAGGATCTCCCAAAGGCCAGGGGTCTGGATTCCCGCAGACACTTTTTCAAGAACCCTGTAGCAGACCGTGAAGTAAGCTAGTACTTCCAAAAATCCCCTGCTAGCTGACAAAGCAGAGCCTTTGACAAGTGTGGAAAGAGTCTATGCCTCTGCTACCCTGGTCATGAGGATTTTGCCATTCGCATATGCTGAAGTTTCAGGAAATCATTCTAGACCAAATGAAGCAAAAACTAGTAAAGATTGAAAATGATGCCGTCTCCAATGAGCTGCTAGACTTTAGCAATTCTTGCTCTCAGGTAGCTAAACACTCCTTGGTCTGTGGCTAAGATGCTCGGGAAGCTTCTAGCAGGGCAGCAGCATCTACAGGATCCATCAATAGAAGACATGTCTGGCTAAGGGAACAGTCCCATCCTGAACATGTGTAATCCAGTCTCTTGGATACTAGTATGGACATTTACTTTTTGCCCCCAAGGCTGAAGCCATACTTAAGATGGATAAGGTCAAGCCCTTAGAGACATTGGAGGACTGACTTCAGGTTAAACTTCCTCACATCAGTCGCACACGCTGTACTTTCAAAAGCTCCTACTCAGGAACTACTTCACTGCCAGAGAGTTCCTCAGAACTTTGAGTCATATGGCCTCTTGCGTCCTCATGATCTCCCTGGCCTGTGTATGAGAAAGCTACAGTGTTTCCTCAGAAATGTGTGTTGCCAGCATTCTCGATCCTTCCATTTCCATGTGAAGCTTCTCTATTGTCAGAGTTTGCCTGGTGGGCCCGAGCCTGTTCCCTCAACCCAGGCCTTCCTCAGGACCAAACTGTGACTACAGGTACCTCAAAAGTACCTGGGGGCCTCACTTCAGCTTAACAGACTTGGGGGGGGGTATATGGGTGCCCCAGTTCAAGAACAAGCACATCAACCTAAAGGAACTGTTGGCAGTCCAAAAAGGTATGATTGCTTTCAGAGACCAGTGGAAACCAGGAGTACCCCTAGTAAAGACGGTAACTGTTGGCAGTCCAAAAAGGTATGATTGCTTTCAGAGACCAGTGGAAACCAGGAGTACCCCTAGTAAAGACGGTACCATAGTTGTGTGGTGCATAAGGGGGAGGGCTCACTGTTGCCCTCTGTTGCTTTAGACTTGGACCTTTGAGAAACTGCAGACTCCCAGGGGTTTGCACCTTGTGACTCTGTACCTACCAGGTGAAACAGATCAACTGGAGGATCATCTAAGCAGCCTATCGGGCCTCCATGAGTAAGAAAACTCACTTGAAAAAGTTTTGGTGAAGGACCAAAACAGTCAGCCTGGAAGACTAATGCCTTTTCATTCTCTTGGACAGACCTTTTCTGCTATGCCTTCCTCCGATACCGTTGCTCCCCATGGTACTGTTGAAGATGAGGGAAGAAGGGCCAGTGGTTATTCTAATAACCCCACACTGGCCAAGTAAGTACTGATATCCTCTAATATTCAGGAAAGAGTTAAAAATTGATATTAAACAATTAGAACATTGATTTTTTACTAACTACATATAGCTTTCTCTTGCTTCTTGGGTGTACCCACAGTACTTTTTTTTTTCTTTTTACCTTTAAGTTTGAATAGTTAGGACATGTATGTATCATTATACACAGTGCTCAGTGAGAGTTCTTTTTTCAATTCTTTCGTCCATAGAAATCTAATTGTTTCATTATAGTTCAAGTCCTGTTAATTACTGTTTTTACAAGGCCAGTGACCACAAGGGCCTTTGTAAGCGTAGCAGTGCATCCCAAATTTGACCAGTTCTCATATCCTTAGTTGTAAATAGGGGCTTGAGACTGGAGACATTTACAAGCAGGGGCCTGGGAGATTAACCATTTACAGGGTGGCTGTGTCCATTAAAGACATGGATGCCAAACCAGGGATGAATTTCCTGTTCCCCATCATCCAAGATGGCCTATTCCAGTGTTGCAGTATTCTACATGTGGGTTTACCCTTCTTCCTCTCCAGTTCTACCGGCCAGGTTTCCAAAGATTTTCAGTCCTTCTAGGTGCATCTGACATGGATGCTGGAATGTGGAGCATAAGTGATGCCTGCACGCACCAGCCCTCAGAACTTTTCAGCAGCCAGTCATACGCCAGGTGCTCCTGCTTCTTGCGGACATCAGATTAAAAAAGACTCTTAAGTATCCTGTTGGGGATTCTTTCAGTCCTGCTTGTCAGTTAGTGTCATCCAGTAAGGGCAAATCCTGTCTGCTATGCCTTTACAGGACCGTCTCCGACTGGGGCCTCTCTTTGGATGTTATTTGTGTTTCACTGTTAGTCATCACATTTGGGTTATCTGCCAGCAGGTAGCCCTCAGCCGGCCTGAATAGTAGAGTCTTGGATTCCTGCGTCGGATGCTGTCTCTTCTTCCATGTCAGGGGTATAAAACATGTAGCCACCGCCATTACTTCAGTCTTTCTTGCCGCACTGTGCCCGAAGCAGAAGAAGTTCGCAACTGCCCGTCGGCCGACTCCTGAAATTTTCGTTTTCGAGTTTCAGAACCGAAGTCTTCAAAAAAGCTAAGTACCCAATTGGGGATCCTTTTTCTTGCTCTAACCTATGCCAGTAAAAGTTAACAATTGTTATTACCTGTGGAAAGCAAATACCTCAAAGGTTTTCATTTGTACTGCATTCCTTGCTTAGGCCCAGACCATGATGTCCCTCGCTGTCGGTTTTGTGCCTTGTTCAACCCCCGAACTATTCGTCGGGCTATATTTGCAGGAAATTACTTTGGTACTCTGTATAACTATCCAGAAATGGCTTCGGTAAGCCATCCGACTACCGATATTCCAAAAAAACGCAAGGATGAAGACGGACCGCATAGGTCCAAAACTGCTGACGCTTCCGTTAAGCTAGTCGCCAGTCTGCTGGTACTCTGGTGCTTTCGCAGCACTTGATACCCGCTACCTCAGATTCGCAGACCTCTACTGAGACCCATTTGTATGCCGCGAGATGCTTCTTCGACTATGGAACCTGCAGATGTCTCTAGCTTGGATGAGTCTGGAGCCGCTGTGCATCCACCGGCTTCTGAGGGTGTATTCAGGCCTACAGACTTGCATTTTAAACAGACGCCATCTTCGTCATCCAGGCCTAAAACTTGATCCATGCCTAGAAAACAGACGTCCAAACCGCATGCTCAGGCCCATATACCTAAAAAACAAATGCTTAGAATGGCTGAAGACCTTATTACCTTAATTAGGGGAAGCCAACCTTCCCCCTGTAAGAGACCTAGAAGTGATTTTTCCTTCTGATTCTTCTGATCAGGAATCTGATATTTGTTTCTTCTGATACCAGGATTTGCCCTTATGTACCTATGAGGATTCTGATGCAGAGGATTCCATTTCCTCTGCTTCCCCTCCAGAAGAGTTTTCTTTTGGTGAAACCTTGCACACTCTTAGAGAGCATTTCCGCTGGGAAAGCCAGGATTACTCTGACTCCAAAAAGAGGCTTAGGGAATTCTTACTCCTCCCTCAACATAGGCCTTTAGCTATCCCTCCAGTTCTGGACATTGTAGGTGATGCTTTCTTTGAATCTAGCCTTTCCCCAGACACTTTACCTCCAGCTCCCAGAAGACCTGACCGGTATTAGAGAACCTGACTCTCATAAGTTCCTCTTCAAGAATCCTACTGCGGATCCAGAGACCATTTCCCAAGGACCAAAGGGCATCAAGGCTACTGCTGCCAAAAACCCTACCCCTTCTGATAGAGATACTAGAGCCTTGGACAGATTAGGTAAGAAGGTATACACTTATGCTGCTTTGGCCATTAGGGCTTTAAGTTGCCAGTTTCATATGTTAAAGTACCAGCAACATATTATGGGACTACTTAAACAGAAAATAATGTTGATTCCGGACTCTGATGAACACAAAGAATTAACAGGATTTAATGCATTCTGTAGAACAAGTTGGTAAACATACTTTGCAGTGTGGTTTTGACTCTTTAGAAGCATCTTGCAGGGCTGCTGTCACTGGGCCTGTACTTATAAGGCATGCTTGGCTTAAGGAGCAAAACTTGCCAGATCATGTTAAAGCCAAATTACTGGATGCTCCCTTAAACCAAGACCACCTGTTTGGCAACAAAGCAGAAGTCTTCAAAAAGATGGAGGAAAAAGCTAAATCTATGCAAACTGTTAGATTACCTGCAAGTACAGCCTCCCAGATTTAGTAGGAATTGGCCTTCAAAGAATTGGTTCTTTCCAGCCTCTTCCAGGCCTTCAGTCCAAACCCAGGAACAGCAAACCACCTAGGTTACAGTCTCAGGCTACACACAGGCCTAAGCAGTGCGAGCTTCCACTTCCAAAGCAGGGAGTAATAAGACACCCCCCTACGGAAAAATGGCACAGTGAGTTAACCTTAACCCTTCCAAGCCCTGCTCAACTGCCTGCTCCCTTAGGAGGAAAGCTCACCCTGCATGCAAAGAAATTGGAACTCATTACCCAGAACAAATGGGTTTTGAATATAGTTTCCCAAGAATACAGATTCCACTTCCACACCCTACCAACCCCAAACGGTTGGCCAGACTTGTCCCCAAATCAGTGGGCAGAGGCTCTACAGCAGGTTCTCTCTCGAAGTATCGGGGCTATTTAACCTGTCCCCGCAGAAGAAAGGAGTCAAGGTTTTTATTCGTGGTACCCAGAAAAGACAGCTCCTGACATCCTATCCTGGACTTCTCTATTCTAAACACCTTTTTGGTGGTCCCAAAATTCAGAATGCTAACACTTCAACAGCTGCTTCCTGTGCTAGGCAAAGATGCCTGGTTGGCAACCTTAGACTTATAGGAAGCTTACCTGCACATTCCAATAAGGGAATCCTGCAGGAAATACCTACGCTTCAGGGCAGGTTCTCTGCACTTCCCTTTGGCTTATCTTCTGCGCCCAGGGTATTCACAAAGTGTCTAGCTCCAGCCATTGCATTTTGCAGGCAGAGAAATATTCAAATATACCCGTACTTGGACGATTGTCTGATTCAGGCAGAAAGCCAGGACTTGCTATTGAAACATCTGGCATTCGTAAAGAAACTTCTAACCTCACTGGGGTACACTATAAACTAAAAGAAATCTCATCTAGTACCCTGCCAACAGATTGTATTCCTGGGAGCAAGCTTGAACACAACTTCCCAGATGGCTTTACTTGCTCCAGAGAAACAAGTTTGACAACCTACTTCAGACTACTGGCCACATAGACCCAGCTATCTGCAAGGAAAATTCTGCAAGCCCTGGGGTTCATGGCCTCTTGCATTCTACTAATTCCATATGCAAGACTACATATGAGGAAACTACAGTGGTATCTAAAAAGCCCTATGGTGTCAACATTCCCAGGACCTGGAATCCATGATTCCTATCATTCCTTGTGTAAAGACAGAGTTCCTTTGGTGCTACCACAAGGGGCTCCCTTTCACTCTACCCCCTGCCGCCCAAACCCTAACAGATGGATCTGACTATGCATGGGGGGGGGCTCACTTGGTAGGGCAGTGCATTCAGGGCAAATGGAACCAGAGAGATGCACTTGCATATCAACCAAAAAGAAATGTTAGCTGTACAGAATTCCTTGACAGCCTTCAAAGACCACATTCTTCCAGGACAATTATTGGTAAAGACAGCACCACAGTTATGTGGTACATAAGCAGGGGGGAACCCACTTGTACCCTCTCTGCAGACTAGCCATGGCTCTGTGGAACACCTACAGGCTCAATTCCTGCCAAGCAAGCTAAATTCTCTGGCAGACGCCCTAAGCAGAAATCTCATGGACCCACACGAATGGAAACTGGAACCAAAAATATTCAACCTCTTGAACAAATGGTGGACTCCAGAGATCTGTTTGCCTCACCTTAGAACTACCAATTGGACAAATTCTGCACAAGGACTTCCTACAGTCAAGCTTGGAAAGTGGATGCCCTGTCCTTTACCTGGGAAAGCCTCGGATGTGAAGTTGTTCTATCTCACCGTTTTGTTCTTACACGTGGGGGTTAGAGCCAATCCCTCGGCTCCAAATTGGCTGCTTTTCAAGCTCAGACTCTGAGAAGCTCAAGACCCAGTGAATATCCCATGATGCCCTGCTAAGAGTCCCCAGATCTAGTTTGCCGCTGCAGCGGATCAACAGCTAGTCTGAGTTAGCTCGGGCCAGTGACTTTAATTTTCTATTATAGTTATCTTTCTCTTCAAAAAATCTTTTGTAGCCGGTGTGTGTCTGTGTTATACACATTAGAGTGGTAGTTTAGTTTATATCTCAGTATATTTAGAGTGACTTATAGAGTGTGTTTTATATATATATATATATATATATATATATATATATATATATATATATATATATATATATATATAAAACTATATTATGCTACTTGTTTTTTGTACTAGTTATTATAGATTTAGACATGTTGGGAAAAACAAGTGTCAGGGTTTAAAAGGTGTGTGCGTGGTCAGAAAATGGTTACAGACAACCACTCCACCTGCGTGTACTGTTTGGACGCTGTACACTTACAAGAGGTGTGTTCCATCTGCCATTCCTTTAGCACCAGGGTCCTTCTGGAAAGACGAAGGAAATTGATGGATAGAGGACTCCTGAAGCCTGAATTTCAGGCTTCTTTAGATAAGGCTGACACCTCTCGAAGGGGTCGAAGTCTTCCAAAGGATCCTCTGAGCCCAAGTCATAGAGTTCAAGTATGGTCCGTGCATCAGCTCCACAGTCCTTGGAGCCGTGTATCGAGTCCTTACCTCGGGGTCCAGTTGTGGAACCGATATTGGAGACCCCTCGGTCTCCAATCCTTCAATCGATTCCACCTTCGACCCATCCCTCGACTCATTCGTCCCCTTCCCCCAAGGGGCCTCGTTCTACCTCTTCCCCGCTGATCCCCACAAAGCGTCAAGATCCAGGGCCTCAGGTATCCCCATTGGATGGCCTCTCCTCTCTAGGCACTTCACCGGACGCCCGCACCGATGAAGTTCCTAGGAAGAGATTGTGCAAGAGGAGGCACTTGGATTCCCCTCAGGAATCTCTGACATTGGATACCGACTTGGGAAAGGTCCCCACGATCCCCCTCAGAAGATGTCTCATTCGCAGACATATTGGAAATTTTAAGGCAGAGGGGTGATTGGTAGTCCCTTGCCCCTTCTGAGGACGAGTCAGTTCTCCTGAAGGCCTTCGGATCTCAAACATCCACCTCCTGGGTTACTCCGCCCTTTGATGAGTTGATGGAGCTAGTTGCTCGAAGGGCGTGGGGAGTCTCTTGACTCAGTGGAACCGGTCCCTCGGCGGCCCAATAAATTTATTACTTCCCCCTCTGACAAGGCCCTTCTTACAAAAGGAGTCCCAGTTGATGCCATGGTGGTGGCGGCCACCAAGAAAGAGATGTCTGAAACCTCTTCTGCTGTCCATCCTCCTAATAGAGATTCTAAGACGATGGACAGATATGGGAAACGCATATTTAGTTCTGCGGCATTTTCCATGAGGTCGCTCAACTACCTGACACTTTTACCCGCCTTCAACGAGATCTCCTAAAAGAACTGGGAGATGCTCTTCAGGGTAATACAGCTGATGCAGTCTCTGAAAAGGTGACTGCACAGCTCAACACCCTTAATTCGATAGTAAACTCATCCATGCGTCTCATTTCGCATGCTGCCGATGGATCGAGTAGGACGGCAGGCTCAGCGATAGCTCTTAAGAGGCAATCCTGGATGCGCCTTTGCGGAAGCCTTTAAATCTTCATTTGTCAATACCCCATTCGACTGGTCCGCCTTATTCGGACCCAAAGTTAAGGAGATACTTACTAGGTATGAACAGGAAGGGAAGACTCTGCTGTAGATCCGTTTTTCCACTCCAACCAGACTGTACCCCAAAGGGCAACGAAGTGGGAAAATGTGGTTCTGAAAACCTCAAGGAGCTTTCCAAAACACACCTACTGATTCTCCATCTAGAGGCAGAGGAGGGGGCAGAAATGGAAGATGCCGTCGAAACGGCAGAGGCGGTCCGCAGAACCAGGGCGACAGGGATCAGTTCTCTGGTAAGACCTATCAGCGTTCCTGAAAGGAAGCCCTGCTGTCCTACTATGGAGGCAGTCGGGGGTCTCTTGGCTTTATAGCCAAACACCTGGCTAAACATTACAACGGATTCCTGGGTAAAAAGTGTCATTGCCAGAGGTTATTACATTCCCTTTATAAACCCCCCACCTATATGTGCAAAGATCCCAGACGTACCACCCAGTCTGAGAAAACTAGCAGCCGTAGAAATCCAAAGGCTGCTAGACAGTCATCCAGCCAGTCCCGGCGGACCAAAGAGGATCCGGAACTTACTCAAGGTTCTTTTTAGTTCCAAAGAAAACCGGGGACTGGAGGCCCATACTAGACCTCAGCAAACTGAACACCTTTGTCAAGAAGGAAAAGTTCCGGATGGTCACGCTGCAGTCGATTCTCCTGTTCCTAGCAACGGGCGATTGGATGTGCTCTGTAGATCTCAAGGATGCTTACTGCCACATCAAAATGGACAGATCATCCAGAGATCACCTGCCTTTCTGGCTGGGGGCCAATCATTATCAATTCAGAGCCCTGCCCTTTGGTCTCACCACAGCCTCCAGGGTGTTCACCAAATGTATGGCAGTGGTCACGGCTCACCTGAGATGGTTGGGATTCCGGGTGTTTCCATATCTGGACGACTGGCTCCTCACCGCCACCTCCAGGCATCAACTAATCCAAACAAGAGACTACACCATAGACATTTGTTCTCAGTTGGGCATAACCCTAAATTTTGAAAAATCTGCGCTTATCACCATCGCAGCATATTATATTTGTAGGAGCAGAACTGGACACAGTCGATGCAAGGATCAGGTTGCCCCAATCAAGAATCATAACTCTAAAAAATCAATTATCCAGTCTCCTAGCCCGCAACAAAGCTCCAGCATCCCAGATACTACAGCTTTTAGGCACAATGGCAGCCACATTGATAGCAGTTCCGTTAGGCCGCATGCACATGCGAATTCTCCAGTGGTTACTTTTCGCACAATGGTCTTACCAACAACTACCCATGTCACACGTGATCCAGTTAACCAATTTTTGCAAGAAAGATCTCAGTTGGTGGTTGAACAGCGACCAAGTGACAATCGGACGTCCCTTCGTTCTTTCCCAACTCTCAGCCACAGTGACCATGGATGCTTCCCTGATGGGGGGGTGGGGCTATTTCGGGGAAAGATGGTCCAAGGCACTTGGTCAATCATGGAAACGCACTTGCATATAAATGTCCTAGAGCTGAGAGCGGTGTTCCTAGCATTGCAACACTTTCACGACTCTCTTCCTCTGGGCACAATTGCTATCCAGACGGACAACATGTCGGTCGTCTGGTACATCAACAAACAAGGGGGAACCAGATCGTACCCTTTATGCCGGGAGACCCTAATGATCTGGCAATGGGCTGTATCCACCAGACGTTTTCTGATAGCAACGCACATCACGGGGTCATCCAACGTGATAGCGGACAAACTAAGCAGAGCCATGCTGTTGCCTCATGAGTGATCTCTCAAACAAGTGGCGAAAAACATTTTCCGCAGGTGGGGCCAGCCTTGTTGCGACCTATTTGCGTCTCCGATGAATGCCAAATGCAGCAGCTACTTTGCCGTTTATCCCCCACCGGGGAACGCGCTCATACACGATTGACCCCCGGGTCTTCTATATGTCTTTCCGCCAATACCTCTAATTCCCAAATTCATGCAGAAAGCCAAAAGTCTGGGAAGGACTGTGATTTTAATAGCCCTGTCTTTGCCTCGGCAGATTTGGTTTCCCTTCCTGCGGAAGTATCAAGTGGAGGGACCATGGATCCTGGACCCAGTGCCGGATCTTCTGACTCATTCGTTGGGAGTTCTCCACCCCTCCCTCACGTCTCTGAAACTGACAGCTTGGTTGCTCCGATTCCCACATTAGCCAGGTCACATGAGTTGTCTTCTGCGGTCCAACATCATATAGTTTCATCTCACAAGCTATCTGCCAGGAAACTAACAGCAAATGGAAACGATTTGTTCACTGGGCTTCTCAACATGACACTGACCCTTATGTAGCACCTATCCATACCATCTTAGAATTCTTGTCATTGTTCCATGATGGCGCAGCTGCTGCCACCATTAGAGTTCAATTGGTTGCTATCTCAAACTTTCATGTGGGCTTCAACGGCTCTAACATCATGTCGCATAGGCTTTGTAAAGCATTCTTAAAAGGAACCCACCATTTCAGGCCACCTATTAGGCATCCTGTCTACCCATGGAATTTGAATCTGGTTTTATCCCAACTGATGCTCGCTCCTTTTGAACCTGCTTCATCTTGTCATGTAAAGTTTTTGTCTTGGAAAACACTATTCCTGGTAGCCATCATATCTGCACGTAGGGTCTCCGAACTTCAAGCCTTGTCCGTCAAACCCCTATATTTGATTTTTCACCCTGATAGTGTCCCTCAGAACTAATCCTACCTTTCTCCCAAGATCTCTTCGGAAAGTAACTTAAATCAATCCATTGAGCTCCCAACCTTCTTCAAACACCATACCAACAAACTGGAATATATGTTACACAAGCTTGATGTACATAGACAACTGAGGTTCTATCTGGATAGAACAAATGATTTCAGACAATCGGACCAACTCTTCGTGTCTTATGCAGACAATAGAAAAGGGTTGCTCATTATCAAAATCACTCTATCCAAGTGGCTTTCTGATTGCATCAGTTTCATTTATACTTCCACTAATCGGCCATTAAAAACCAACGTGAAAGCCCATTCTACACGAGCTGTTTCTACATCATTGGCTCATGCAGCTCACTTGCCTTTAGATACCATCTGTGCAGCTGCCACGTGGTCAAAACCTCACACGTTTATCACTCATTACAAAGTGGATAAGACCTCCAGGGACAGGGCTACGTTTGGTTCCACTGTGCTCAGGAATGTTCTCCCGTGAGCCACCCAGGATTAGGGTGATGGGACACTACCGTGTAAGAACAAAGCGGAGATAGAACAACTTCACATAAAGAAGTTATGTCCTTACCATAACGTTCCATGTGAGTTGTTCATCTCGCCTTTTTGTTCTTACATTCCCGCCCACCTTCCCCCTCCAGTTGAGTGAGATGGTTGCCTTGGTAGATTGGTTCAGCTGTTAAGTCTGTTTATACATTCCTGCTCTTCTTCTATCCTTCTACTCTTGTAGTTACCTGAGTAGGTAGACTTTATAGTCATATTCTGTCAGTAGGCTGTCTTGGTTGCAGCATACTAGATCTGGGGACTCTTAGCAGGGCATCATGGGATATTCACTGGGTCTCGAGCTTCTCAGAGTCTGAGCTTAAAAAGCGGCCGATTCGGAGCCGAGGGATCGGCTCAAACTCCCACGTGTAAGAACAAAAAGGCGAGATGAACAACTCGCATGGAACGTTATGGTAAGGACATAACTTCTTTTTTATGCCTTTCCCCCTCTGCCTCCCTAATTGAAGGTTCTGCTAAAGATCAAACAGGACAAGCCAAGGACAATACTGATTGCACCAGACTGGCCACGCCAGCACTGGTACCCCCTCTTGCTCAGTATGACACTGCTAGAACCATGGCACCTGCCTCACACCCCTTCCCTGCTGTCCCAGAAGGCGGGCCAGATTCTGCACCCTCAGCTTCAAACCCTGAACCTTGCAGCCTGGCTAATTTCTTGAGTTCTCCAATAGCATCCCTCAGTAAGCAAGGTGCTCAATGTCATTCTGGAGGCAAGGAGGCCTAGTACTAGAAAATCCTGTGCTGAAAAGTGGAAAAGATACTGTTCCTGGAGCCAGACTCTGGGGGGTTGGGCACAACTATGCCCAGCTTACCTCATATTCTTCAGTACTTAACAGAAGTGCTCCACAAGGGCCTATCCTTCTCGTCAATTCAAATTCATGCCTCTGCCATTTCAGCACATTATAATATTGAACCACCCCTCTTCTCTCACCTCCTGCTAAAGCAATTCCTCACAGGGGCCAAAAATTTAAGACCCCCAGGAGAGCCCCTACTCCAGCCAGGGACCTTAACTTTGTATTGGAAAAGCTCACTCTCCCTCCCTTTGAGCCAGCTGCAACTGCAGAGTTGAAATTCCTTTCTTGGAAAACAGCCTTCCTTCTAGCCATCACTTCAGCAAGAAGAGTGTCTGAATTACAGTCCCTCATGGCAGTGGAGCCCTTCATTATCTTCCATGCAGACAGGGTTTTCCTCGGGACCAATCCTTTCTTTATGCCCAAGGTGGTGTCTAAATCAGTCCATTTGCCTACCTTTTTTCCGTATCCACGAAACAAAAGAGAACGAATATTGCACTTTGTGGACGTGCACAGACAACTTAGATTTTATTTGGACAGGACTAAGCCTCTCAGAAAATCTGAACAGCTGCTAGTTGGCTTTGCTGCTAGGGCAGAGGGGAAGGCCATTTCAAAGCAAACCATTTCTAAATGGATAGCCCATTGCATTAATTTTTGGTGTAAGCACCATGGAAAATCTACCCCACAGGGGATAAGATCACATTCCACCAGGGCTGCATCTACCTCTACAACCTTTCTCAGAGGAGTTCCTACCAGGGACATCCTAGAAGCTGCTACCTGGAGTGCTGTACCTTCACCAAGCATTACCACATGCCTATTTTTTCTAAATCCAGAGCTGGTTTTGCCACTGAAGTTTTGCAGGGCTTAATAGCTGGCCCTAATTCTCTCTAACTTCCTCCTCCTTTCCTTACCTTTGGGAATCAACCCAAATGTGATTACTGCAACAGTGCAACACTAAGAACATAGTACAGTTGTGTACACTTACCATAAATGTTAGTGTATTCACTGTTGCAGTCCTGGTTACCTTCTATCCAGCCCCCTGACTTCTCTTGGCTCTACCTTTCCTTCTTGTTTGGTGTATTTTAAACTTTCTGGTGTATTTGCTTTTTGATGGAGGTGTACTATAACATATTACTTCTCATTGTGGGGGAACCTGACATCTGGGGCAAGAAAAACTGATGTAATGGCGTCTGCTGCATGTTTTATTCCCCTGACTACCTGACGTCATTGAAGAAGAGAGCATCTGACACAGAAATCCAAGACTCTGGTATTCAGGCTGGCTGAGGGCTACCTGCAGGCAGATAACCCAGATGTGATGATTGTGACAGTGAATACACACTTAACATCTACATTTATGGTAAGTGTACACAGCTGTACTTTCTGAGGGCTGGTGTGTGCAGACATCACTTTTATGGCCCAGGTTCCAGCAGCCACGTCAAACGTCCACACCTAGAGGGGCCGAAAATCTTTGGAAACCTGGCCAGTAGAAATAACATGGAAGAGAAAGGACTTCTTTGGTTATGGTAAGATTTTACACAACTTTCCTTTACAGCTGTATTGAGTTGGGGAAGAACTCTGCTCCCCATGGAATAAGGGAGCCTGTTCCAGAGAATGTTAGTGTCTGGGATACATACTGTTTTCTCTCTAGCAGGTCCTGTGTATGTCATAGGCAAGGTTTGTCTTTTAAAATGGATAATTTTGTTACTTTTTGTTTGCAGATATGCAGGAGGTAGGGTCTGGCAGTGCCTTATATGCCAGGTATAGATCTCCCCTCGACAGCTTGTAGGAGACTGTACAGGGATAGGACCTTGTGGCAGTCTGCATAACACATGCTACTTGCACCCTGTATTCTTTTAGTGAGGAACCTCTGAGGTCGTTCCAGCTGTTGGATGTGCCTGTTTAGGTAAGTACCAAAGGGGGCATTGTACTCAGTGGGTCTGATGAATGCTTAATACAGTGGAACAATGACCACCTTGGACCTCTAGATGCCATACCTTTGTTTTATAAGTTGCACAACATGAAATCTTTTCCTCACTACTACAGACACTATGCTCAAAGGCTAGATTACAGTCTGTGGTGGTGTTTAACTGTGTAATTTCCAATTTGTACGTAGTGTTCTCATATTTTACTTCTAATACTTTTTTCACAGTGCTTTTGTCAGTCAGTTTAATACAAATTCATACCTTGATTCTGATGTGTTGCATGCACTTGGCTTTGCTCTGTGTCATGGGAAGTGATTGAAAAGGGTCTGTGGCCAGATTTATGTAGTTAAGGTAGCCTAAGTGAGTCATCCTAATGCAGGCCTTTGTTCTGCAATTAACTGATGGACCTGTATTTTCTATAGTTATTAACCAACTGGATGGAGCACCTTGAATTTATACCAAGGATAAGTGCTCACAACCCTCCTGGATATAGGCAGTCATTACTAAATACAGTCCTGGGTATTGACTAGAGTATCTGTGGTATTACATTGGGGTGAAACGTCTAGGCTTGAAATGGGATAGCTTAGTAACCTCCTATGATGAAAACAGTGATTTTTCTATCTGCTTTACCTACTACAGGGAGATTGGGGGTGGATTATTACTTTATTTATTTACATTTGTTGACTGGGAGTGTCTAACTGGACTTGGGTCCATTTTCAGCAGAGGCCCGGGGACAAAAGCTCCACAGTTAAAATAGACAGTAGTTACATTGGATTACATAGCGATTAACAATTTAACATGACAATTACTTACAACATATTTACAGATGAAGAACATAGTACATCAGTAGACAACTAGAATCTTTATCTGTGAAGTACATAACAGACATTAAATGTTACAATAAGAAGTTCCTGCTGTATAATAAGTACTAGGCTTATGAGCATCTGAGCTTGCTATAATCAAGGTAGTTAGTGGAGTGGAAAGAAAGGTAGTGGTTGGATGGGGGTGGGTGATATTAGAGTGGGAGTTGCAAGGGCATAGCCAGCATGTTTTTAGGTGCACTTTTAGTAAAGTTTTGAAGTGGGTGCATGATGGTATGGAGGTAATTGTGGGTGGAAGGGAGTTCCATAATTTGGCTATGGTGCAAGAGAATAGTGCTTCACCAGCAGAGTTATTGGCTTTAGTAATCTGCAAATGATTTTTGTTGCTGGATCTTAGTGGTCTGGTGGTGCGATAGGGTTGGAGTAGATTCTGGAGGGATGGGACATTTAGTGGATGGTTTACTAGTTTGTGGGCGAGTGAGAGTTGATACCACTGAAGGAGGTGAGGGAGTTCAAGCCAGCCCAGTTCAGCAAGTGAGAGACGGTGGTAGATTTGTAGATTAACTGTGTAAAAAAATGTCAGGAGGGTCTTGGCAGAAACATTCAGATTTTATGTAATGAGTAGCCTGGACTAAAGTTGTAACACATTTGAGGAATGATGCATGTGGAAGTGAAGGAAGGAAATGGGCAGTATAAGTGAAAGGCTGTGGCAGGATTTGTGTAACTGTGATTTAGGAGCGGAGGATTTCCATAATGAGCATGGTCACTGTTAATCATTTTGTATTTTTAATGATTTTTTGAATTTTGTATCTTGAGATGATCTTTTGAAAACTTTTTTTCTTCGTTTAGAAAAATATGATTATGTGGGTCGCTTGTTGAAACCAGGAGAGGAACCTTCAGAATACACAGATGAAGAAGATGTTAAGGATCATTCAAAACAGGACTGAACTTTGTTTTTTTTTTAAGTGAAAACAGGAAACCACACACAAATGAACCAAAGCCGGAGTCTTCAGAGCTGCAACACTAATATTCCTTGAATAGCTTGCAGCTTGGTGTACAGTTTACCTGCTACAGACCATTCAGTTATTTGAGTATGTATTAAACACTGAATATATTAGTGTGTATATATATATTTATATAGCTGTATAAAGATGTATATACACTTATGCATAAGCTTAAGTGGACATTTTAGGAGTTGGACATGTTCTTGTCTGTGCTGCCAAAATGCATTTTCCCTCCAGTTTTACTGTCTGGTATTTGTACAGCTAATGTAAAGTGGGACTGAAACTTTGAGAGGGTTGTTAATATTACTGGTAGCCTGAAGTCGACAAGTGACACTTTTTGTTTGTAACCGCTGATTTTGCGCCTCTACATTTCTTCCTGCACATCAAGTCTGAAGTAGCTGAAGAGTTTGGAATCCTTTTTTCCTTTTAAGTTATGAATGCCATAGAGTTCTTAGCCTTTGTTTCTGCTGCTTCAGTGCACTACTGAACTTGCATCAGAATGTGAAGAGCAACATAAAATTGTACGTATTTCAGATTTCATGGTGACCTTTCTCAACTTCTATCAAAGACCACTTGCCAGTGAAGATGTTTGAAAGGATATTGGCTTTCTCTCAAAAATTTCATGCAATTTACTTTGAAAACGACTTCTCAACAAAGATGACGGAAGTATCTCCCTTCATTCAGAAATAATTGTGCCTTAACCTTCAGTGACATAAACTTGAACTGTTTGAGGGGAATGCCCCACTTGTATTTGTTCAGCCACTACAGACAGCATTGCAGCTGAAGGTTGACTTGGATACGTGTATATTCTGCAGAGACTGGAAAGGCATTTCTGATGTCATTTCTGTATAATTTGAACAGCGAGTTCAGTGTTAACTGCCATATTCCTTTAGTTCTGTAACTAATGCTGTGTCGCACTATAATGGCCAAATGTACTTTCCCATGCCTTTACGTACAGTATGTCCTCCAGCTGATTTGATAGATGCTTTAGTGTTTGGGATGCTGCCTTTCATGTGTGTATTTGTGCCCTTGTTTGTATGTGAGTGATTGTGTGCACAAATCCTGTTTGTGGCTCAGGAGAAAGTTTCATCACAATTTGTAAATAAAGAACATTTTAATAAAGCATGTAAAAACATTTAATTCATATAATGTCATCATGGCTGAACAGGAATTGCAGGATATATGGTAAGTGCATCGAAAAAATGAGTTAACTAAGGTTGTACACTTAAGTTGACAAGCATTCAGCTTCAAAATTTTTCTCTTGCCCATTGGTTATAGCTGCTTGTCATGTTTGGTGGTGGGTAAACTGTGATTTTACTCATTGTGGATGTTTTTTGTTTCACTGTTGCAGTCATCACATTTGGGTTATCCCTGCTAGGGTAGCCCTTGGCCGGCCCGAATACCAAAGGCTTAATATTTCTACGTTGGTTGCTGTCACTTCAGGACTGACATCAGGTTATCAGTAGTATAAAGTAAGGCAGCCGACGCCATTACATCAGTCTTTCTTGCCGTGGAGCCTGAAGCAGAAGCAATATGCATGAGTGCTGGTCGGCTGCTACCTGAGTTTCGTCTATAGAACTGAAGTCTTCTAAAGCTAAGTACCCCATTGGGGATCCTTTTTTCTTGCACTAACCGATGTCAGAAAAAGTTCATTGTCTCGCCTGTGGAAAGCAAATACCACACAGAGACTTCCATTCTTACTGTGTCACTTGTTTAGACCCAGACCATGACGTCCCCCGTTGTTGCTTCTGTGCTTTGTTCAACACTAGAACTATCTGTGGTTGGGCCCTTATTTTAGCCAGATAGTTTCACTTGGTCATCTAACTCCGATATGGCTTCGGTATGCCATCCGACAGCAGTTCTTCCGAAAAAAAAAACAGATTAAAGATAGACAGACCCCACAGCTTCAAACCTACTGACTACACTTCCGTTAAGCTAGTCGTCAGTTCTCCAGTCCTTAGTGAGGTGCTTTCGCAGCCCCTAATGCCAGCTTCTGTGGATTCGCAGGCCACTACCAAGACACTTTTGGTGTCCGGTATGCCGCAAAACTCTTCAACTATGGATCCTGTAATTGTCTCTACCTTGGATGGGTCTGGAGCCGCTGAGCAGGCACCGGCTTCTGAGGAAATCCTTTGCACTACCAATTCTCAACACAGACGTCTTTTGCAACTACCGTTCTTTCAAAAACTACCACGTTTCTAAAGCCCAGGGTACGAACTACACCCAAGAAACGGACTACCCACTCTCAGGCACCTGCTTCCTTGCCCCAGTCTCAAATGCTTAAAATGGCAGAAGACCTTATGATAAGTGGAAGCCAAGCTACCCCCTCCAAAAGGAAGAGAGATCTGTCCCCTGTAGTTTTGTCTGAACAAGAGTCTGATGACTCTGATGCATCTGAATATGAAGACATACAACCCCTCTACTTATGAGGATTCTGATGCGGAGGATTCCATTCCTTCAGCCTCTCCCCCCAGAGGATTTTTCCTTCGGAGAAACCATGCATACCTTAAGGGAGCATTTCTAATGAGAGAGTTAAGACTACCCTCAGTCTAAAAAGAGACACTGGGAATTCCAAAATCTTCCACAGCACAGACACTTGGCCATCCCCCCGGTCCTGGATGTTGTGGAGGATGTTTTCCTGGAATCCAGCTAGACTCCTAACATCCTCTCTCCTGCACCCAGAAAATCAGACAGGTACTATAGAGTCCCTGACTCTCTCAAATTTCTTTTTAAAAATCCTACTGCTGACCCTGAGGTAATTTCTCAAGGGCTTAAAGGGATTAAAGCAACCTCTGCTAAAAATCTCACCCCCTGAGAGAGGGATTCCCGAGCACTACACAGATGGGGTACAAAAGTATAGACCTCAGCTACTCTTGCTATCAGGGTACTAAGTTGTCAGTTCCATATGCTAAAATTTCAGCAACGTAGCCTGGAACTCCTCAAACAAAAAATGTCTTCCTTTCCTGCTTGGGCAGAATCTAAAGCATTGCAAGAGTTAATGCATTCTGCAAGTCAAGTAACTAAACACGCACCTTTCACTGTGGTTTTGACACCCTAGATGCTTCTTGCAGGGCACCAGTCACTGGATCTGTCATTAGAAGACATGCATGGCTTAACGGCCCCTGCCAGACCATGTCCAATCTAAATTGTTGGATGCCCCCTTGCACAACGGTAACTTATTTGGCACTAAGGCGAAAGAGGTCTTAAAGATAGAAGAAAAGGCAAAATCTATGCAGTTAAGGATTTCTTGCAGGTCCAGCCACCCAGGTTCAGCAGGCATTGTCCCACCAAACATTGGTTCTTTTCTGCTCCCACTAAGCCAGTCCAGCCTAGGCCCCAGGGAACTAGCCCCCCCCCCCCCCCAGACAGCAGCCACCAAGAATGCAGAGATCTAAGCAGTGGACTACCTGCACTTCAAAACCGGGGAGTTCTAAGCCACTCCCTTATGGTAAGAGCTCACAATGACCCCCCCCCTCCCTCTGCTCACCTTCACTTACCCTAGGTGGAAAACTGTCCTTTCACACAAGCACCTTTGCTACCATTACCAACGACCACTGGGTTCTAGACAGTGTCTCAGGGATACAAATTTTCCTTCCACACCCAAAAGGGTTCCTCCAAACCAGTGGGGAGAGGCTCAAAAAGCAAATCCTTTTCCTGCTCTCTATGAGGGCAGTAGAGCACGGTCCTGCAGAACAGATAGGCGAAGGTTTCTACTCCAGACATTTTCTGGTGTCCAGAAAAGAGGGCACTTGGTGCCCCATCATAGATCTATCCATTCTAAACACCTTCTTGGTGATCCCAAAATTCAGAAAGCTCACCCTCCAGCAGCTGCTACCCATGCTCTCCAAGGACGCTTGGCTAGCCACCCTAGATCTAAGAGAGGCCAACCTCCATATTCCTATCTGGGAATCATGCAGGAAATCTGTTTCAGGGCAGAATCTCAACACTTTTCAGTTCTCTGCGCTGCCCTTTGGCTTATCTACTGTTCCCAGAGTTTTCACAAAATGGCTCTGGCTATTGCCTTTTGCAGACAAAGGAATATCCAGATTTACCCATACTTAAACGACTGCCTTATTGAGGCAGACAGCCAGGAAAAGCTGCTCAAGCACCTGGCCTTTGTGTACCCTAAGGAGGTTAGTAGGGTCTACAATCAATGAAAAAAAATCCAAAAGGATTGCCTTCCTGGGAGCAAGCCTGGACACAGTATCCCAGATGGCATTCTTTACACCAGAAAAATTTTCCTGACAGCCTACTTCTCTCAACTAGCCACCCGGCCCCAGTAATCTGAAAGGAAGGTCCTGCAAGCTCTGGGGTTCATGGCATCTTGCATACTACTCATTCCATATGCCAGACCTGCATATGGGAAAACTTTAGTGGTACCTAAAAAGCCTTTGGTGTCAACACTCTCAAGACCTGCAAAACTCTTCTACCTATAATTCCTTGCCTCAGAAAAGATTTACTTTGGTGGGCAACAGCATGCTCCCACAACAAGGGACTGCCTTTCTCACCCCCCCCACTTCCCAGACCCTCACCAGAGACCCATGAGATTATGCTTGGGCTGCACACCTGAGCGGCAGGTACATACAGGGCCAAAGGAGCCAGCAGCAAATCCCTCTGCACATCAGCCAAAAAGATGATGGCTGTTCAGCATGCTTTGATAGCTTTCAAACTCCTTCTCTACAGGGGCTCTCCTGATCAAAACAGGCAGGACCACTGTGATGTGGTTATATCAAGCAGGGAAGGACTCCTACCCTCTATGCAGGCTGGCCATGACCCTTTGGCACACAGCCTCTGTCATGCTACTGCACGTTAGTGCAATTCCTACCAGGCTCTCTCAACTCTCTGGCAGACCATTTAAGCAGAAATCTTCTGGACCCACACAAGTGGCAGCTCAACAGAAGAACCTTCACCCTAATAACTCAGAAATGGGGCACCCCAAAGGTCGACCTCTTTGCCTCCCACACCAACCATCAGCTCAGCAAATTCTGCACAAGGGAGCTTCACTGCATGGCTTGTAAAGTGGATGCCCTGTCCTTTCCCTTGGTCAGTCTATCTCTGCCTTTCCTCCACTACCTCATCTCCAGGGTACTGCTCAAAGTAAAGGAGGAAAAACCAGGGACCATTCTTACAGATCCAGACTGGCTTCGCCAGCACTGGTACCCCTTGCTGCGCAGCCTGTCCCCTCGGCCACCATGGCATCTTCCTCAGATTCCAAACCTCCTGACCTAGAGGGAAGGAGAAGTTATGCATCCCCAATCAGACATTCAGTTTGGAAGCTTGGCTTATTCCCTAACCCCAAACCAGTCTGCCAACCTCAGTAAACAGGTTCTAGATGTTATATGTGAGGCCAGACGCCCTAGCACTAGAAAGTCTTATGCAGACAAATGGAAAAGGTTCTGCACCTGGATCCAGGCCAAGGGAGCCAATACGGCACAGCCACCCCTCTCATCCTGGATTACATAGCTGACCTATTACACAGTGGCCCCTCTCTCCTCTATAAAAATTCATGCCTCTGCTATTTCAGCTCATTTTCCCCACTGAGCAGCCCCTTTTCTCACCCTTTGATCAAACAGTTTCTAAGAGGGACTAGCAACTTGAGGCCACCCAGAAGGGCACCAACCCCAGCTTGGGACCTTAACTTTGTATTGGAAAAATTCACCCTGCCCCTTTTAGAACCAGCTTCTTCTGCAGAGCTAAAATTTCTCTCCTGGAAGACTGCATTCCTTCTGGCCATCACATCAGCCAGAAGAGTCTGAGCTGCAAGCGCACATGGCTGTGGAACCCTTCATCTTTCATGCTGACAGGGTATCCCTCAGAACTATCCCATCCTTCATGCCCAAGGTGGTGTCCAGTGTGGCTCTCAACAATCCATTCATTTGCCCACCTTTTTTCCTAATCCCCAGCACAAAGGGGAAAGGAGTCAGCACTCTCGATGTGCACAGACAGCTCTGATTCTATCTAGACAGGACTAAATCCTTCAGAAAATCTGATCAATTGCTGGTTGGTTTTGCTACAGGGGCAGCAGGCAAAGCCATCTCCAAACAAACCATATCCAAATGGATAGCACACTGCATCCATTTCTGCTACAAACATGTAATGCCTCCCCCCAAGGGGGTCAGGACTCACTCCACTAGAGCAGCCTCCACCTCTGCAGTTTTACACAGAGGAGTCCCCACCAGGGACATCATGGAGGCTGCCACCTGGACATCTGTTCACACTTTACCAAGCATTGCCACCTGCCTCCCTTCTCCATATCGAGCTGGGATGTTCTTAGTGTTTCACTGTTGCAGTCATATTTGGGTAATCTGGTGGCAGGTTGCCCTCAGTCAGCCTGAATTCCAAAGTCTTGGGTCCTGCGTCGGTTGCTGTCTTCTCTTCCATAACGTCAGGTCGTCTGGTATAAAACATGCAGCTGACGCCATTTTCTTCAGTCTTTCTTGCCACGCAGTGCCCGAAGCAGAAGCATTTTGCAAGTGCCGGTTGGCCGACTACTGAAATATTCAAGTTTGAGTTTCAGAACTGAAGTCTTCACTAAAGTTAAGTACCCCGTTGGGGAAATTTTTTTCTTGCTTTTTACAGATGTCAGAAAAAGTTAATTGTATTACTTGTGGAAAGCAAATACCTCAAAAGGGTTTCCATCTATACTGTATTCCTTGCCTAGGCCCTAATCACAACCTGCCTGGCTGTCGGTTTTGTGCTAGATTTAACCAACGCACTATTAAGCGTCTGTATATTTTTGCATCAAAGTATTTTGGAAACTGATTTAACTACCCAGAAATGTCGTCTGATAGTAATCCGACTACCGGAGTACATAAAAAACGCAAAGAAAAGGACAGAGAAAGGCAGTCGAGATCCAAAACAGACTAAGCTTCTCCTAAGCCAGTCGCCTGTTCACCGGTACTCAGTGAGGCACTTTCACAGCCCCTGATACCCGCTACCTTCGAGTCGCAGGCTTCTACCGACACCCATGTGGAGTCCGGCATGCCGCAAGATACTAAAGGTATTGGACCGACGGATATATTTCCCTTGGATGGGTCCGGAGCCGCTGAGCAGGCACCGGCATCTGAGGGTGTATTCAGACTAACATTTGTATATCAAACCGACAAAAGCTGCAAAACCTAAGACAAAAGCAACTTCTAAAACTTAAAAAAACAACGTATGAGCCACGTGCACAGGCCTCTATGCCTAAAAAACAGATGATCAAAATGGCTGAAGACCTTATTACCTTGATCAGAGGTACCCATCCCCTTCCTGATAAGAGGCCTAGGCAAGACACTGATTATGAATCTTCAGATCAGGTTTCTATTTCTTCTGATTCCTCTTCTGATCAGGAATTATCTGTACCTCCCTATGAGGATTCTGATGCTGAGGAGTCTATTCCATCTGCATCTCCTCTTGAGGATTATTCATTTGGAGAAACCTTGTATACTTTGAGGGAGCATTTTCACTGGGAGAGTCAAGACTTCTCAATCAAAAAAGAGGCTCATGGATTTCCTTCTTCCTCAGCACAGGCCTTTAGCCATTCTCCTTGTTTTTAGACATTGTGGATGATGTGATTTCGGAGTCAAGCTTGACCCCTGACTCCTTACCTCCGGCTCCCAGTAAGCCTGACAGAGATACTACAGGGTCCCTGACTCTCACAAATTTTTAATTAGAAACCCTGCCGCTGATCTTGAAACTATTTCACAGGGTCCAAAGGGAGTTAAGGCCTCAACAGCAAAAAATCCTAAACCCTCTGACAGAGATTCAAGGGCACTGGACAAATGGGGGAAAAAAGGTTTATACATCTGCAACCTTGGCAATCATGGCCTTAAACTCAATTTCATATGCTTAAGTACCAGCAACATGTTATGGGATTGCTGAAACAGAAAATGATGATTTCAGAATGTGCAGAAAATAAAGAATTGCAGGAATTAGTGCATGCAGCTGAACAAGTTGGAAAGCATACTTTGCAATGTGGTTTTGATTCCTTAGAGGCCTCCTGCAGGGCCGCAGTTACTGGATCTGTGATTAGGAGACATGCCTGGTTAAAGGAACAGAACTTGCCTGATCATGTTAAAGCAAAATTGCTAGGTGCACATTTACAGCATGATTCTCTGTTTGGTATTAAGGCAGAAGAGGTTTTAAAGAAAATGGAAGATAAAGCTAAGTCTATGCAAACTGTTAAAGGCTTCTTACAAGTGCAGCCACCAAGATTCAGTAGACACTGGCCTGCAAAAAACTGGTCCTTTCCTGTGTCAGACAGAGCTCAAAGGGGCAAATCCAGGTGCCCTAAGGGTCCCAGATACCAGGAGCAAGATTCATACAGGTCAAAGCAGTGGGGCACTTCCACCTCCAAAGATAAAGCGCATACCTACAGAAAGCAATCCCAATGACTTCCCTCTGCCTACACCAAGCACTTACCTTTTGGCAGCACCCATAGGGGGAAAACTAGCACTTTTTGCTCAAAATTGGCAGTTAATAACCCAGGACAAGTGGGTACTAAACATCTTATCACAGGGATACCTGCGGCCAATACTGGATTTTTCTAGTTTGAACACATACCTGGACATTCCAAAATTCAAAATGCTGACTTTGCAGCAGCTTCTGCCCATGCTGGGCAAGAATGCTTGGCTGGTGACTTTACACCTAAAAGAGGCATACCTGCATGTCCCAATAAGACAATCGTGCAGAAGATACCTCAGATTCAAGGCTGGCTTAATGCATTACCAGTTCTCTGCACTGCCCTTTGGCTTATCTACTGCGCCCAGGGTCTTACAATGTGCCTGGCACCAATAATTGCATTTTGCAGACAAAAAAGTATACAAATATATCCTTACTTGGACAACTGTCTCGTTCAAGCAAAGAACAAGGACACTCTTCTTCGACACCTGGCGTTTGTGAAAAGGCTTTTAACATGCCTAGGGTACACATTAAATGAAAAGAAATCACAACTGGTACCCTCTCAAAAGATAACATTCCTGGGTGCAAGCTTGAATACAACTGCCCAGATGGCTTACCTGACGCCAGACAAACAAAGGCAACTGACTACTTCAAACTGATGGCAACCAAAACCCAGTTATCTGCAAGACAAATTCTGCAGGCTCTGGGCTTCGTGGCATCCTGCATCCTACTAATTCCATATGCAATTCTGCATATGAGGAAACTTCAATGGTACCTAAAAAGTTTGAGTCAACATTCTCAGTCTGGAAGCAATGATTCCTCTCATTCCCTGCCTACAACAGGAGTTTCTATGGTGGGCAAAGTTTTGTCACCAAAACATGGGGCGGGCCTTCACTCTCCCCCCTGCCAGCCAAACCTTAGCAGACGCATCGGATTATGCCTGGGAGACCCACATGGCAGGAAGATGCATTCAGGGCATATGGGCCCCAAAAATGCATCTACATATCAACCAGAAAGAGATGCTAGCTGTTCAAAATGCCCTAACAGCCTTCAAGGACTTGCTTCATCCAGGACAACTGCTGATAGACGGACAACACCAGTCATATGGTATATAAACAAGCAAGGGGGCACACACTCATACCCCCTTTGCAGATTAGCCATGGCAGTGTGGGACACAGCTTTGACCTACCAAATACATCTTCAAGCTCAATTCCTGCCAGGAAAACAAAATACACTGGCAGACAATTTAAGCAGAAACCTTATGGATCCTCATGAGTGGAAACTAAATCCACAAGTCTTCAGCATGATAAGAGAAATGGGGAGCCCAGACATGGAGTTGCCTCCCCTCAAAATTATCAATTGAAAAGATTCTACACAAGGACTTGTCACAGACAAGCATGGAAAGTGGACGTCCTATCCTTCAGTTGGAAAAACCTATCAGTTTACGCCTTTCCTCCTTTGCCTCTTCTCCCCAAGGTCCTCCTAAAAGTCAGACAAGAGAAACCAAAGATACTAATTGCCCCGGACTGGCCCCGCCAGTACTGGTACCCAATCTTAAGGAACTTGTCTCAATATCTAGCTTGGACCTTACCTCAAAGACCTCAACTACTGTCCCAGCAAAGCAATCAGATCTTGCACAATCAACTACAGACACTGAAAATGGCAGCATGGCTGATCATGTAGTTGTACACCTCTCAGTAAAGCTGTGATGGATGTCATTTTGGAAGCCAGAAGGCCTAGTACTAGGAAATCTTATGCTGACAAATGGAAGAGATTCTGTGCTTGGAATCGAGCACAAGGAACCGATACAGCAGAACCAAATATTCCCCAGATATTACAATACTTAACTGAGATGCTTGACAAAGGCCTGTCTTTCTCATCAATTAAAATCCATGCCTCTGCCATTTCGGCTCATTACAACACAGAGCCACCAATTTTTTTCTCATCCTTTACTAAAGCAGTATCTTATAGGAGCCAAAAATGTAAGGCTTCCTAGATCACCATTACCTGCATGGGACCTCAATTATGTGTTGGAAAAGCTTACCCTGCACCCATGTGAACCAGCTGCTTCTGCTGATATAAAGTTCTTATCATGGAAAACAGCTCTGCTACGCAATTACTTAAGCAAGAAGAGTATCAGAGCTACAGGCCCTCATGGCTGTTAGAGCCTTTTGTCATATTTCACCCAGACAGGGTGTCTGAGGACAAATCCTACTTTTATGCCCAAGGTGGTTTCCAGTGTGGCTCTTAACCAAACAATTCACCTGCCAACCTTCTATCCATATCCACAGAACAAGGGGGAGAGAATTCTGCATTCCTTGGACGTACACAGGCAGCTAAGATTCTACTTGAGCAGGACTAAAGCTCTAAGAAAAACTGAGCAATTACTAGTGTCATATGCTGCAGGATCAGAAGGAAAGGCTATTATGAAGCAGACAATTTCAAAGTGGATAAGCCACTGAATCCGTTTTTGCTATTTACACCATGGTAAACCTGTGCCCAAGGGCATGAGGTCTCATTCCACCAGAGCTGCAGCTACTTCAGCCTTTCTCAGAGGAGTACCAACCAAAGACATTCTAGAGGCTGCTACTTGGGAGTTCTGTCAACACCTTCACAAAGCATTATCATTTGCCTCTCTACTGCAAGTCCAGGGCTGGCTTTGCCACTGCAGTGCTGCAGGGCCTTATAGCCACACCTAATGCTGTTTAGCTCCAGCCTCCCAACCATAGCTTTGGGATTCTACCCAAATGTAATGACTGCAACAGTGAAACACTAAGAATATAGTAAAGTTGTGTACACTTACCATAAATGTAGATGTTAATGTATTCACTGTTGCAGTCCAGGTTACCCTCCCGCCATCCCCCTGTCATTCTGGAGTTTCTTTCCTTCTGTATCTTCTACAACCTATGTGGTGTATTTGCTTGTAGATGAAGGTAAAGTTTATATTGATGCGTCTGTGTGTGTGTGTGTGTGTGTGTGTGTATGTATATATATATATATATATATATATATATATATATATATATATATATATATATATATATATATATATATATATATTTTATTTTTAGCTACCTTTTTGGGGGCACATGACATTGGGGGCAAGAAAAACTAAAGAAAATGGCGTTGGCTGCATGTTTTATACCCCTGATGACCTGACGTCATGGAAGAGAAGACTGCAATTGACGCAGGACCCAAGACTTTGGAATTCAGGCCGACTGAGGGCAACCTGCTAGCAGATTATCCAAATGTAATGACTGCAACAGTGAATACTCTCCAACATCTACATTTATGGTAAGTGTACACAACTGTACTTTTGCCTCTGCAGTCTTGCAGGGCATCCTAGCCAGCACTTAGATGTTCATGTTTTTCTGTTGCAGTCATCACACTTGGGTTATCTGTCTGCAGGTAGACCTCAGTCAGCCCAAATACCAGAGACTTGGTATTTCTGTGTCTGTTGCTGTCGCTCCAGGACTGACGTCAGGGGTATAAAAACAGGCAGCCGATGCCATTACATCAGTCTTACTTGCCGAGGAGCCCGAAGCAGAAGCAGTTCACACGAGTGCCAGTCGGCCGCTACCTGAGATGTTCTTCGTGTTTCACTGTTGCAGTCCTCACATTTGGGTTATCTGCCTGCAGGTAGCCCTCATCTGGCCTGAATACCAGAGTCTATGGATTTCTGCGTCAGATGCTGTCGCTTCTTCCATGACGTCAGGGGTATAAAACTTGCAGCTGACGCCATTACATCAGTCTTTCTTGCCGTGCGGTAGCAGAAGCAGTTCCAGTCGGCAGACTCCTGAAATTTTTGTTTTTAGAGTTTTAGACCAAAAATCTTCAAAAAAGATAAGTACCTTGTTGGGGATCCTTTTTTGTTGCTCTAACTGATGTAAAAAAAAAAAAAAAAAACTAACAATTGTCTTGCCTGTGGAAAGCAAATACCTCATAGAGATTTTCATTCTTACGGAGTCACCCGTTTAGGCCCAGACCACAACGTCCCTCACTGTCTGATGTTCTTTTTGTTTCACTGTTGCAGTTATTACATTTGAGTAATCTGCTGGCTGGTTGCCCTCAGCCGGCCTGATTAACAAAGTCTTGGGTCCTGCGTCTGTTGCTGTCCCTTCATCCATGACGTCTGGTCGTCGGGGGTATAAAACATGCAGCCGACGCCATTACATCAGTCTTTCGACGTGCGATTCCCGAAGCAGAAGCAGTTTGCAAGTGCCGGTCGGCTGACTCCTGAAATTTTTGTTTTCGAGTTTCAGATCCGTAGTCTTCAACTAAAAAGCTAAGTACCCCGTTGGGGAAACTTTTTCTTGCTCCTTACCGATGTCAGTAAAAATTAATAATTGCATTACTTGTGGGAAGCAAGTACCTCATAAGGATTTTTATTTGTACTGTATTTCTTGCCTAGGCTATGACCACAACCTACCTTGCTGTCGGTTTTGTGCTTTATTTAATCAACGCACTATCAAACGTCTGTACATTTTTGCTTCTAAATATTTTGGCTCACGCTTTAATTATCCAGAAATGTCATCAGTTAGCAATCAGACTACTGGAATTCCTTATTCGCAAAGAAAAAGACAGGCCGTTGAGGTCCAAAACTGCCGACGACACTTCTAAGCCAATCACCAGTTCGCCGGTACTCAGTGAGGCACTTTCGCAGCCCCTGATACCCGCTACTTCTGATTCGCAGGCCTCTACTGAGACCCATTTGGAGTCCAGTATGCCGCGTGATGCTTCAATTATGGAACCTGTGGATGTGTCTACCTTGGATGGGTCCGGAGCCGCTGTGCAGGCGCCGGCTTCTGAGGGTGTTTTTAGGCCTACAGATTTTGTATTAGACAGGCACCTTCAAAACTAAGGCCAAAATCTCGACCTATGCCTAAAAAAACTGCCTGGCCCACATGTGCAGGCCCCTATGCCTAAAAAATGGCTGAAGATTTAATTACTCTGATCAGGGGTAGCCAACCCCCCCCCCCCTCTTCTAAGAGACCTAGGCAAGACTGATTATGAATCTTCTGAACAGGATTCTATTTCTTCTGACTCTTCTAATGAACAGGAATTGTCTATACCTACTTATGAGGACCATTCCTTCTGCTTCTCCCCCTGAGGATTTTTCTTTTGGGGAAACTTTCCATACCTTAAGGGAACATTTCCACTGGGAAAGTCAGGATTTCTCTGAATCTAAAAAGAGACTTGGGGATTTTCTTCTTCCTCAGCATAGGCCTTTGGCTATACCTCCTGTTCTAGACATAATTGATGTTTTTTCAGAATCTAATATGGCACCTGATTCTCTGCCTCCGGCTCCTTGTAAGCCAGAGAGATACTACAGGGATGTTCATCGTGCATACAGCTGCAGTCATAACAGATGGGTTCTCCTGCCGTCAGGCGGATCCTCGGTCGGCCGAATTCCAAAGTCTAGGTCCGGCGTCGGTTGTCGTCGCTTCTTCCCTGACGTCAGTGCGACAGGGGTATAAAAGAACCAGCCGACGCCATTTTCTTCAGTCTTTCTTGCCGCGCGGTGCCCGAAGCAGAAGCAGTTCGCAAGTGCCGGTCGGCCAGCTCCTGAAATTATGAAAATTTTACAACGAAGTCTTCTTGAAAGCTAAGTACCCCGTTGGGGAAACTTTTCTTGCCTCAGACCGATGTCAGACAAGTTAATAATTGTCTTTCTTTTGGGAAGCAAATACCGCATAAGGATTTTCATTCCCTCTGCATTCCTTGCTTAGGCCCAGACCACGACGTCTCGGTCTGTCGTTTTTGTGCTACATTCAACAAACGCACCATTAAGCGTCGGGCGGAGTTCGCCCAGCACTATTTTGGCAAAAAATTGAATTATTATGTCGTCTGATACTCCAACTCCAGTTTTGTCTAAAAAACGCAAAGATAAGGACCGACACACGAGGTCCGCGGCCTCTACCGACACCACGCCAAAGCCGACTACAGGAGGTCCGGTACTCAGCGAGGCGCCTACGCAGCCCCTGCCTACCGACAACACTTCATTGGCGGTGTCTTCTGTGCCTGAGGTCGCAGGCTCCTCAGCCCACACCCCGACTACAGATACCGAAGCCACTCTTGGTGGTGAAATTCAAAATGTAGACAGGTCTGCCTCCTCTCAGTGTCTTCAGACCTTCCTCTTCTTTTTCCATCAAGGCTTTTACTAAGTCTAAAGCAGCCATGCATTCTTAGAGACCAGCTACACAGGGCCCTTCTCCAGGCCCCATGCCTAAAAAACAGATGCTTAAAATGGCTGAGGATTTAATTACTCTGATCAGGGGTTCTCAACCCCCCCCCCCAGAAAAAAGGCCCAGAGTGGAGGAAGAATCCCCCTCCTCTGACCAGGCCTCCATTATTTCAGAGCACTCGGATGAACAGGAACATTCTTACTCCCCTTTTGAAGATTCTGATGCAGAGGAGTCCATTCCCTCAGTCCCCCCCCCCCCCCAGAGGATTACTCATTTGGGGAAACCTAGCATTCCTTAAGGGAACACTTCCACTGGAAAGGCCAAGAGTATTCAGATTCCAAGAAAAGGCTTAGGGATTTTCTCTTGCTACCTCAGCAGAGGCCTCTGGCTATACCTCCTGTCTTAGACATACTAGATGATGTGTATTCGGAGGCCTGCCTTAACCCGGATTCTTTACTTCCTGCCCCAGTCGAGCCTGACAGGTACTACCGGGTTCCTGACTCACACCAATTTCTATATAAAAGCCATGCGGCTGACCCTGAAACTATCTCACAGGGCCCAAAGGGAATTAAGGCCTCCACTGCTAAAAATCCATTACCTTCCGAGAGAGATTCCAGATCTTTAGAAAGGTGGGGAAAAAAGGTATACACCTCGGCCACCTTAACCATGAGTGCATTAAACTGCCAGTTCCATATGTTAAAGTATCAACAGTTTTGGTTACAGTTGAGAAGCAAAATGTCACAACCTGAACAACCAGACTTGAAGGAGTTGCAGGATTTGATGCATAGTGCAGAACAAGTGGGTAAACATACCTTGGAATGTGGTTTTGATGCTTTAGAGGCCTCATGTAGAGCTGCTGTTACAGGATCAGTCATATGTAGACATGCCTGGCTCAAGGAGAAAACCTTACCAGATCATGTCAAAGCTAAATTACTAGATGCCCCTCTACAAAAGGATGTATTATTTGGTGTTAAAGCTGAAGAGGTATTAAAGAAAATGGAGGAAAAGGCTAAATCAGTGCAAACAGTGGAAGATTTTCTACAGGTACAACCCCCACGTTTCAGTAGAAATTGGCCTTCCAAAAATTGGACCTTTCCAGCCACGGACAGACCCCAAAGAGGTAGATACAGGCGCCCGAGGGGCAGAGGGCAATCTCAAGGATCGTTTAGAGGCAGACAATGGCATGCTCCTACACAGAGGTGGTGAAGATAGTTCGCAGCTATTCAGAAAACAAGACCAATGACTTTCCCCTTTGCATGCCAAGCAAGGCTCAAATGGCAGCACCCTCAGGCGGAAAACTGGCATTTTCGAAAAATTGGCATATTGTCACAAAAGACAAATGGATACTGGACATTATAAACAGAGGCTACAAATTCCATTTTCACACCTTTCCAAAAATGAGAGGCATGCCAAACCTGCCACACAATCAAAGGGCAGAGGCACAAAAACAAATTTCAGATCTCATGGACATGAAAGCTATTAGAGGTACCTACTCAAGAACAAGGTCAAGGTTTTTATTCCAGACTATTCATAGGTTCATACTAGGCTATCTGCCCTAGGGCATTTATAAGCCTAGCCAGAGTGTGTATGGCTTTCGCCACCCATTTTAAATTAATTTTGCTATGCCCTTTTTCGAGGTTAGTATACTGTGCCTGTGTCTAACAGTGACACAGAAGTGATACCAGGGTAAACCTACGATCTCCCATCCACTCATCAAGATTCCTCTTGAAGAGAGTCAATGAGGACTCTGCCTAACCTGGACTGGGATTTTATTCAGTGAAGGGAGCCTCTGGGTTATGAATCTGTCCCTCCAGCATGTCCTATTTATTTCAGTGCTGAGGTTTAAGTCCTCGAGCACGAGCTCGATGGGATTTGGATTTTCTGAGGTGCAGCATGTCCATTAATTCGGGTTGGACATGGCTTTATCGTCAGGCATAGATCGCCTCTGAGCAGGCGGTATGCCACTGAGTAGAGCTGGAGTTTCTTTAACCGGCAGCATCGGCATCTGTTTGAGCCCCTTGATCCTCTTGGTGAGGTACTTTTGGGGTCTTTCCAGTTGCTGCAGGTGCCTGGTAAGGTACATCCCAAAGGGGCATTGTACTCAATTACGGGCCTGATGAGGGATGAGTAAAGAGGCACGATGACCTCCCCTGATCTAGATGTGAATCCCTTCATGATTAGATGGGCTATATAAAATGTTTTTCTAACCACTTTGGCCACGTGGTTGTCAAATGAGAGATTGCTATCAACTTGGGTCCCCAGGTCCCTAATTACGTCTTCTGTACTTAATGGATTACCACCTATGTGGTAATTTGTGGGCACTTTGTTTTTGCCAAAGGGGTTGACTATACACTTTTTGGCGTTTAGCTTGAGGCCATGGCTCTGGCACCAGTTGTCTGTTTCTATGAGGCCCTTTTGGAGGATGCTTGTCGGCTGGAGAGTCTATTATGGTGCCCAGTTAGCAGTCATCTGCGAACTTGGTCAGCCACAGTCCTTCCATGTTAGCCTGTACCTCCGAGAAATATATACCGAACAAGAGAGGTCCCAAGACTGAGCCTTGTGGGATGCCACTTGTAACTGGTTTGGAGTCTGACATGGCTCCAGCTATTCTAACCATATTGGTTCTGTCCTTGAGCCAGTTTGCAACCCATCTAGTGACATAGGGGTTTATATTTAAGCCGGTGAGCTTATCTATAATGCCCGAGTGGGGTATTGTATCGAAGGCTTTTGCGAGGTCCAGGTAGGCTGTGTGGACCACCTTCCCCTTGTCAATGGCCTTGGTGACTGTTTCAAAGAAATCGACCAGGTTTAAGAGGCAGGATCTGCCCTTAAAGCCGAACTGGGTAGGATCCAGTGTCTGTAGGTCCCCAATATCTTTATAAGGTCCATGATGATCCTTTCCATAGCTTTGCAGACCAAGCTAGTGAGACTTATGGGGCGATAGTTTCCAGGATCCGTTGAGGCACCACCTTTGTGGAGAGGGACCACTGTTGCTGTATGCCACTCTTTGGGTACATATCCTGTAGTAAGGCTGAGATTGAACAGTAGTTTTATGTTTGGGTTTAGCTCTTCTTGGAGTTCATGTGGGACGCAGCCCGGGACACCGTCTGGTCCCATTGATGCTGTGTTTCTTGCTTTGGAGAGGGCAGCTCTTACCTGAGCATTTGAGATGTCAGGGGGGCAGCACTCTGCTGGGATAGATATTAGCCCTTTTGGTGGGGAGGGGGGGGGAGAAGTTTGCGCTGAACCTGTCAGCTAGGATGTTGGCAATGTCTGTGGGTTCGGTGTATTTTTTGTCATTTTGGACTAATTCTGAGCATATCTGGGAATTCCCACCCAGGTTCCTAACAACTAAAGAAAGCCTTGTGATTATCCTTGGTGTCCTATGCAATTTTTCTCTCGAAGCTGGCCTTAGACTATTTTATGAGTGCCCATAGTTTTTTTGCTAATACTGATCAGAGATGCCTTCCCTTTTTGGGATTTTGCTCTCGTGTAGTAGCTTCCTCCTTCTATTGTATAGTTTGTTTATGGCTGGGGTCCACCAGACAGGACGTCTGCCTTTGGAGGATTGGGTCTTGGTTTTATTTGGGATTACATGATCCATGCATTCCTGAAGGTGTTCATAGAATGTGTTTATAAAGGATTTTGTGGTCTGGGCCGTATTATCCACAGGCCTGGGGGCTTTGAAGGATTCCGCCTCGGATGTTCATCGTGCATACAGCTGCAGTCATAACAGATGGGTTCTCCTGCTGTCAGACGGGAACTCGGTCGGCCGAATTCCAAAGTCTAGGTCTGGCGTCGGTTGTCGTCGCTTCTTCCCTGACGTCAGTGCGACAGGGGTATAAAGGAACCAGCCGACGCCATTTTCTTCAGTCTTTCTTGCCATGCGGTGCCCGAAGCAAAAGCATTTCGCAAGTGCCGGTCGGCCAGCTCCTGAAATTACGAAAATTTTGAAACCGAAGTCTTCTTGAAAGCTAAGTACCCCGTTGGGGAAACTTTTCTTGCCTCAGACCGATGTCGGACAAAGTTAATAATTGTATTTCATGTGGGAAGCAAATACCGCATAAGGATTTCCATTCCCTCTGTATTCCTTGTTTAGGCCCAGACCACGACGTCTCGGTCTGTCGCTTTTGTGCTACATTCAACAATCGCACCATTAAGCGTCGGGCGGAGTTCGCCCAGCATTATTTTGGCAAAACATTTAACTATATTATGTCGTCGGATACTCCGACTACAGTTTTGTCTAAAAAACGCAAAGATAAGGACCGACACACTAGGTCCGCGGCCTCTACCGACACCACGCCAAAGCAGACTACACGTGGTCCGGTTCTCAGCGAGGCGCCTACGCAGCCCCTGACTACCGACGACACTTCATTGGCGGTGTCTCCTGTGCCCGAGTCGCAGGCTCCTCGCCCACACCCGACTACAGATACCGAAGCCACTCTTGGCGTTGAATCTCAAAATGTGGACAGGTCTACCTCCTCTCAAGGTGTCTTCAGACCTTCCTCTTCTTTTTCTATCAAGGCTTTCACTAAGTCTAAAGCAGCCATGCATTCTATGAGGCAAGCTACACAGGGCCCATCTCCAGGCCCCATGCCTAAAAAACAGATGCTTAAAATGGCTGAGGATTTAATTACTCTTATCAGGGTTCTCAACCCCACGGACAAAAGGCCCAGAGTGGAGGAAGAATCCCCCTCCTCTGATCAGGGCTCCATTATTTCAGAGCACTCTGATGATCAGGAACATTCTTACTCCCCTTTTGAAGACTCTGATGCAGAGGAGTCCATTCCTTCTGTATCCCCCCCCAGAGGATTACTCATTTGGGGAAACTTTGCATACCTTAAGGGAACACTTCCACTGGGAAGGCCAAGATTATTCCGATTCCAAGAAAAGGCTTAGGGAATTTTTCTTGCTACCTCAGCACAGGCCTCTGGCTATACCTCCTGTCTTGGACATCCTACATGATGTTTACTCTGAGGCCTGCCTTAACCCGGATTCTCTACCTCCAGCCCCAGTCAAGCCTGACAAGGTACTACAGGGTTCCTGACTCACACCAATTTCTATACAAAAGCCATGCTGCTGACCCAGAAACCATCTCACAGGGCCCTAAGGGAATTAAGGCCTCCACTGCTAAAAATCCATTACCTTCCGAGAGCGATTCCAGATCCTTAGAAAGGTGGGGGAAAAAGGTATATACCTCGGCTACCTTGACTATGAGGGCCTTAAACTGTCAGTTCCATATGCTAAATTACCAACAGTTTTTGTTATCACAATTGAAAAGTAAAATGTCACAACCTGAACAACCAGACTTGAAGGAGTTGCAGGATTTGATGCATAGTGCAGAACAAGTGGGTAAGCATACCTTACAATGTGGTTTTGATGCTCTAGAAGCCTCATGTAGAGCTGCTGTTACAGGATCAGTCATACGTAGACATGCCTGGCTCAAGGAACAAACCTTGCCAGATCATGTCAAAGCAAAATTACTAGATGCCCCCCCTACAAAAGGATGTATTTGGCGCTAATGCTGAGGAGGTATTAAGGAAAATGGAGGGAAAGGCTAAATCAATGCAAACTGTGAGATTTTCTACAGGTACAACCCCCACGTTTCAGTAGAAATTGGCCTTCCAAAAATTGGTCCTTTCCAGCCACGGACAGACCCCAAAGAGGTAGATACAGGTGCCCGAGGGGCAGAGGACAATCCCAAGGATCGTTTAGAGGCAGACAATGGCAAGCTCCTACACAAAGAGGTGGTGAGGATAACTCGCAACCATTCAGAAAGCAAGCCCAATAACTTTCCCCTTTGCATGCCAAGCAAGACTCAAATGGCAGCACCCTTAGGAGGAAAACTGGTATTTTCAAAAAATTGGCATATTGTCACAAAAGACAAATGGATCCTGGACATTATAAACAGAGGCTACAGATTCCATTTTCACACCCTTCCAAAAATGAGAGGCATGCCAAACCTGCCACACAATCAAAGGGCAGAGCCACAAAGGCAAATTACAGATCTCATGGACATGAAAGCTATTCAAGAGGTACCTACGCACGAACAAGGTCAAGGTTTTTATTCCAGACTATTCCTGGTACCAAGGAAGGGAAAAGATTGGAGACCTATTTTGGACCTATCCATCCTAAACACATTTCTACTGCACCAAAATTCAAGATGCTCACTCTACAGCAGCTTCTTCCCATGCTGGGCAAGGAGTCTTGGCTGGTAACATTGGACCTCAAGGAGGCATACCTGCATGTCCCAATCAGACAAAATTGCAGAAGATACCTCAGATTTCTTGCAGGTTCAACCCATTATCAATTCTCTGCATTGCCCTTTGGCTTATCTACTGCGCCCAGAGTATTCACGAAATGCCTGGCATCAGTAATTGCCTACTGCAGACTTCAAGGGGATACAAATATACCCCTATTTGGACGAATGCCTGATCCAAGCAGACAGCAAGCACATTCTTCTGAAACATCTGGCTTATGTAATAATGTTGTTGAACTCTCTGGGATACACAGTCAACAAAAAGAAATCAAGACTAATACCCTCTCGGAAAATAATTTTCCTGGGTGCCAACTTGGACACAAACACCCAGATGGCCTACCTCACGCCAGAGAAGCAGGGGCAACTAACTCAATACTTCAGAGCACTAGCAAATTGCACCAGGCTGACTGCAAGGAAAATCCTGCAGGCTCTGGGATTCATGGCATCTTGCATCTTACTAATCCCATGTGCAAAGCTGCATACGAGGAAACTTCAATGGTACCTGAAAAATCTATGGTCTCAACACAGCCACAGTTTGGAAACAATAATACCACTAATTCCATGTCTTCAAAAGGAATTCCTGTGGTGGGCTCAAGCATGCCAAACAGGTCTTCCATTCAGCAAGCCTCAAGCAAATCAAGTCATCACAACAGACGCCTCGGACTACGCCTGGGGGGCGCACATGACAGATTCATTCATTCAGGGCAAATGGTCCCAAAAAGAAAAGCACCTTCACATCAATCAAAAGGAAATGCTAGCAGTAATAAATGCTATTATAGCTTTCAAAGACCTTCTGCAACCAGGTCAACTATTGATGAGGACTGACAACACCACAGTTATGTGGTACATAAACCGCGAGGAACACATTCATACCCCCTATGCAGACTGGCCATGTCACTTTGGAACATGGCCATGGACTTACAAATCGAACTACAAGCACAGTATTTGCCAGGCAAGGAAAACACGCTGGCAGACAACCTAAGCAGAAATATGACAGATCCACACGAATGGAAGTTGCATCCAAAAGTTTTTACAGAGATAATACAAGCATGGGGGAAGGCCAGACATAGATCTCTTTGCCTCCCACAAAAATCACCAATTGACAAAATTCTGCTCAAGGATTTTCCATCCAAAGGCCTGGAGAGTGGACGCTCTCTCTTTCAGTTGGACATCAATGACAGTTTATGCCTTCCCACCTCTTCCCCTGCTGCCCAAAGTTCTATTGAAAACCAGTGCAGACAGACCAAAGATAATTCTCATTGCTCAAGACTGGCCAAGACAACACTGGTACCCACTCCTGAGGAGCCCGACACATTCTCCGCCATGGACCCTGCCTCTAATGCCTCTTCTGACTCAGCACACCTTCAAAACTCTTCACAGCCAGCTAAAAACACTCAATTTAGCCACATGGAAGATTCCTTAGCATCACAGCAGACCCTACTCTCCAAGGAGGTGCAGGATGTCATTTTGGAGGCCAGAAGGCCGTCAACTAGAAAAGCTTACTCTGCAAAATGGAAAAGGTTTTGTGTCTGGAATGAGAAAAAGGGCCAGGATCCTGGAAAACTGAATTTACCTCAAATACTACAGAATCTAGCTGAGCTGCTAAGCAGTGGACTTTCATTCTCCTCCATCAAAATCCATGCCTCAGCCGTTTCTGCAGAATACAACACTGATCCACCCTTATTCTCTCACCCTCTCTTAAGACAGTTCCTCAGAGGGGCTAAGAATCTAAAACCCCCAAGGAAACAACCAATACCTGCTTGGGATCTCAATTTCATTCTGGAAAAACTGACCTTGCTTCCCTTTGAGCCAGCTGCCTCATCAGATTTGCAATATTTGTCCTGGAAAACAGCTTTCCTTCTGGCTATTACCTCAGCTCGTAGAGTTTCAGAACTACAAGCTCTCATGGCTGTGCAACCTTTTATCATCTTCCATCAGGACAGAGTTTCCTTACGAACCAATCCATCCTTTATGCCAAAAGTGGTATCCAGGGTAGCTTTGAATCAGGCCATACACTTACCTACCTTTTATCTTAATCCTCAAAACAAAGGGGAGAGATTACTACATTCCGTGGACATCCACAGACAACTGCGTTATTATTTGGACAGAACAAAGCCTTTCAGAAAATCAGAACAGCTCTTTGTGTCCTATGCTATAGGAGCTCAAGGAAAGCCAATTTCCAAACAGACAATCTCAAAATGGATAATCCACTGCATACGCTTTTGCTATTCCTTTCATGGCAAAACTGTACCTACAGGCATCAGATCTCACTCCACGAGGGCCACAGCTACCTCTGCAGCTTTCCTCAGAGGAGTGCCTACCAAAGATATTTTGGAAGCAGCCACTTGGAGTTCTGTGCATACCTTCTCCAAGCACTACCACCTTCCATTATACTCCAAAACTAGAGCAGGCTTTGCCACTGCAGTCTTGCAGGGCATCCTGGCTCCTAGTTCCACCTAGTGCCTACCACCCCTTTCTTAGCTTTGAAATTCCACCCATCTGTTATGACTGCAGCTGTATGCACGATGAACATAGTACAGTTTTGTACCTACCATAAATGTAGATGTTAGAGTGCTAATACAGCTGCAGTCCAGGTTTCCCTCCCTCCTTCCCCTCTTGGGACAGGCCTATTGGCTATCACCTCCTCATACAACCTGATTGGGTTATTCATTTATGGTGTATTTGCTTGCAACTACTGTATTTTGATTATATTGCATTGCTTTATTACACAAATTTATGTATTGCCTTCCGTCTGGGGGCACCTGATATCTGGGGCAAGAAAAACTGAAGAAAATGGCGTCGGCTGTTTCCTTTATACCCCTGTCGCACTGACGTCAGGGAAGAAGCGACGACAACCGACGCCGGACCTAGACTTTGGAATTCGGCCGACAGAGGACCTGCCTGACGGCAGGAGAACCCATCTGTTATGACTGCAGCTGTATTAGCACTCTAACATCTACATTTATGGTAGGTACAAAACTGTACTTTTTGAGGAGTGTGAAATTTGCTTTAGAGAAGTTTTTCACTGTGGTTTTCTGGGCATGGGGTGGGGTCGGGATGTGAATATCCAGTGAGATTAGTTTATGGTCTGATCTTACCAGTGAGGGATACACTTCTGGTCTGGAGCATAGAGTCCCCATGTTGGTGATGTTCAGGTCCAGTATGTTTTCCCTTCTTGTGGGAGTGGTAACAAGTTGTTCCATAGCATTTGAGTTTATAAATTCTGGGAACCTTTGGGCTAGGGTGTTGGAGCTAGAGTAGTGCTCCCAGTCTATGGTTGGGTAGTTGAAGTCACCCAATATAATGGTGTTTGGAGAGACCTTCATATTTTCCAGTGTTCTCAGGAAGGCTGAGTGGGGTTCCTGGGTATGGGAGGGTGGTCTGTAGCAGGCTATAAACTGGAAGGCAGTTTTACCCACTGTTAGTTGCACATGGATAGTCTGATCCATCGTGCTGTGCCACCAACCTGGAGGTGTGGGTAACTTTGACGAATATTGATACTCCCCCTCCTTTTGTGGTTCGGTCCAAGTTTTGGGGCCGAAAAGCATGGTATGAGGTATAACCTTGTAGTGCTGGGGTGCTCTCGAGAGCCTTGAACCAGGTTTCTGTTACTGCACAGATATCGATGTTCTCCATGCTAAGGAGAGTTTCGAGTGCGTGCATCTTGAGGTTTAGACTTCTGGCTTTGAGTAGCATTACTCTTAGTTTCTTATCCATTGTGATACCTATGGAGGTGGGTTTGTCTTTTGAGCCTTGCCTAAAAAAGGCACTATGGGGGTAGCAAGAGCCTTTGCCAATATCCGAAAGCCCAGGGGTGACAGGTGCAAGCCATCCCTAGCGAAGCATCGTGGCTTGTCGAGCATGTCATCCCAGGCTGACAGGCATTGGATCCCCTTTGAATGACACCAATACTTAAGCCAATTGTTGAAATTGATAATCTTGTCTTCATACTGTGGCATCATTCTTGGTGAGGGTAAGATGCTACTCAAGGTCAGGGTCATACCGGCCTGGGCTACATGCTCAGAGAGCTCCTCTATGTCTCTCTTCATGTAGTCCAGGGAGGTACGTCTCGGGTCATTCACACCAGCATGGACAATGACTGAGTCATATTTGTACTTGCCTTGGAGTGACCTGAGTGCTTGTGTTATGTGGCGGATCCTAGCGCCCGATAGGCAGCTTACCATGACCTTCTCCTTGTTCAGCCTGGTGAGCGGGACGTCAGTGTGCCTGATGATAGTCACCTATTACAAGTGTATCAGGTGTGTTGTTTAGCCTTAAGGGCTGAGACTGTTCGGCACACTGGCTTTGTGAGCTATGTGTTGCACGTGTTTTGTTTTGGGGTAGCGGTTGCTTAGGTGTCTGCTTTGGAGGTCTCTGCTGCTTAGGCAGATTTTTATTTAGAGCCTCCAAGTATGTTTTTGTGCGTTTGTGTTTGGTTTGCTGTCGTGGTAGGTCTATGTGAGACTGGAATTGTAGTGAGTGTGGTTTCCTTCTCCTGACTGGTTACGCCAGTACTGAGTTGAGAGAGCTTAGCCTCCAGTTTGGCTATATGGTTGCATCTCTCACATGTGTTAGAATTTGTTGGGAGGAGGAGAGGGTTGTCTGTACATTAGGCAGTTGTAACATTGCCTCAAGATTCCCAGGTTCACCAGCTGGACCGGAGAGGAGATTGACAACTGACCTTTGGACATGCTAGAATAGTATTGGGAATTCCTTTATAATTGAAAAAAGGGCCAATGGGGAACAAGTTACTCAAGGGGAGTTTGTGAGGGTGTAGTGCTTTTAATTTTTTAGTGCTGACTTATATAATTGCTTTAGTGAGCAAGTGCTAGGCTTTAGCGTAGGAATAGGGTGTTTATTATGAGAACTAGATCAGTTCCAAGGCTCAAACCCAAATAAGCGGCTGCTTTCGATGCAGCTATGCACAAAATCACGCAAAGCCGTGCTACAGCGGGTTTTATACAGGCGGACTTGAAAGAGCTAGAAATTGGCCCAAAACGGCCAACAGACTACCAGATTCCTGTGCTGGGAACACTCCTCCAGGGACAGATAGGCTGCTCCAAGCTCCCCACTGCCACTGGTGAACAAAGAAGCCTCCCTCTATCCAAGAAAGGAAATGGCAACACAGGAACTTTCCAAAAGTCCAGAATACAGCAAAGCCTGTGTTTGGACTACTCTAGGTCAGGAAAGATGGGAAACAAGGATAACTTCTTTTTTGCAACAAACAGCAGGAAATTGCAATAAATATGTAACACAGGCTAGCGCACTTGAGTGTGTAGCCTCAACAAGTAAATGCAACAAACAGGACAAACTTTAAAAGTGCAGGTGCAAAAACAACTTTAGACAGTTTAAAACAGTTCAAGAAGCAGAAATATTTGCAGTTTGGCTAGATCGGACAGTCGCCCAGGTAGTAGCAGGAAAAAACACTTTTATCAGGTTAGCAGTCGCTCTTTTAGTCTCTCTGCTGCTAGCACCACTCTGCGGGACCACGAGGAGCTTGGCTGAGTAGTAACAAGCGCAAAAACCTCGCCAAAGCGGTTTTACTGGTACCAAGGAAGGGAAAAGATTGGAGACCTATTTTGGACCTATCCATCCTAAACACATTTTTACTCGTACCAAAATTCAAGTTGCTCACATTACAGCAGCTTCTTCTCATGCTGGGCAAGGAGTCTTGGCTGGTAACATTGGACCTCAAGGAGGCATACCTGCATGTCCCAATCAGACAAAATTGCAGAAGATACCTCAGATTTCTTGCAGGTTCAACCCATTATCAATTCTCTGCATTGCCCTTTGGCTTATCTACTGCGCCCAGAGTATTCACAAAATGCCTGGCATCAGTAATTGCCTACTGCAGACTTCAAGGGGATACAAATATACCCCTATTTGGACGAATGCCTGATCCAAGCGGACAGCAAGCACATTCTTCTGAAACATCTGGCTTTTGTAATGTTGAATTCTCTGGGATACACAGTCAACAAAAAGAAATCAAGGCCAATACCCTCTCAGAAAATAATTTTCCTGGGTGACAACTTGGATACACACTCCCAGATGGCCTACCTCACGCCAGAGAAACAGGGGCAACTAACTCAATACTTCAGAAAACTAGCAAATTTCACCAGGCTGACTGCAAGGAAAATCCTGCAGGCTCTGGGATTCATGGCATCTTGCATCCTACTAATCCCATGTGCAAAGCTGCATATGAGGAAACTTCATTGGTACCTGAAAAACCTATGGTCTCAACACAGCCACAGTTTGGAAGCAATAATACCACTAATTCCATGTCTTCAGAAGGAATTTCTGTGGTGGGCTCAAGCATGCCAAACAAACAGGTCTCCCATTCTGCAAGCCTCAAGCAAATCAAGTCATCACAACAGACGCCTCGGACTACGCCAGGGGGGCGCACATGACAGATCGGTGCATTCAGGGCAAATGGTCCCAAAAAGAAAAGCACCTTCACATCAATCAAAAGGAAATGCTAGCAGTAATAAATGCTATTATAGCTTTCAAAGACCTTCTGCATCCAGGTCAACTATTGATAAGGACAGACAACACCACAGTAATGTGGTACATAAACAGGGAGGAACCCATTCATACCCCCTATGCAGGCTGGCCATGTCACTTTGGAACATGGCTCTGGAATTACAAATCGAACTTCAAGCACAGTACTTGCCAGGCAAGGAAAACACGCTGGCAGACAACCTAAGCAGAAATATGACAGATCCACACGAATGGAAGTTGCATCCTCAAGTCTTTACAGAGAATACAAGCATGGGGAAGGCCAGACATAGATCTCTTTGCCTCCCACAAAAATCACAAATTGACAAAATTCTGTTCAAGGACTTTTTATCCACAGGCCTGGAGAGTGGACGCGCTCTTTCAGTTGGACAACAATGACAGTTTATGCCTTTCCGCCTCTTCCTCTGCTGCCCAAAGTTCTATTAAAAACCAGAGCAGACAGACCAAAGATGATTCTCATTGCTCCAGACTGGCCAATACAGCACTGGTACCCACTCCTGAGGAGCCTGACGCATTCCCCACCATGGACCCTACCTCTAATGCCTCTTCTGACTCGGCACAGCTTCAAAACTCTTCACAGTCCGCTGAAAACACTCAATCTGGCCGCATGGAAGATTCCTTAACATAACAGACCCTACTCTCCAAGGAGGTGCAGGATGTCATTTTGGAGGCCAGAAGACCGTCTACTAGAAAAGCTTACTCCGCAAAATGGAAACGGTTTTGTGCCTGGAATGAGAAAAAGGGCCAGAATCCTGGAAAACTGAAGTTACCTCAAATATTACAGTATCTAGCTGAGCTGCTAAGCAGTGGACTTTCATTTTCCTCCATCAAAATCCATGCCTCAGCCATTTCTGCAGAATACAACACTGATCCACCTTTATTCTCTCACCCCCTCTTAAGACAGTACCTCAGAGGGGCTAAGAATATAAAACCCCCAAGGAAACAACCAATACCTGCTTGGGACCTCAATTTCATCCTAGAAAAGCTGACCTTTCCTCCTCTTGAACCAGCTGCCTCAACAGATTTGCAATATTTGTCCTGGAAAACCGCTTTCCTTCTGGCCATCACCTCAGCTCACAGGGTATCGGAACTACAAGCCCTCATGGCTGTGCAGCCTTTTATCATCTTCCATCAGGACAGTTTCCTTACGAACCAACCCGTCCTTTATGCCAAAGGTGGTATCCAGGGTAGCTTTGAATCAGGCTATCCACTTACCTACCTTTTACCTCAATCCTCAAAACAAAGGGGAAAGACTACTACATTCCTTGGACATCCACAGACAGCTGCGTTATTTGGACAGAACAAAGCCTTTCAGAAAAACAGAACAGCTCTTTGTGTCCTATGCTATAGGAGCTCAAGGGAAGCCAATTTCCAAACAGACAATCTCAAAATGGATAGCCCACTGCATACGCTTTTGTTACTCTTTTCATGGTAAAACTGTACCTGCAGGCATCAGATCTCACTCCACAAGGGCCACAGCTACCTCTGCAGCTTTTTCTTCAGAGGAGTTCCTACCAAAATTGGAAGCAGCCACTTGAAGTTCTGTGCATACCTTCTCCAAGCACTACCACCTACCATTATACTCCAAAACTAGAGCAGGCTTTGCCACTGCAGTCTTGAAGGGCATCCTGGCTCCTCCTAGTTCCACCTAGTGCCTACCACCCCTTTCTTAGCTTTGGGATTCTTCCCGTCTGTTATGACTGCAGCTGTATGCACGGTGAACATAGTACAGTTTTGTAACTACCATAAATGTAGATGTTAGAGTGCTAATACAGCTGCAGTCCAGGTTTCCCTCCCTCCTTCCCCTCTTGGGACAGGCCTATTTGCTAACACCTCCTCATACAACCTGATTGGGGTATTCATTTATGGTGTATTTGCTTGCAACTACTGTATTTTGATTATATTGCATTGCTTTATTACATAAATTTATGTATTGCCTTCCTTCTGGAGGCACCTGACATCTGGGGCAAGAAAAACTGAAGAAAATGACGTTGGCTGGTTCTTTTATACGCCTGTCGCACTGACGTCAGGGAAGAAGCGACAACAACCGACGCCAGACCTAGACTTTGGAATTCGGCCGACCGAGGACCGCCTGACGGCAGGAGAACCCATCTGTTATGACTGCAGCTGTATTAGCACTCTAACATCTACATTTATGGTAGGTACAAAACTGTACTTTCCTGACTCACACAAATTCCTTTTCAAAAATCCTGTTGCAGATCCTGAAACCATTTCTCAGGGTCCCAAGTGCATTAAGGCTTCTACTGCTAAAAGTCCTACCCCTTCTGATTCCAGGGCACTGGATAGATGGGGTAAGGAGGTTTACACTTCTGCAACCTTGGCAGTCAGGGCTTTAAACTGTCAATTTCATATGCTAAAATATCAACAGCATATCATGGGACTGTTTAAACAGAAAATGTTAATTTCTGACTGTGGAAAACAAAGATTTACAGGATTTATTGCATTCAGCTGAACAAGTTGGAAAATATACTTGCAATATGGTTTTGATTCTTTGGAGGTCTCTTGCAGGGCTGCTGTAACTGGGTCTTTGCTAAGAAGGCATGCTTGGCTCAAAGAGCAAAATCTGCCTGATCATGTTAAAGCAAAATTGTTGGATGCTCCTTTACAACGGGACCATCTCTTTGGTAATGAGGCTGAAGAAGCTTTTAAAAAAGATGGAAGATAAAGCTAAATCTGTGCAAACAAAGATTTCTTACAAGTGCAACCTCCAAGATTTAGTAGGCACTGGCCTACTAAGAACTGGTAATTTCCAGTTCCTTCAAAAGCCACTCAAGTCAAACCTAGACATTCCAAAGGCTCCAGGTTTCAGTCACAAGGAACTTTCAGAACAAAACAATGGGGTGCCTCCTCTTCCAAATCTGGAAACAAGACACCTCCCTATGGTAAGCAGTCTAAATGACTTCCCTTTACACTTACCAAGCACTTACCTTTTAGCTGCCCCTTTGGGGGGAAAACTGGCTCGTCATGCAAGAAACTGGCAACTTATAACCCAGGACAAATGGGTTTTAAATATAGTATCCCAGGGATACAGATTTCATTTCCACACATTGCCAATTCCAAAGGAATGGCCAGACCTGCCCCCAAATCAGTGTGCAGAGGCCCAGAAACAAGTACTTTCCCTCATGAGCATGGGGACTATTCAACCATTACCAGAAGAGGAAAAGGGACAAGGTTTCTGTTCAAGAATTTTCCTGGTACCCAGAAAAGACAAACCATGGCGTCCAATTCTGGACTTATCTACTCTAAACACCTTTCTGGACATTCCAAAATTCAAGACGCTGACTCTTCACCAGTTACCTTCCTATGCTAGGCAAAGATGCCTGGTTGGCAACTCTAGATTTGAGGCTTACCTGCATATCCCAGTCCGGGAATCTTACAGAATACCTCTGCTTCAAAGCAGGCTACTTGCATTACGAGTTCTCTGCACTGCCCTTTGGCTTATCTACTCCGCCCAAGGTCTTTACAGAGTGCCTGGCTCCAGTAATTCCATTTTGCAGGCAAAGAAATATTCAAATATATCCATACCTGGAAGATTGTCTAATTCAGGCAGAAAACAAGGACACTTTTCTAAACTGGCATTTGTAAAAAGGGTTCTGACTTGTCTAGGGTACACTATAAACGAAAAGAAATCGCAACTGGTACCCTCTCAAAAAATTACATTCCTGGGTGCAAGCTTGAATACAACTGCCCAGATGGCTTTGCTTACACCAGAGAAGCAAATTCATTTGGTGACTTACTTCAAACAGGTGGCCACAAAAAAACGGCTTTCTGCAAGGCAAGCCTTGGGGTTCATGGCCTCCTGCATTCTTCTAATTCCATATGCAAGACTGCATATGAGGAAACTTGAGTGGTACTTAAGTCTATTGAGTCAGCAATGTCACAGCCTGGAAACAATGATTCCTATCATACCTTGCCTGCAACTAGAGTTCCTATGGTGGGCAGAGGCCTGCCACCAAAACAAGGGACTGCCATTCACACACCACCCCCTGCCTCCCAAACCCTAACTACAGATGCATCTGACTGCTTGGGGGGCACATCTGGCAGGGAAGTGCATTCAGGGCAAATGGAGCCCAAATCGATTGCACCTTCATATCAATCAAAAAGAAATGCTAGCTGTACAGAATGCTCTGACAGCCTTCAAGGACTACCTTCATCCAGGACAATTAATGATAGACAACACCACAGTTATGTGGTACATAAGCCGAGGGGTACACACTCCTACCCCCTTTGCAGACTAGCCATGGCATTGTGGAACACTGCCTTGACCCATCAAGTACAACTACAAGTTCAATTTCTGCCAAGAAAGTTGAATACTCTGGCAGACAAACTAAGCAGAAATCTCATGGACCCACACGAATGGAAACTGGAACCATGGATTTTCAACATGTTAACACGCAAATGGGGGAGCCCAGATATAGTTCTGGGTTGAGGAAAAAAGGTCCATCAGTTGGACAAATTTTGTACAAGAACTCATAAAAAAAAAGCCTGGAAAGTGGATGCTCTGTCCTTCAGCTGGCAAAGCCCATCAGTCTATGCCTTTCCCCCTCTGCCTCTGCTCTCCAAAGTTCTACTTTGTCAAACAGGACAAACCAAAAATGATTTTGATTGTTCCAGACTGGCCTCGCCAACACTGGTACCCACTCCTGCGCAGTGTCGCACCTTTCACCATGGCACCTGCCTCAGATACCTTACTGTCTCAGCAAAACAACCAAATTCTGCACACTCAGCTCCAAACTTTGAATCTTGCAGCGTGGCTTATTGCCTAAATTCACCCATAGCATCCCTCAGCAAACCTGTGATGGATGTCATTTTGGTAGCGAGAAGGCCTAGTACTAGAAAATTTTATGCTGACAAATGGAAAAGATTCTGTGCTTGGAATCGGTCTCAAGGGATAAGCACAACAGTGCCCAACATTCCTCAGATTTTACAATACTTAAGTGAGTTGCTTTACAAGGGCCTGTCCTTTTCTTCCATAAAAATCCATGCCTCAGCCATTTCAGCTCATTACAACGCAGAACCTCCCCTCTTCTCTTATCCTCTGCTAAAGCAGCATCTCAGGGGGGGCTAAAAACTTTAAGACCACCCAGGAGAGCTCCAACCCCTGCCTGGGACCTCAATTTTGTATTGGAAAAGCTCACTCTCCCTTCTTTTGAGCCAGCTGCTACTGCAGACTTAAAATTTCTCTCCTGGAAAACCGCTTTCCTTTTAGCAGTCACTTCAGCTAGAAGGATTTCCGAATTACAGGCTCTTATGGCAGTGGAGCCTTTCATCATTTTTCATGCGGACAGGGTATCTCTCAGGACCAATCCATCCTTCATGCCTAAGGTGGTATCCAGTGTGGCTTTTAATCAGATCATTCATTTGCCAACTTTCTTTCCCAATCCACAGAACAAGGGGGAGAGGATTCTGCATTCATTGGATGTACACAGACAACTTAGATTTTACTTAAACAGGACAAGATCTCAAAGAAAATCTGAACTGCTGGTGGCATTTGCTGCAGGGGTAGAGGGAAAGGCTATTTCAAAGCAAACCATTTCCAAATGGATAAGCCATTGTATTCGTTGCTGCTGTATGCACCATGGAAAAACTATCCCCCAGGGGATCAGATCCCATTCCACCAAGGCTGCATCTACTTCTACAGCCTTTCTCAGAGGTGTTCCTACCAGGGACATTCTAGAAGCTGCTACCTGGAGCTCAGTTCATACATTCAACAAACATTACCATTTACCTCTTTTCTCTAAATCCAGAGCGGGCTTTGCCACTGCTGTCCTGCAGGGCCTTATAGCTAGTCCTAATGCTGTATACTTCCCTCCACCCAACCATAGCTTTGGGAATCTACTCAAATGTAATGACTGCAACAGTGAAACACGAAGAACATAGTACAGATGTTCATCGTGCATACAGCTGCAGTAATCACAGATGGGTTTTCTGCCGTCAGGCGGTCCCTCGGTCGGCCGAATTCCAAAGTCTTGGTTCGGCGTCGGTTGTCGTCACTTTCTCTTCTGACGTCAGTGAGGCCAGAGTATACAAGACACAGCCGACGACATGTTCCCCAGTCTTTTTTGGCGCGCGGTGCCCGAAGCAGAAGCAGTTCGCAAGTGCCGGTCGGCCAGCTCCTGAATTACGAAAATTTTGGAAACCGAAGTCTTCATTAAAGCTAAGTACCCGTTGGAAACTTTTCTTGCCTCAGACCGATGTCAGAAAAAGTTAATAATTGTATTTCTTGTGGGAAGCAAATACCGCATAAGGATTTCCATTCCCTCTGCATACCTTGTTTAGGCCCAGACCACGACGTCTCGGGCTGTTGCTTTTGCGCTACCTTCAATAAACGCACTATTAAGCGTCGGGCGGAGTTCGCCCAACACTACTTTGGTAAAGCTTTTGATTATAAAATGTCGTCTGACACTCCAACTACCGTTTTGTCGAAAAAACGCAAGGACCGACAAGCGAAGCCCGCGGTCCCCGCCGACACCACGCCAAAACGGGCTACACGTGGTCCGGTACTCAGCGAGATGCCTTTGCAGTCCCTGACTACCGACGACACTCCTTTGGCGGTGTCCTCTGTACCCGAGACCGCTGGGTCCTCAGCCCTTTCCCAGACTACAACCACCGAAGCCTTTGCTAATGTTGAGCCTACTAATGTGGACAGGTCCACCTCCACCCATGGTGTCTTTAGACCCTCATCTTCTTTTTCTATTAAGGCCTTTACTAAATCCAAAGCAGCCAGGCACCCCAAGAGGCCTGTTGCACAGGGCCCATCTCCAGGTCCCATGCCTAAAAAAACAGATGCTTAAAATGGCTGAGGATTTAATTACTCTTATCAGAGGTTCTCAACCCCCTCCAGACAAGAGACCCAGAGTGGAGGAAGATTCTCCTCTTCTGATCAGGGATCCATTTTATCAGAACATTCTGATGTAGAGGAACATTCTTACTCCCCTTTTGAGGATTCGGATGCAGAGCAGTCTATTCCTTCTGTATCCCCTCCTGAGGATTTTTCCTTTGGGGAAACCTTGCACACCTTGAGGGAACACTTCCATTGGGAAGGCCAAGACTTTTCAGATTCCAAGAAAAGACTTGGGGAATTTCTTTGTTACCTCAACACAGACCTCTGGCGATACCCCTGTTTTGGACATACTTGATGTTTATTCGAGGCTTGCCTCAACCCAGATTCCTGCCTCCTGCACCAGTCAAACCTGATAGGTACTACAGAGTACCTAATTCTCACCAATTTCTCTTCAAAAGCCATAATGCTGACCCTGAAACCATTTCACAAGGCCCCAAGGGATTGAAGGCCTCCACTGCCAAGAATCCACTTCCTGCAGAAAGTGAGTCAAGATCTTTAGAAAGGTGGGGAAAAAAGGTATATACCTCGGCCACCCTAGCCATGAGGGCCTCAAATTGTCAGTTTCATATGCTTAAATATCAACAGTTCCTGTTATCACAATTAAGGAATAGAATGTCTCAACCTCAACAACCAGATTTGAAGGAGTTACAGGATATGATGCATAGTGCAGAGCAAGTGGGTAAACACACTTTACAATGTGGTTATGATGCCCTAGAGGCCTCAAGTAGAGCGGCTGCTACAGGATCAGTCATTCGCAGACATGCCTGGCTTAGAGAACAAAACTTGCCGGATCATGTGAAAGCTAAACTTTTAGATGCTCCTTTACAAAAGGATGTGCTGTTTGGTACTAATGCTGAGGAGATATTACGGAAAATGGAAGAAAAAGCCAAGTCTATGCAAACTGTCAAAGCCTTTTTACAGGTCCAACCACCACGTTTTAGCAGAAATTGGCCTTCAAAAAAACTGGTCCTTTCCAGCCACTGACAAGCCCCAAAGAGGTAGATACAGGCACAAGGGGCAGAGGGCAATCACAAGGATCATATAGAGGCCGACAATGGCAAACTCCAGCACCAAGAGGTGGCGAGGACAGTGCCCAACAATACAGGAAGCAAACCCAATGACTCCCTCATTTCCATGCCAAGCACGTCTCAGCTGGCAGCACCTTTGGGAGGAAAACTAGCATTATTTGCAGACAATTGGCATATTGTCACAACAGACAAATGGATCCTGGACATTATAAACAAAGGCTACAAATTTCAATTTCACACTCTTCCAAAAATGAGAGGCATGCCAAACCTGCCACAGAATCAAAGGGCAGAGGCACAACTACAAATTTCAAAGCTCATAAGCATGAGAGCTATTCAAGAGGTACCGACTCACAAACAAGGTCAAGGTTTTTATTCAAGACTTTCTGGTACCAAGGAAAGGAACCGACTGGAGACCCATTTTGGACTTATCCATCCTAAACACATTTCTACTCGTACCAAAATTCAAGATGCTCACATTACAGCAACTTCTTCCCATGCTGGGCAAGGAGTTTTGGCTGGTAACATTGGACCTCAAGGAGGCATACCTGCATGTCCCAATCAGACAAAGTTGCAGAAGATACCTCGGATTTCTTGCAGGTTCAATCCACTATCAATTCTCTGCATTGCCCTTTGGCTTATCTACTGCGCCCAGAGTATTCACAAAGTGCCTGGCATCAGTGATTGCCTACTGCAGACTTCAAGGGATACAAATTTACCCTTATCTGGACGACTGCCTGATCCAAGCGGACAGCAAACACATACTTCTGGAACATCTGGCATATGTGACACGGTTACTACATTCTCTGGGATACACAATCAAAGAGAAATCAAGGCTAACACCATCTCAGAAAATAACTTTCCTGGGTGCCAACTTGGACACAAACACCCAGATGGCCTACCTTACGCCAGAGAAACAGGGGCAACTATCTCAGTACTTCAAAATACTAGCAACAAGTACCAGGCTTACTGCAAGGAAAATCCTGCAGGCTCTGGGATTCATGGCATCTTGCATTCTTTTAATCCCATGTGCAAAGCTGCATATGAGGAAACTTCAATGGTACCTAAAAAATCTATGGTCTCAACACAGTCACAGTTTGGAAACAATAATACCAATAATCCCATGTTTGCAAAAGGAATTTCTATGGTGGGCCCAAGCATGTCAAGCAAACACAGGCCTCCCATTCTGCAAGCCTCAAGCAAAGCAAGTTATCACAACAGACGCATCAGATTACGCCTGGGGGGCGCACATGACCGACAGGTGCATCCAGGGCAAATGGTCCCAAAAGGAAAAGCACCTTCACATCAATCAAAAAGAAATGCTAGCAGTAATAAATGCAATTACAGCTTTCAAGAACTTCCTGCATCCAGGAATATTACTGATAAGAACAGACAACACCATAGTAATGTGGTACATAAACAAACAAGGAGGAACACATTCATACCCCTTGTGCAGACTAGCCATGACTCTTTGGAACTTGGCTCTGGAATGGCAAATCGAACTTCAAGCACAATACCTGCCAGGATTGGAAAACATGCTGGCAGACAATTTAAGCAGAAATATGACAGATCCACACGAATGGAAGTTGCATCCTCAGGTGTTTACAGAAATAATCCAAGCGTGGGGGAGGCCAGACATAGATCTTTTTGCCTCCCACAGGAATCAATTGGAAAAGTTTTGTTCGAGGACCTTTCATCCAAAGGCCTGGAGAGTGGATGCCCTTTCATTCAGTTGGACAGCATGGACAGTTTACGCATTCCCACCTCTGCCTCTTCTGCCCAAGGTGCTTCTGAAAGCAAGAGCAGACAGACCGAAGATGATACTGATTGCTCCAGATTGGCCAAGGCAACACTGGTACCCACTGCTAAGGAGCCCAACACATACTCCTCCCTGGTCCCTGCCTCTAATGCCTCTCCTGCTGACTCAGCACAACTACAAAACTCTTCACAGTCAGCTGAAAACACTCAATCTCGCTGCATGGAAAATTCCTTAACACCACAACAGACCCTACTCTCCAAGGAGGTGCAGGATGTCATTTTGGAGGCCAGAAGGCCATCTACTAGAAAAGCTTACTCCGAAAAATGGAAGCGGTTCTGTATTTGGAATGAGAAAAAAGGCCAGGACCCTAGAAAACTGAACTTGCCTCAGGTATTACAGTATCTAGCTGAGCTGCTGAACAGTGGACTTAAATTTTCTTCCATAAAAATCCATGCCTCAGCCATTTCTGCAGAATTCAACACGGATCCACCATTATTTTCTCACCCACTCTTACGACAGTTCCTCAGAGGGGCTAAGAATATAAGGCCACCAAGGAAACAACCAATACCAGCCTTGGATCTTAATTACATACTAGAAAAATTAACATTGCCTCCTTTTGAACCAGCTGCTTCAACAGATTTGCAATATTTGTCCTGAAAAACTGCCTTCCTTCTGGCTATTACTTCAGCTCGGAGAGTTTCGGAACTACAGGCCCTCATGGCGGTGCAGCCCTTTCTCATTTTCCATCAGGACAGGGTTTCCCTTCGTACCAACCCATCATTTATGCCTAAAGTGGTATCCAGGGTAGCTTTAAATCAAGCCATACACCTCCCTACCTTTTACCCCAATCCTCAAAACAAAGGGGAAAGGCTGCTACATTCTTTAGACATCCATAGGCAGCTACGTTACTATTTGGACAGAACAAAGTCCTTCAGGAAATCAGAACAACTCTTTGTGTCCTATGCTGTAGGGGCTCAAGGGAAGCCAGTTTCCAAGCAGACTATTTCAAAGTGGATAGGCCACTGCATACGGTTTTGTTATTCCTATCATGGGAAATCTGTTCCTACAGGTATCAGATCACACTCCACCAGGGCCATAGCTACCTCTACAGCCTTCCTCAGAGGAGTTCCTACCAAAGATATTTTGGAGGCAGCCATTTGGAGTTCTGTACATACCTTCACAAAACACTACCACCTGCCCTTATATTCCAGAACAAGAGCAGGTTTTGCCACTGCTGTTTTGCAGGGCATTCTGGCTCAACCCAGTTCCTCCTAGTACTTACCACCCAGTGCGTAGCTTTGGGACTCTACCCATCTGTGATTACTGCAGCTGTATGCACGATGAACATAGTACAGTTTTGTACCTACCATAAATGTAGATGTTCGAGTGCTAATACAGCTGCAGTACAGGTTTCCCTCCCTCCTTCCCCACTTGGTAAAGGCATGGGGCCTGACAACCTCTTCATACAAAATGACTGGGTTATCCTTCTATGGTTTATTTGCTTGCTAACACTGATTTTGGATTATATTGCATTGCTTGTATATTCATATAAGCATAATTTATGTATTGCCTCCCTTCTGGAGGCACCTGACATCTGGGGCAAGAAAGACTGAAGAACATGGCGTCTGCTGTGTCTTATATACTCTGGCCTCACTGACGTCAGAAGCGAAAGCGACGACAACCAACGCCGGACCAAGACTTTGGAATTCGGCCGACCGAGGGACCGCCTGACTGCAGAAAACCCATCTGTGATTACTGCAGCTGTATTAGCACTCGAACATCTACATTTATGGTAGGTACAAATCTGTATTTTGTGTATACTTACCATAAATGTAGATGTTAGTGTATTCACTGTTGCAGTCCTAATTACCCTCCCTCCTGCCCCCTATTTTTCTCTGGCTATACCTCTACTTTCACTATGCTTAATAGCCCTTTTGGTGTATTTGCTTTTGGGATTGGAGGTATATTTTTTGTGTGTTTAATTTTATTTGCTCCCCATTTGGGGGGCACCAGACATCTGGGACAAGAAAAACTGATGTAATGGCGTCTGCTGCATGTTTTACATCCCTGACGACCTGATGTCATAGAAGGGACAGCAACTGATGCAGGACCCAAGACTTTGTTAATCAGGTCGACTGAGGGCAACCTGCCAGCAGATTACCCAAATGTAATGACTGCAACAGTGAATACACTCCGTAACATCTACATTTATGGTAAGTGTACACAACTGTACTTTTTGTGATTTGTTCAATGCCCAAACTGTCGTCATGCTATTTTTGTAGCCAAATATTTTCGATGTTCTTCGTGTTTCTCTGCTGAAGTCATTACATTTGGGTAATCTGCTGGCAGGTTGCCATCAGTCGACCTGAATAACAAAGTCTTGGGTCCTGCGTCAATTGCTGTCGCCTCTTCCATGATGTCACGTAGTCAGGGGTATAAAACATGCAGCCGATGCCATTTTATTCAGTCTTTCTTGTGAACTGCTTCTGCTTCGGGCACCGTGCTGCAAGTGCTGGTCGGCAGACTTGTGAAACTTTTGTATTCGAGTTTCAGAACCGAAGTCTTCAAAATAAAGCTAAGTACCCCGTTGGGGAAACTTTTTCATGATCCTTACCAATGTCAGTAAAAGTTAATTGCATTACTTGTGGGAAGCAAATACCTCATAAGGATTTTCATTTGTACTGTATTCCTTGCCTAGGCCCAGATCACAACGTGCCTTGCTGTTGGTTTTGTGCTAGATTTAACCAACGCACTATTAAGCGTCTGTATATTTTTGCTTCTAAATTTTTTGGTTCAAGATTTAATTATCTTGAAATGTCGTCTGTTAGCAATCCATTTACTGAAGTACATAAACAACGCAAGGAAAAAGACAGACTGTCTAAGTCTAAAACCAACAATGAAGCTTTTAAGCCAGTCGCCGGTACTCAGTGAGGTGCTTTCGCAGCCCCTGATACCCGCTACTTTGAGTCTCAGGCCTCTACCGAGATTCATTCGGAGTCCGGTATGCAGCGAGATATTGAACCCGTGGATGTCTCTCCCTTGGATGGGTCCAGAGCCGCTGAGCAGGCACCGGCTTCTGAGGGTGTTTTCCGGCCTCAACATTTTTATATTAAACCAACTCCAGCAACAAAAACCAGGTCAAAAACAACCTCTGTGTCTAAAAAAACCGACGCATGAGCCACATGCTCAGGCCCCTATGCCTAAAAAACAGATCAAAATGGCCGATTTAATTACCTTGATCAGGGGTTCCCAACCCACACCCCCCACTAAGAGGCCTAGGCAAGGCACTGATTATGAATCTTCAGATCAAGTTTCCATTTTTTCTGATTTCTCTTCTGATCAGAAATGTTCTATTCCACCCTATGAGGATTCTGATGCAGAGGAATCCATCCCATCTGCATCTCCTCCTGAGGATTACTCTTTTGGAGATACTTTGCATAATTTAAGGTAATATTTTCAATGGGAGTCAGGACTTCTCTGAATCAAAAAAGAGGCTTGGGGATTTCCTTCTTCCTCAGCATAGGCCTTTAGCTATACCTCCTGTATTAGACATTGTTGATGTGTTCTCTGAATCAAGCATGGCTCCTGATTCCCTGCCTCCGACTCCTAGTAAGCCAGACAGATATTACAGGGTTCCTGACTCCCACAAATTTCTATTCAAGAATCCTGCTGCTGATCCTGAGACTATTTCTCAGGGTCCCAAGGGTGTAAAGGCCTCTACAGCCAAAAATCCTACCCCTTCTGATAGAGATTCCAGGGCACTGGATCGATGGGGAAAGAAGGTTTATACGTCTGCAACCTTGACAGTCAGGGCTTTAAACTGCCAGTTTCATATGCTTAAATATCAACAGCATGTTATGGGCTTACTGAAACAGAAAATGATTATTTCTGATTTTGTGGAAAATAGAGTTACAGGAATTAGTGCATTCAGCAGAACAGGTTGGAAAGCATACTTTGCAATGTGGTTTTGATTCCTTGGAGGCCTCTTGTAGGGCTGCCATTACTTGATCTGTGATTAGAAGGCATGCCTGGCTCAAGGAGCAAAAATCTGCCTGATCATGTTAAAGCTAAATTGTTGGATGCCCCTTTGCAGCATGATACTCTGGTAATAAGGCAGAAGAGGTTTTAAAGAAAATGGAAGACAAAGCTAAATCTATGCAAACTGTAAAAGATTTCTTGCAAGTGCAGCCACCCAGGTTCAGTAGGCACTAGCCTACTAAAAATTGGTCATTTCCTGTGTCCAACAGAGCTACACAGGGCAAATCCAGGCGCTCAAAAGGATCCAGATGACAATCACAGGGTTCTTACAAGTCAAAGCAATGGGGTGCCTCCACCTCCAAATCTGGAAGAAACTAAGCACAACCCTACAGTAAGCAGTCTCAATGACTTTCCTGTAACATCACCAAGCACTTATCTTTTGGCAACCCCCTTAGGGGGAAAACTAGCACTTCATGCTCAAAATTGGAAGTTAATTACCCAGGACAAGTGGGTATTAAACATAGTATCCCAGGGGTACATATTTCATTTCCATACTTTGCCAATTCCAAACGGATGGCCGGATCTGCCACAAAACTAGTGGGCAGAGGCCCAGAAACAAGTAATGTCCCTCATGGATATGGGGGGGGGGGCTATTCAACCTGTACCAGAAAAGGAAAAAGACGAGGATTTTACTCTACTTTTCCTGATACCCAGAAAAAGACAATTCGTGGCACCCAATACTGGACTTATCGATTTTGAACATGTTTCTGGACATTCCAAAATTCAAAATGCTGACTTTACAACAGCTTCTGCCTATGCTAGGCAGGTATGCTTGGTTAGTAACTCTAGACTTGACGCATACCTGCATATCCCAATAAGGGAATCATGCACAAGATACCTTGCTTCAAAGCAGGTTTTTTGCATTACCAATTCTCTGCACTGCCCTTTGGCTTATCTACTGTGCCCAGGGTCTTTACAAAGTGCCTGGCACCACTAATTGCTTTCTGCACTCAGAGGCATTCAAATTTATCCTTATCTGGACGATTGTCTCATTCAAGCAGAGGGCAAGGACACTCTTCATCATCTGGCGTTTGTAAAAAGGCTTCTAGCATGCCTAGGGTACTCCATAAACGAAAATAAATCACAACTGGTACCCTCTCAAATAATTACATTCCTGGGTGCAAGCTTGAATACAACTGCCCAGATGGCATACTTCATGCCACACAAAGGTAACTGAGATACTTCAAACAAATGGCAAAAACCCAGTTATCTGCAAGACAAATTCTGCAGGCTTTGGGGTTCATGGCATCCTGCATTCTACTAATTCCATATGCGAGGCTGCATATGAGGAAACTTCAATGGTACCTATAAAGTTTATGGAGTCAACATTGTCACAGTCTAGAAACGATTCCTCTCCCTGCCTGCAACAGGAGTTTGTTTGGTGGGCAGAGACATGTCACCAAAACAAGGGACAGTCATTCACTCTACCCCCTGCCACCCTAACTACAAATGCATCAGACTATGTTTGAGGGGCCCACCTAGCAGGGAGATGCATTCAGGGCAAATGGAGCCCAAACCAAATGCATCTGCATATAAACCAGAAAGAGAGAATGCTCTGACAGCCTTCAAGGACTTCATCCGGGACAACTACTGATAAAGACGGATAACACCACAGTTATGTGGTACATAAACAAGCAGGGGGGTACACATTCCTACCCCTTTGCAGACTAGCCATGGCCTTGTGGAACACAGCCTTGACTTACCAAATACATCTTCAAGCTCAGTTCCTGCCAGGAAAGCAAATTACTCTGGCAGACGACCTAAGCAGAAATCTTATGGACCCGCACGAATGGAAACTAGATCCACAAACCTTCATCATGTTAACACAGAAATGGGGGAGGCCAGACATAGATCTATTTTCCTCTCCCCAAAATTATCAGTTGGACAAATTCTGCACAAGAAATCACAAAAAAGCATGGAAAGTGGATGTCCTATCCTTCAGATGGAAAAACCTATCGGTCTATGCCTTAACCCCTCTGCCTCTACTCTCCAAGATCTTACTAAAAGTCAGACAGGAGAAACCAAAAATGATCCTAATTGCTCCGGACTGGCCTCTCCAGCACTGGTACCCACTTATAAGGAATATGTCTCACCTTCCTCCATGGTACTTGCCTCAAATACCTCATCTACTGTCTCAGCAGAACGATTAAATTCTGCACACTCCGCTCCAAAGTCTGAATCTTGCAGCATGGCTAATCAACTAATTATTCAAACATCATCTCTCTCTCAATCTGTGATGGATGTCATTTTGGAAGCCAGAAGGCCTAGTACTAGATAATCTTATGCTGATAAATGGAAGAGATTCTGTGCTTGGAATCAAGCACAAGGAATAGACGCAGCCAAACCAATATTCCTCAGATTTTACAATATTTGTCTGAGATGCTTGACAAGGGCCTATCTTTTTCTTCAATAAAAATCCATGCCTCTGCCATCTCGGCTCATCACAACACAGAGCCTCTCCTCCTTTCTCATCCTTTGCTTAAACAGTATCTTAGAGGGGCCAAAAATTTAAGGCCTTCCAGAAGATCACCAACTCCTGCATGGGACCTCAGTTTTGTGCTGGAAAAGCTCACCCTGCCTCCTTTTGAACCAGCAGCCACTGCGGATATAAAATTTCTATCTTGGAAAACCTCTTTTCTCTTGGCAGTCACTTCAGCAAGAAGGGTTTCAGAACTACAGGCCCTTATGGCAGTGGAGCCTTTTATTATATTTTACCCGGACAGGGTGTCCCTCAGGACCAATCCTTTTATGCCTAAGCTGGTATCCAGTGTGGCTCTTAACCAGACCGTTCATCTGCCAACATTTTACACAAATCAGAACACGGGGGAGCGGATTCTGCATTCATTGGATGTACATAGACAACTAAGATTCTACTTAAACAGGACCAAATCTCTAAGAACATCTGAGCAACTACTGGTAGCATTTGCTGCAGGGTCAGAGGGGAAGGCTATATCAAAGCAGACTATTTCTAAGTGGATAAGCCACTGCATTTGTTTCTGCTATTTGCACCATGGTAAACCTGTGCCTAAGGGGATCAGATCACATTCCACTAGGGCTGCCTCTACTTCTGCAGCTTTTGTCAGAGGGGTTCCAACCAAAGACATTCTAGAAGCTGCTACTTGGAGCTCTCTTCATACCTTCACAAAGCATTATTTACCTCTCTTCTCCAAATCCAGGGCAGGCTTTGCCACTGCAGGGCCTTATAGCCACTCCTAATGCCATTTAGTTCCATCCTCCCATCCATAGCTTTGGGATTCTACCCAAATGTAATGACTGCAACAGTGAAACACGAAGAACATAGTACAGTTGTGTTGTACACTTACCATAAATGTAGATGTTAGAGTGTATTCACTGTTGCAGTCCGGGTTACCCACCCGCCATCCCCCTTTCTATACCGTTCCTTTTCTTCACTATACATAAAAGCCTTTGTGGTGTATTTGCTTTTAGTTGAAGGTAGTTTGTTTCTAAAAGTGCATCTATATATTTACTGTTTATTTATATATATTTGCTCTCCATTTGGGGGGCACCTGACATCTGGGGCAAGAAAAACTGAATAAAATGGTGTTGGCTGCATGTTTTATACCCCTGACGACCTGACGTAATGGAAGAGGAGATGGCAACCGACGCAGGACCCAAGACTTTATTTAGGCCAATTGAGGACAACCTGCCAGCAGATTATCCAAATGTAATGACTGCAACAGTGAATACACTCGAACATCTACATTTATGGTAAGTGTACACAACTGTATTTTCTCGATCTTTGTACTGCGAAATGGCTTCATTAAGCCATCCGACTACCGATCTTCCGAAGCAACGCAAGGATAAAGACAGACCGCATAGGTCCAAAACTGCTGATGACGCTTCCGTTAAGCTAGTCACCAGTCTGCCAGTACTCATTGAGGTGCTTTTGCAGCCCCTGATACCCCTACTACAGATTCGCAGGCCTCTACTGAGACCTATTCAGTCTCTGGTATGTCTCGAGATACTTCAACTATGGAACCTGCGGATGTCTCTACCTTGGATGGGTCTGGAGCCGCTGTGCAGGCACCGGCTTTTGAGGGCATATTGAGGCTTACAGACTTCCATATTAAACCATCAGCATCATTTCAAATTAGAAGTACAGAATTCCTCAGGCCTAAAACTCTCACTGCGCCTAGAAAACCGACTGCCAAACCGATGACTCAGGCCCATATGCCTCAAAAACAAATGCTTAGAATGGCTGAAGACCTTATTACCTTAATTAGGGGAAGCCAGCCTTCCCCCTCTAAGAGACCTAGAACCTATTTTCTTTCTGATTCTTCTGATCAGGAATCTTGTATTTCTGCTCCTTCTGACTACCAGGATTTGCCCTTATCTACTTATGAGGATTCTGATGCAGAGGATTCCTTTTCCTTTGCTTCTCCTCCAGAAGATTTTTCTTTTGGTGAAACTTTGCATATCCTTAGGGAGCATTTTCGTGGGAAAGCCAGGACTATTCTGAGTCCAAAAAGAGGCTTAGGGATTTTTTTCTTCTGCTTCAACACAGGCCTCTAGCTCTCCCTCCTGCTCTGGCTGTTGTAGATTTTCTTCTTGGAAGCTAGCCTTACCCCAGACACTACCTCTAGCTCCAGAAAACCTGACCAGTACTACAGAGTACCTGACTCTCAAGTTCCTCTTTAAGAATTCTACTGCGTTTCCAGAGACCATTTCCCAAGGACCAAAAGGCATTAAGGCTACTGCTTCCAAAAACCCTACCCCTTCTGATAGAGATTCTAGAGCCTTGGGTGGGGTAAGAAGGTTTACACTTCTGCTACTTTGGCCATTAGGGATCTAAATTGCCAGTTTCATATGCTAAAGTATCAGCATATTATGGGACTACTTAAACAGAAAATTGTTGATTCCTGAATGTGCTGAACACAAAGACTTGCAAGATTTAATGATTCTGCAGAACAAGTTGGTAAACATACTTTGCAATGTGGTTTTGATGCTTTAGAAGCATCTTGCAGGGCTGCTGTCACTTAGAAGGCATGTTTGGATTAAGGAACAACCTGCCAGATCATGTTAAAGCTAAATTACTGGATGCACCCTTAAACCAAGACCGCCTTTTTGGCAACAAAGCAGAGGAAGTCCTCAAAAACAGAGGAAAAAAGCTAAATCTATGCAAACTATTAAAGATATTCTACAAGTACAGCCTCCCAGATTTAGTAGGCATTGGCCTTCAAAGAACTGGTCCTTTCCAGTCCCTTGCAGGCCTTCTCAGTCCAAACCTAGTAACAGCAGACCACCAAGACTTCAGTCTCGGGCTACGCACAGATCTAAGCAGTGGGGGGCTCCCACTTCTAAAGCAGGGAGTAGTAAGCCACCCCCCTACGGAAAAATGGCACAATGACTTGATCTTAACCCTTCCAAGCCCTGCTGAACTACTTGCTTCCTTAGGAGGAAAGCTCGCCCTGCATGCAAAAAACTGGGAACTCATTTCCCCGGACAAATGGGTTTTGAACAGTTTCCCGAGGATACAAATTCCACTTCCACACACTACTAACTCCAAATGGTTGGCCAGACCTCCCCCCAAATCAATGGGCGTAAGCCCCAACAGCAGGTTCTCTTCCTTCTCAGTATCAGGGCTATTTAACCATTCCCAGCAGAACTAAGGGGACAAGGTTTTTATTCAAGACCATTTCTGGTACCCAGAATAGAAAACTCTTGGCGTCCTATCCTGGATCTCTCTCTTCTCAACACCTTTCTGGTGGTTCCAAAATTCAAAATGCTAACTCTTCAACAGCTTCTTCCTATACTAGCCAAGGATGCCTGGCTGGCAACCGTAGACTTAAAGGAAGTTTACTTGCACATCCCAATAAGAGAATCTTGCAGACAATACCTACCCTTCAGGGCGGGCTCCATGCACTTTCAGTTCTCTGCACTTCCCTTTGGCTTATCTACTGCGCCCAGGGTTGTTCACAAAGTATCTAGCTCCAGCCATTGCATTTTGCAGGCAGAGAGATATTCAAGTTTACACTTATTCAGGCAGAAAGCCAGGACTTGCTATTACAACACCTGGCATTTGTAAAGAAACTTCTATCCTCACTGGGGTACACCATCAACGAAAAGAAATCTCACCTAGTACCCTGCCAACAGATTGTATTCCTGGGAGCAAGCTTGAACACAACTTGCCAGATGGCATTCCTCACTCTGGAGAAACGAGTTTATTTGACAACCTACTTCAAACTATTGGCCACAAAAGCCCAGCTATCTGCAAGGAAAATACTGCAAGCCACTTGGGTTCATGGCCTCTTGCATTCTGCTTATTCCATATGCAAGACTGCTTATGAGGAAACTCCAATAGTATCTAAAAGGTTTATGGTGTCAACATTCTCAGGACCTGGAAACTGTGATTCCTATCATTCCTTGTCTAAGGACAGAGTTCCTTTGGTGGGCAGAGGCCTGCTACCACAACACCTTTCATTCTACCCTCTGCCACCCAAACCCTAACAGACGCATCAGACTATGCATGGGGGGCGCTCATGGCAGGGAAGTGCATTCAGGGCTAATGGAACCCGAGACAGATGCACCTGCATATCAACCAAAAAGAAATGTTAGCTGTACAGAATGCTCTGACAGCCTTCAAAGACCTTATTCTCCCAGGACAATTATTGGTAAAGACAGACAACACCACAGTTATGTGGTACATAAGCAGGGGGGAACCCACTCTGCAGACTAGCCATGGCTCTGTGGAGCACAGCCTTAAGCTACCAAGTGCACCTACAAGCTCAATTCCTGCCAGGCAAGCTAAATTCACTGGCACATGACTTAAGCAGAAATCTCATGGATCCACACAAATGGAAACTAGAACCCAAAATATTCAAGCTCTTGAACAAATGGGGGACCTCAGCGGTAGACCTGTTTGCCTCCCCTCAGAACTACCAATTGAACAAATTCTGCACCAGAACTCCCCACAGTCAAGCTTGGAAAGTGGATGCCCTGTTCTTTACCTGGGAAAGCCTCTCTGTTTATGCCTGTCCGCCTCTCCTCTCGAAGGTTCTACTAAAGATCAAACCGGACGAGCCAAAAACAAATCTGATTCCACCAGACTGGCCACGCCAGCACTGGTGTACCCCCTCTTGCGCAGTCTGATACTGCTACAACCATGGCATCTACCTCAGAACCCTTCCTTGCTGTCCCAGCAGGCAGGCCAGATTCTGCACCCTCAGCTTCAAACTCTGAACCTTGCAGCCTGGCTAATTCCATGAGCTGCTCTCTAGCATCCCTCAGTAAGCAGGAGCGGGATGTCATTCTGGAGGCAAGGAGGCCTAGTACCAGAAAATCCTATGCTGAAAAGTGGAAAAGACACTGCTCCTGGAGCCAGGCTCAGTGGATGGCCGCAACGGTGCCCTCATATTCTAACGTAAACAGAAATGCTCTACAAGGGCCTATCCTTCTTGTCAATTAAGATTCATGCCTCTGCCATTTCAGCACATTATAATACTGAGCCACCCCTCTTCTCTCACCTCTTGCTAAAACAAATCCTTAGAGGGACCAAAAATTTAAGTCCTCCCAGGAGAACTCCCACTCCAGCCTGGGACCTTAACTTTGTATTGGAAAAGCTCACCCCCCCCCCCCCCTGAGACAGCTGCAACAGTTGAAATTCCTTTCTTGGAAAACAGCTTTACTTCTAGCCATCACTTCAGCAAGAAGATTGTTGGAATTACTGGCCCTCATGGCAGTGGAACCCTTCATTATCTTTCATATGGACAGGGTTTCCCTCTGGTCTAATCCTTCCCCAAGGTGGTGTCTAGTGTGACCCTAAAGAGGTCCATTCAATTGCCTACTTTTTTCTCTAATCCACAAAACAAAGGGGAATGGATACTGTACTCTCTGGACATGCACAGACAACTTAGATTCTATTTGGACTGGACTAAGCCTCTCAAAAAATCTGACCAGCTGCTAGTTGACTTTACTGGAGGGACAGAGGAGAAGGCCATTTCAAAGCAAACCATTTCCAAATGGATAGCCCATTGCATTCATTTCTGCTACAAGCACCATGGAAAAACCTACCCCACAGGGGATAAGATCACATTCCACCAGGGCTACATCTACTTCTACGGCATCTCAGAGGAGTCCCTACCAGGGACATCCTGGAAGCTGCTACCTGAAGCTCTGTACATACCTTCACCAAGCATTACCACCTGCCTATCTTTTCTAAATCCAGCGCTGAATTTGCCACAGCAGTCCTGCAGTGCTTGATAGCTGGCCCTAATGCTCTTTAACTACCTCCTCCCTTCCTTAGCTTTGGGAATCAACCCAAATGTCATGACTACAACAGTGAAACAAGAACATAGTACAGTTGTGTACACTTGCCATAAATGTAGATGTTAGTGTATTCACTGTTGCAGTCCTGGTTACCCTCCCTCCAGCCCCCTGACTTCTCTTGACTTTTACCTTTCCTTCTTGTTTGGTATATATATGTGTGTGTGTGTGTGTGTGTGTGTATGTATGTGTGTGTGTGTGTGTGTGTGTGTGTGTGTGTGTGTGTGTATGTATATATATATATATATATATATATATATATATATAATGTTCATCGGGTGATACTAGGCTATCTGCCCTAGGGCATTTACAAGCCTAGCCAGAGTATGTTTGGCTTTCGCCACCCTTCTTAGATTAGTTGACTGTGCCTCTGTATAGCAGGTCACAGAAGATAGCCCATTTAAGGTTAGTTTACCGTGCCTCTCTAGTAGTGACACAGAAGAGATCCCAGCAATAAATTTACGATCTCCCATCCAAACGTCAAGATTCTTCTTGAAGAGGGTCATTGAGGGGCTCTGTCTGACTTGGATTGGGATTTTGTTCCAGAGTGAGGGGAGCCTCTGGGATATTTATCTGTCCCTCCAGCATGTTCTATTTATTTCTGTGCTGAGGTTTAAGCCACTGGAGCGTGTAGTTCGTATGGATTTGGATTTCTTGAGGTGGAGCATGTCCATTAATTCTGGGTTGGACATGGCTTTCTACGTCCGGCACAGATCGTCTGAGTAGGCGGTAAGCAACTGAGTAGAGCTGGAGTTTCTTTAGCCTAACTGCATAGGGCATCTGTTTGAGTCCCTTGATCCTCTTGGTGAGGTACTTTTGGGGTCTTTCTAGTTGTAGCAGGTGTCGGGTAAGGTACATCCCAAATGGGGCACTGTATCCAATTATGGGCCTGATGAGTGATGAGTAGAGGGGCACAATGACCTCTCGATCTAGATGTGAACCCCTTCGTGATAAGGTGGGCTATATAGAATGTCTTTCTAACCACTTTGACAATGTGATTGTCAAAGGAGAGATTGCTATCTACTTGGGTCCCCAAATCCCTAATTACTTCTTCCGTACTTAATGGATTACCACCCATGTGTTAATTTGTGGGCACTTTGTTTTTCCCAAAGGGGATGACTATGCACTTTTTGGCATTTAGCTTTAGGCCATGGCTCTGGCACCAGTTATCCGTCTCTGTGAGACCTTTTTGGAGGATGCTTGTGTCAGCCGGCGAGTCGATTATGGCCCCCAGTTTGCAGTCATCTTCAAACTTTGTCAGCCATAGTCCTCCTGTGTTAACCTGTACCTCCGAGAAATATATATTGAACAAGAGAGGTCCCAGGACTGAGCCTTGTGGGTCGCAGCTTGTAACTGGTTTAGAGTCTGACATGGCACCTGCAATTCTGACCATGTGGGTTCTATCCCTAAGCCAGTTTGCAACCCATCTTGTGACATAGGGGTTGATATTTAAGCTGGTGAGCTTATTTATGATGCCCGAGTGGGGTGTTGTGTCAAAGGCTTTTGCAAGGTCAAGGTAGGCTGTGTGGACTACCTTCCCTTAGTCTATGGCCTTGGTGACTGTTTCAAAGAAATTGACCAGGTTCAAGAGGCAAGATCTGCCCTTAACAAAGCCGAATTGGGTGGGATCCAGTGTTTGGAGGTTCCCAATGTCTTTGTTTATGAGTTCCATGATGATACGCTCTATAGCTTTGCAGACCAGGCTAGTTAGGCTTATAGGGCGATAGTTTCTGGGGTCTGTTGTGGCACCACCTTTATGGAGTGGGACCACTGTTGCAGTACGCCATTCTTTGGGTGCATATCCTGTTGTAAGGCTGAGACTGAACAGTGATTTTAAGTGAGGGTTCAGTTCTTTTTGGAGCTCATGTAAAACGCAGCCCAGGACACCGTCCAGTCCCATTGATGCTGTGTTTTTTGCTTTGGAGAGGGAAGTTCTCACTTGTGCATCTGTGATGTCAGGGAGGCTACACTCTGTTGGGATAGTCATTTGCTCATTTGGGGGGGAGGGGGAGAGGTTTGCACTGAACCTGTCTGCCAGGATGTTGGCAATGTCTGTAGGTTCAGTGTATTTTTTGTCATTTTGCACTAGCTCAGGGCATATCTGGGAGTTTCCACCCAGGTTTCTGACATAACTAAAGAAAGCCTTGTGATTATCTTTAGTGTCTTGTGCACTTTTTCTTTCGAAGCTAGCCTTAGATGATTTTATGAGGGATCATAGTTTCTTGCTAGTACTGATCAGAGTTGCCTTCCTTTTCAGGGATTTTGCTCTATCATGTAGTAGCTTCCTCCTTCTGTTGTACAGCTTATTTATGGCTGGGGTCCACCAGACAGGTCTCCTGCCTTTGGAGGAGTGTGTCTTGGTTTTATTTGGGATAGCACGATCCATGCATTCCTGTAGGTATCCGTAGAATGCATTTGTAAAGGATTCTGCGGTTTAGGCTGTATTTTCCACTGGCCCTAGGGCTTTGAAGGATTCCACCTCGGTTTTGAGAAGTGGGAAGTTTGCTTTTGAGAGGTTTTGTACCATGGTTTCCTTTGCTGGGGGTGAGGATGGGATATGGATGTCCATAGTGATTAATTTATGGTCGGATCTTACCAATGAGGGGTATACCTCTGGTATGGAACAGAGTCCTCATGTTGGTGATGATCAGGTCCAATATGTTTTCCCCTCTTGTGGGAGTGGTGACCAGTTGTTCCATAGCATTTAAGTTTATAAATTCTAGGAACCGTTGGGCTAGGGTGTTGGGGCTTGAGTAGTGCTCCCAGTCTGTTTGGGTAGTTAAAGTCACCCAATATAATGGTGTTTGGAGAGACCTTCATATTCTCCAGTGTCTTCAGGAAAGCCGAGTGGGGTTCCTGAGTTTGGGAGGGTGGTCTGTAGCAGGCTACAAACTTGAAGGCAGTTTTGCCCACTGTTAGTTGCACATGGATGGTCTCAGATGCTTCGTGCAGTGCCACTAGCCTGGAGGTATGGGTATCTTTGAATATGGATACTCCCCCTCTTCTTGTGGTTCGGTCCGAGTTTTGGGGCCGAAAAGCATTGTATGAGGTATAGCCTGGTAGTGCTGGGGTGCTCTCTGGAGCCTTGAACCAGGTTTCTGTTACTGCAAAAATATCATTCTCCATACTGAGGAGAGCCTTGAGTGCGTGCATCTTGAGGTTTAGACTTCTGGCGTTGAGCAGCATTACCCTTAGTTTCTTTTTCCTTGTGTTGTCTAAGGAGGTGGGTTTGTCTTTTGAGCCTTGCCTAAAAAAGGCACTATGGGGGTGGCAAGAGCCTTGGCCAGTATTCGAAAACCCAGGGGTGACAGGTGCAAACCGTCCCTAGCGAAGCAATGTGGCTTGTCAAGCATGTCATCCCAGGCTGACAGACACTGGATCCCCTTTGAGTGACACCAATACTTTAGCCAATTGTTGAAATTGATCATTTTGTCTTTATACTGTGGTATCATTCTTGGTGAGGGTAAGATGCTACTCAAGGTCAGGGTCATACCAGCCTGGGCCACATGATCAGAGAGCTCCTCTGTCTCTTTTCATGTAATCCAGGGAGGTACGTCTCAGGTCATTCACACCAGCATGGACAATGACTGAGTCATATTTGTACTTACTTTGGAGTGACCTGAGTGCTTGTGTTATGTGGCGGATCCTGGCACCCGACAGGCAGCTTACAGTGACCTTCTTGTTCAGCCTGGTGAGAGGGACGTCAGTGTGTCTGACAATAGAGTCACCTATTACAAGTGTATTAGGTGTGTTGTTTAGCCTTAAGGGCTATGACTGTGTGGCATACTGACTTTGTGAACTATGTGATACGTAGGTATTGTTGTGGGGTAGCAGTTGCTTGGATGTCTGCTTTGGAGGTCTCTGTTGATTAGGCAGATTTTTATTTAGAGCCTCCAAGTATGTTTTTGTGTGTTTGGTTTGCTGTTGCAATAGGTCTATGTGAGACTGGATTTGTGGTGTACCTTCTCCTCCAGACTGACCGTGCCAGTACTATGTTGAGAGAGCTCAGCCTCCAGTTTGGCTATATAGTTGCATCTCTCACATATATTTGAGCTTGTTTGGAAGAGGAAAGGGTGGTCTGTGTACATAAGGCAGTTGTAACATTGCCTCAAGATTCCCATGTTCACCAGCTGGACTGGACCTGAAACTGACTTTTGGACATGCCAGAATAGTATAAGGAATTACTTTGACTTGATCAAAAAGGACCAATAGGGAGCCAAGTACTTAAAGGGAGTATAAGAGGGTGTAGTGCTTTAGTTTATTAGTGCTTACTTATAAGACACTTATCCTAGCTACTGCTGGTTTTTAGAAGGAAAATAGAGTGCTTACTTTGAGATTTGGAACAGTTCTAAGGGAAAAAGTGAAGAGCAGACTTTGTGGAGCCGGGAATAGTTTAAACCTGATTAAGCGGTGCTGCGCTATGCGCAAAACAGGGTTTTAAGAGGGGGGGATCAATGAGTTTGGAATTGACCCAAAATGGCCAAAAAAAATACAGTTTCTAGGCAGTAACCACTCCCACAGGGGCAGCCAGGCTGTTCAGTGTTTACCACTGATGAACACAGAGCCTTTCCTTTAGCCCAAGCAAGCAATGGCCTCCAAGAAACTTACAGTTCAGAACAGCAAATCTGTAACTGAACTTTTTTTTTAATTTCAGAAAGTGGGAAAAAAGCAAGATTTTTTTTTGTTTTGTTTAAAGATAGCAGAGATACACAAGTAGCAACAAGTTAGAACAGTGCAATAAATGACCCCACATTTGAGTGCTAGGCCAGAGACAGGTAAAATGCAAGTTTTAAGAAAAAAACGATTTTAAAATAAGTGCAACACAGGAAATGCAGTAAACAGGATTTAGATGTGTTCTAAATACAATTCCTAAAACAGATATCAAGTTTAGCAAGCTGGAAAACGCCAAAAAGTAGGCTGCAATGCAGAAATCTTAACAAATAATCTGAAGAAAAATACTTAAAATGTCAAAAGTGGCTCCTTTCTTCTCTCAGGGTTTTCTCCTCTTGGTGGGTGCTTCAACAGCCAACTAGTCTGAAAAGATGCCAAAACCACGAGACAATTGGGTTTTAACAGAGGGGGGATCAAGGAGTTTGGAATTGACCCAAAATGGCCAATAAAACTACAGTTTCTAGGCAGTAACCACTCCCACAGGGGCAGGCAGGCTGTTCAGTGTTTACCACTGCCACTGCTGAACACAGAGACTTCCCTTTAGCCCAAGCAAGCAATGGCCTACTAGAAACTTAAACAGTTCAGAACAGTAAATCTGTAACTGAACTTTTTTTTAAATTTCAGAAAGTGGGAAAAAAGCAAGATTTTTTTGTTTTGTTTAAAGATAGCAGAGATACACAAGTAGCAACAAGTTAGAACAGTGCAATAAATGACCCCACACTTGAGTGCTAGGCCAGAGACAGGTAAAATGCAGGTTTTAAGGAAAAAAACGATTTTAAAATAAGTGCAACACAGGAAATGCAGTAAACAGGCTCTAGATGTGTTCTAAATACAGTTCCTAATACAGATATCAAGTTTAGCAAGCTGGAAAATGCCAAAAAGTAGACGGCAATGCGGAAATCTTAACAAAAATACTTAAAATCTCAAAAGTGGCTCCTTTCTTCTCTCCGCGTTTTCTCCTCTTGGTGGGTGCTTCAACAGCCAACAAGTCTAAAAAAAAATATACATATATAATTTTTTTTTTATGCGTTTGGTTTTCGATAGGGGTGTACCATACCATATAATTGCTTCCTACTGTGAGGGCACTTGACATCTGGGGCAAGAAAAACTGATGTAATGGCATCGGCTGCATGTTTTATACCCTGGACGTCATGGAAGCAACGGCATCTGATGCAGAAATCCGAAGAGACTGGTATTCAGGCCGGCTGAGGGCTACCTGCAGGCAGATAACCCAAATGTGATGACTGCAACAGTGAATACACTCTAACATCTACATTTATGGTAAGTGTACACAACTGTACTTTTTCGTTTACGAATTGTATCATCCTGAAGTCTTCTAAAGCCAAGTACCCTGTTGGGGATCCTTTTTGCTTGCTCTAACCGATGTCAGAAAAACTAACAGTTGTCTTGCCTGTAGAAAGCAAATATCACACCGAGATTTCCATTCTTACTGCGTCACTTGTTTAGGCCCAGACCACTACGTACCTCGCTGTCAGTGTTGTGCCTTGTTCAACGCCCAAACTATTTGTTGTCTGGCCCTTATTGTCGCTAAATACTTTCGATGTTCGTTGTGTTTAACTGTTGCAGTCATCACATTTGGGTTATCTGCTTGCAGTAGCCCTCAGTCGGCCTGATTATCAAACTCTTGGGTCCTGCGTTAGTTGCTGTCTCATCTTCCATGACGTCCGGTAGTCAGGGGTATAAAGCATGCAGCTGACGCCATTACGTCAGTCTTTCTTGCCGTGCGGTGCTCGAAGCAGAAGCAGTTCACAAGTGCCGGTCTGCCGACTCCTGAAATTTTTGTTTGAGTTTCAGAACCAAAGTCTTCAACTAAAATTAAGTACCCTGTTGGGGAAACTTTTTCTTGCTCTAAACCAATGTCAGTAAAAGTCAGTAATTGCATTTCTTGTGGAAAGCAAATACCTCAGATTTTCATTCTTACTGTATTCTGTGCCTAGGCCCTGGCCACAATGTACCTCGCTGTCTGTTTTGTGCCTTATTTAAACTATGAACTATTCATCTGTATAGTTTTGCTTCTAAATATTTTGGTGCTCTGTTCAGTTGTCCAGATATGTCTTCGGTAAGCCACCCAACTACCGACATTCAGAAAAAACACAAAGATAGACAGGCCACCTAGGTCCAAAGCTGCAGACGACGCTTCTAAGCTAGTCGCCAGTTCGCCGGTACTCAGTGAGGTGCTTTCGCAGCCCCTGATACCCACTACTTCAGATTCGCAGGCCTCTAATGAGACCCATTTGGAGTCCGGTATGCCGCAAGATGCTTCAACTGTGGAACCTGCGGATCTCTCCATCTTGGATGGGTCCGGAGCTGCTGTGCAGGCACTGGCTTCTGAGGGTGTATTCAGGCCTACTGACTTGCATATTAAATGGACGCCATCTTCAAGGCCTAAAACTTGAAACTGACCAGACCACATGGTCAGGCCTCTATGCCTAAAAAACAAATAAGAATGGCTGAAGGTCTTACTACTTTAATCAGGGGAAACCAACCTTCCCCCTCTGAGACCTAGGACTGAATTTACTTATACTTCTGATCAGGATTCTGAAATTTGTTTCCTCTGACCAGGATTTACCCTTAAACACCTATGAGTATTCTGATGCAGAGGACTCTTCACTCTGCTTCTCCCCCAGGGAATTTTTCTTTTGGTGAAACCTTGCATACTCTTAGGGAGCATTTTCACTGGGAAAGCCAGGATTACTCCGATTCTAAAAAGAGGCTTAGAGATTTTTTTTACTCCTGCCCCAACACAGGCCTTTAGCTATCTCTCCTGTATTGGACATTGTTGATGATGCTTTTTTGGAATCTAGCTTGGCCCCCGACTCTACCTCCTGCTCCCAGAAAACCTGATGGATATTACAGGGTTCCTGATTTTCAAGTTTCTTTTTAAAAATCCTATTGTGGATCCTGAGACCATTTCACAGGGACCCAAGGGCATCAAGGCTACTGCTGCCAAAAATCCACCCCCCTCTGATAGAGATTCCAGAGCCCTGGATAGATGGGGTAAGAAAGGTATACACCTCTGCAACCTTGGCCATCAGGGCTTTAAACTGCCAGTTTCATATGTTGAAGTATCAGCAGTATATTATTTGGTTGCTTAAACAGAAAATGATTCCTGGTTATACTGAAAATAAGAATTTACAGGATTTAATGCATTCTGCTGAACAGGTTGGAAAACATACTTTGCAGTGTGGTTTTGATTCACTAGAGGCATCTTGCAGAGGGCTACTGTCACCGGGTCTGTAATTAGAAGGCATGCTTGGCTTAAGGAGCAATCTTTGCCAGATCATGTTAAAACTAAATTGCTGGATACTTCCTTAAATCGGGACTGCCTGTTTGGCAACAAAGCTGAAGAAGTTCTTAAAAAGATGGAGGAAAGCTGTTAGATTTCTTACAAGTTCTGCCTCCAAGATTTAGTAGGCATTGGCCCTCAAAACATTGGTCCTTCCTACCTCTTCCAGGCCTTTTCAGTTCAAACCCAGAACCAGGCTTCAGTCCCAGGGTACGCACAGGACTAAGCAGTGGGGGGCTCCCACTTCCAAATCAGGGAGTAGTAAGACTCCCCCTATGGTAAACTGTCTCAATGACCACTTTAAATCTTGCAAGTACTTCTCAACTGACTGCTCCTTTAGGGGGAAAGATTGCTCTGCAAGCAAAAAACTGGGAACTCATTACCCAGGACAAATGGGTTTTAAACCTAGTTTCCCCAAGGATACAGATTTTATTTCCACGTTACCAACCCCAAACAGCTGTCGAGATCTACCCCCAAATCAGTGGGCAGAGGCCCAAAAGCAAGTACTCTCTCAAGATTAGAGGCTATTCAGACTGTACCAGAAGAGGAAAAGCGACAAGGTTTCTACTCAAAACTTTTCCTGGTAACCAGAAAAGACAACTCATGGCACCCTATCTCGGACCTTTCTATCCTCAACACCTTTTTGGTGATTCCCTATCCCGGACCATTCTATCCTCAACACCTTTTTGGTGATTCCAAAATTCAAGATGCTAACTCTTCACCAGTTGCTTCCCCATGATAGGCAAAGATGCCTGGTTGGCAACACTAGATTTAAAGAAAGCCTACCTGCTTATCACAATCAGGTAATCTTGCAGGAGATACCTACGCTTCAAAGCAGGCTGCATGCACTATCAGATGTTCTTCGTGTTTTACTGTTAGTCATTACATTTGGGTAATCCTGCTGGCAGGTTGCCCTCAGTCGGCCTGAATTCCGAAGTCTTGGGTCCTGTATCGGTTGCTGTCGCCCCTTCCCTGACGTCAGGTTGTCAGTGGTATAAAAGATGCAGCCGACGCCATTTTCTTCAGTCTTTTTTGCCACGTGTTGCCCGAAGCAGAAGCAGTTGGCAAATGCCGGTCAGCTGACTCTGGGATTTTAGTTCTTGAATTTCAGATCCGAAGTATTCATTAAAAGCCAAGTACCCCGTTGGGGAAACTTTTTTCTTGCTCCAGACCGATGTCAGAAAAAGTTAATTGTATTTCTTGTGGGAAGCAAATACCTCATAAGGACTTTCATTCTTACTGTATTCCTTGCCTAGGCCCTGACCATGACGTTTCTAGTTGTCTGGTTTTGTACCAGATTTAACCAACGCATTAAGCTATTTTGGGCACAAATTTAATTATACAATGTTGTCGGATAGCCATCCGACTACCGGAGTTCACAAAAAGCAAAAAAGAAAGACAGGCAACCGAGGTCCAAAACCAACGACGAAGCTTCTCCTAAGCCAGTCGCCGGTTCTCAGTGAGGCGCTTTCGCAGCCCCTGACACCTGCTACTTTAGAGTCGCAGGCAGCTACCGACACCCATGAGGAGTCGGTCAGGCTGCTTGAAACTCGAGGTATTGGAGCCTCGGAGACTATTCCCTCAGATGGGTCCGGAGCCGCTGAGCAGACATCGGCTTCTGAGGGTGTATTCAAACCTAAAATATTATACGTTAAACCGACTTCAGCTTTAAAGGCAAAGACTAAAGCACCTTTAAAAGCAAAGAAACAAGTTCACCAGCCACATGAACAGGCCTCCATGCCCAAAAAACAGATGCTCAAAATGGCTGAAGACTTAATTACCTTGATCAGGGGTTCCCATCTCCCTCCTGATGAGGCCTAGGCAAGAGATAGACTATGAATCTTCAGATCAGGTTTCCATTTCCTCTGAGTCTTCCGATCAGGAATGTTCTCTCCCCCCCATGAGGATTCTGATGCTGAAGAATCTATTCCTTCAGCTTCTCCTCCTGAGGGACTATTCTTTTGGGGAAACCTTGCATACCATGAGGGAGCATTTCCACTGGGAGAGCCAAACTTTTTCAGAATCTTAGAGGCTCGGGGACTTCCTTCTACTGCCTCAACACAGGCCTCTAGCTATTCCACCTGTGTTAGATATTATAGATGTGTTTTCAGAGTCTAGTCTGACCCCTGACTCCTTACCTCCAGTTCCAGTTAAGCCTGACCGATACTACAGGGTTCCTGACTTTCATAAATTCCTTTTCAAAAACCCTGCTGCAGACCCAGAAACAATTTCTCAGGGTCCCAAAGGGGTTAAGGCTTCCACTGCAAAAAAAACCTACCCCCCCCCTCTGACAGAGATTCTAGGGCATCGGATAGATGGGGAAAAAAGATTTACACATCTGCTACCCTGGCTATAAGGGCTTTAAACTGCCAATTTCATATGCTCAAATATCAGCAATATGTCATGACACTGCTTAAACAAAAAATGTTGGTAAATTCTGAATGTGCAGATAAAGAAATGCAGGATTTATTGCATGCAGCTGAACAAGTTGGAAAGCATACTTTGCAATGTGGTTTTGATTCTCTGGAGGCCTCCTGCAGGGCCGCTGTTACAGGTCCTGTAATTAGGAGGCACGCTTGGTTAAAGGAACAAAATCTGCCTGATCATGTCAAAGCTAAATTATTAGATGCACCATTACAGCATGATACCCTGTTTGGTGTTAAGGCAGAAGAGGTGTTAAAGAAAATGGAGGACAAAGCTAAATCTATGCAAACTGTCAAAGATTTTTTACAAGTACAGCCACCTAGGTTTAGCAGACACTGGCCTACAAAGAATTGGTCCTTTCCAGTGTCAGACAGACCTCAAAGAGGCAGATCCCAGCCGCATGGTTTGTACAGGTCTAAGCAATGGGGAGCTTCTACCTCCAAAAGTGGAGAAGACAAATCCCAACCATACAGGAAGCAGTCCCAATGACTTCCCCCTGCCAGCACCAAGCACTTATCTACTAGCAGCACCCTTAGGGGGAAAATTAGCACTTTTTTCTCAAAATTGGCACATTATAACCCAGGACAAATTGGTTCTAAACAGTGTCACAAGGCTACAAGTTTCACTTCCATACCCTGCCAAGGACACATGGTTGGCCAGAAATGCCAAAAAAATCAATGGGCAGAGGCTCAAAAACAAGTCTCATCCCTCATGGACATGGGGGCTATTCAACAAGTGCCACAGCAAGAGCAGGGACAAGGCTTTTACTCGACTGTTCTTGGTACCCAGAAAGGACAAAACATGTAGACCAATACTGGACCTATCTATTCTAAACACTTTCCTGGATATACCAAAATTCAAGATGTTTACCTTACAGCAGCTTCTGCCCATGCTGGGCAGAAAGGCTTGGCTGGTCACTTTAGACCTAAAAGAGGCATACCTGCATGTCCCAATCATGCAGAAGATACCTCAGATTCAAGGCTGGTTCAAAGCATTACCAATTCTCTGCACTGCCCTTTGGCTTATCTACTGTGCCCAGGGTCTTCACAAAGTGCCTGGAACCAGTAATTGCTTTCTGCAGACAGAGGAATACAAATATATCCTTACTTGGACGACTGCCTCATTCAAGCAGAGAACAAGGACATCCTACTACAGCATCTGGCATTTGTGAAAAGACTTTTACCATGCCTAGGATACACAGTCAACGAAAAGAAATAAAAAATAGTACCCTCTCAAGAGATATTCCTGGGTGCAAGCTTACATACAACTGCCCAGATGGCTTATTTCACGCCAGACAAAGGCAACTGACTACCTATTTCAAAGGAATGGCAACAAAGACCCAGTTATCTGCAAGAAAAGTTGTGCAGGCTTTGGGCTTCATGGCATCCTGCATCCTACTAATTCCATATGCAAGGCTGCATATGAGGAAACTTCAATGCTACCTAAAACGTGTCTGGACACAACATTGCCACAGCCTGGAAACAATGATTACTCTCATTCCCTGCCTGCAACAGGAGTTTCGATGGGCAAAGGCTTGTCACCAAAACAAGGGACAGCCATTCTCACTTCCCCCAGCCAGGCAGAACCTAACAACGGATGCATCAGATTATGCCTGGGGGGCCCAAATGGCAGGAAGAGGCATTCAAGGTACCTGGTCCTCAAGTCAAATGCATCTACATATAAATCAAAAAGAGATGCTAGCTGTTCAAAATGCCATGACAGCCTTCAAGGACCTAATTCATCCGGGACAACTACTGATAGACGGACAATACCACGGTCATGTGGTACATAAGCAGGGGGGCACGCATTCTTACCCTCTTTGCAGACTAGCCATGACTTCATGGGACACAGCATTGACTTACCACGTTCATCTGCAGGCACAATTCCTGCCAGGAAAGGACAATACTGTGGCAGACAAACTAAGCAGAAACCTCATGGATCCCCATGAGTGGCACCTGGATCCACAAGTCTTCAGCATGATAAAGAAATGGGGATGCCCGGGCATAGATCTATTTGCCTCCCCTCACAACTATCAACCAAAAAGGTTCTGCACAGGGACTTATCACAGACAAGCATGGAAAGTGGACGCCTTAGCTTTCAACTGGAAAAACCTATCAGTATATGCCTTTCCTCCACTGCCTCTCCTCCCAAAGGTACTCGTAAAGGTGAGACAGGAAAAACTAGAAATGATTCTGATTGCCCCAGACTGGCCCCGCCAGTACTGGTATCCGATCTTAAGGAACTTGTCTCAATGCCCAGCCTTTACCTTGCCTCAAATACCTCACCTACTGTCCGAACAAAACAATCAGATTCTGCACAGCCAACTCAGGACTCTAAACCTGGCAGCATGGCAGATAATGTAGCCATACAAAGCACACCTCTCAGTAAAGCTCTGATGGATGTCATTTTGGAAGCCAGAAGGCCTAGTACTAGAAAATCCTATGCTGGAAAATGGAAGAGATTTTCTGCTTGGAACCAAGCTCAATGAACTGACACAGCTGTACCAAATATTCCTCAGACTTTGCACTACTTAACTGAGATGCTGGACAAAGGCCTATCTTTTTCATCAATTAAAATTCCTGCATCTGCCATTTCGGCTCATTACAATACAGAGCCGCCACTTTTTTCACATCCTTTATTAAGGCAGTACCTCAGAGGAGCCAAAAATGTAAGGCCTCCAAGGAGACCGCCAATGCCTGCATGGGACCTCAATTATGTATTGGAAAAACTCACCCTATCTCCTTTTGAGCCAGCTGCTATTGCAGATATAAACTTCTTATCTTGGAAAACAGCTCTGCTCCTAGCAATAACTTCTGCAAGACGAGTGTCAGAGCTACAGGCTCTCATGGCTGTGGAACCTTTTATCATTTTTTATCCAGACAGGGTCTCTCTGAGGACAAACCCTACATTTATGCTAAGGTGGTGTCCAGTGTAGCCCTTAACCAAACTATTCATTTGCCAACTTTTTATCCAAATCCACAGAACAAGGGGGAGAAAATTCTGCATTCTTTGGCTGTACATAGACAACTTAGATTCTATTTGGACAAAACTAAAGTTTTCAGAAAGACAGAACAATTACTAGTGGAATATGCTACAGGATCACAAGGAAAGGCTATCTCCAAGCATTCGTTTCTGCTTCTCTCAGCATGGCAAGCCAGTGCCTAAGGGCATTAGGCCACATTCAACCAGAGCGGCAGCCTTTCTCAGGGGAGTACCAACGAAAGACATTTTAGAGGCTGCTACTTGGAGTTCAGTGCACACCTTTACAAAGCATTACAATCTGTCACTTTACTCTAAATCCAGAGCAGGCTTTGCCACTGCAGTTCTGCAGGGCCTCATAGCCGCTCCTAATATTGTTTAGCTCCAGCCCCCCAACCATGGCTTTGGGACTCTAGCCAAATGTAATGACAGCAACAGTGAAACACGAACATAGTACAGTTGTGTACACTTACCATAAATGTAGATGTTCGAGTGTATTCACTGTTGCAGTCCAGGTTACCCACCCGCCATCCCCCTTATTTCTGCTGGAACTTATCTTTACTTCTCTGATCTATACAACCTATGTGGTGTATTTGCTTGTAGATGAAGGTAAAGTTTATTTTGCTGCATGTATGTTTTTTTACATGTATGTATATATATATATATATATATATATATATATATATATATATATATATATATATATATATATATATATATACACCTAGCCTACCCTTTTGGGGGCACCTAACATCTGGGGCAAGAAAAACTGAAGAAAATGGCATCTGCTGCATCTTTTTATACCCCTGACGACCTGACAGGGAAGGGGCGACAGCAACCGACGCAGGACCCAAGACTTTGGAATTCAGGCCGACTGAGGGCATCCTGCCAGCAGGATTACCCAAATGTAATGACTGCAACAGTGAATACACTCTTACATCTACATTTATGGTAAGTGTACACAACTGTACTTTTTCTGTACTGCCCTTTAGCTTATCTACTGCGCCGAGGGTATTCACAAAGTGTCTAGCTCCAGTCATTGCATTTTGCAGGCAAAGAAATATTCAAATGTACACATACCTGGACGATTGTCTAATTCGGGCAGAAAGCCAGGATATTCTTTTGAATCACCTGGCATTTGTACAAAAGGTGCTAACTTGTCTGGGGTACACCATAAACGAAAATAAATCACAGCTGGTGCCCTGTCAAATTATATTCCTGGGAACAAGCTTGAACACAACTTCCCAAATGGCTTTCCTCATGCTAGAGAAACATTCATTTGACAACTTACTTCAAACTAGTGGCCACAAAAACCTTGCTATATCTGCAAGGCAAATACTGCAAGCCTTGTTCATGGCCTCGTGCAGTCTTCTAATTCCATATGCAAGACTGCATATGAGGAAACTACAATGGTATCTAAAAAGCCTATGGTGTCAAAATTCTCAGGATCTAGAAGCAATGATTCCTATCATACCTTGCCTTTGGTTAGAATTCCTTTGGTGGGCAGAGGCCTGCCACCAAAACAGGGGACTACTATTCCTCTAACCCCTGCCGCCCAAACCCTAACAGACACATCAGACTATGCATGGGGGGCTCACCTGGTAGGGAAGTGCATTCAGGGCAAATGGAACCCAAGTCAAATGCACCTGCATATCAATCAAAAAGAAATGTTAGCTGTACAGAATGCTCTGACAGCCTTCAAGGACCACATTCTTCCAGGACAATTAATGGTAAAGACGGACAACACCACTGTTGTGGTACATAAACAAGCAGGGGGTACCCATTCTTACCCTCTCTGCAGACTAGCCATGGCTCTGTGGAACACAGCCTTGAGCTACCAAGTGCATCTACAGGCTCAATTCCTGCCAGGAAAACTAAATACACTGGCAGACGAACTAAGCAGAAATCTAATGGACCTACACGAGTGGAAACTGGAACCAAAGACTTTCAACATGTTGATAAATTGGGGGAAGCCCAGGTATAGACCGGTTTGCCTCCCCCCAGAACTACCAATTGGGCAAATTCTGCACAAGGACTCTCTACAAACAAGCTTGGAAAGTGGATGCTCTGTTCTTCAGCTGGAAAAATCTATTAGTTTATGCCTTTCCTCCTCTGCTTCTCCTCTCCAAAGTACTACTAAAGATCAAACAGGACAAACCAAGGATGATACTGATTGCACTAGACTGGTCACGCCAACACTTACCCCCTCTTGCGCAGTGTCACAGCTAGCCTTATGGCACCTGCCTCAGACCCCCTACCCTGCTGTCACAGCAGGGGAGCCAGATTCTGCTCCCCCAGCTTCAAACACTGAACCTGTCAGCCTGGCTAATTACCTAATGTCCCCGTTACTATCCCTCAGTAAACCAGTGTTGGATGTCATTTTGGAGGCAAGGAGGTTTAGTGCTAGAAAAATCTTATGCTGAAAAATGGAAAAGATTCTGTGCCTGGAACCAAACTCAAGGGATGGCAACAGCATCACCAAATTTACCTCAGATTCTTCAATACTTAACTGAGATGCTTCATAAGGGTCTTTCCTTTTCCTCCATCAAAATTCACGCCTCAGCCATTTGAGCTCATTACAACACAGAACCCACCCCTCTTTTCTCACTCACTGCTCAAACAGTTTCTCAGAGGGGCCAAAAACTTAGACCCACCCAGAAGAGCCCCAACTTCAGCCTGGGACCTGAACTTTGCATTGGAAAAACTCACTCTGCCTCCTTTTGAGCCAGCTGCAAGTGCAGAGTTAAAATTCCTTTCTTGGAAAACCGCTTTCCTTTTAGCAATCACTTCAGCAAGAAGGGCATCTGAATTACAGGCCCTTATGGCAGTGGAGCCTTTCATCATTTTTCACGAGGACAGGGTGTCCCTCAGGACCAATCCCTCCATGCCCAAGGTGGTATCCAGTGTAGCTCTTAATCCATTCATTTGCCAGCCTTTTCTAATCCACAGAATAAAGGTGAACGGATACTGCACTCCACAGACAACTTAGATTTTACTTGGACAGGACTAAACCTCAAGGGAAAACTGAACAACTGCTGGTGGCATTTGCTCCAGGGGTAGAGTGGAAGGCTATTTCAAAGCAAACAATTTGTAAATGGATAGGCCATTGCATTAATTTCTGCTATAAGCACCATGGAAAACCTATCCCAAAGGGGATTAGACCCCATTCAACCAGGGCTGCATCTACCTCTACAGCCTTTCTTAGGGGTGTCCCTACCAGAGACATCCTAGAAGCTGCTACATGGAGTTCTGTACATACCTTCACAAAGCATTAACAGTTGCCAATTTTCTCAACTCCAGAGCTGGCTTTGCCACTGCAGTCTTGCAGGGCCTTATAGCTGCTCTTAATGCTATCTAAATTCCTCCCCTCATCCTTAGCTTTGGGAATCTACCCAAATGTGGTGATTGAAGCAGTGAAACACGAAGAACATAGTACAGTTGTGTACACTTACCATAAATGTAGATGTTCGAGTGTATTCACTGTTGCAGTCCTGGTTACCCTCCCTCCAACCCTGTCTTCTTTTGGCTATACCTCTACGCTCCTTTAGTATGCTTAAAAGGCTTTTTGGTGTATTTGCTTTTTTGTTGGAGGTATATCCATGTGTGTATATATGTGTGTGTGTGTGTGTGTATATATATATATATATATATATATATATATATATATATATATAGTGTGTGTATTTAATTGCTTCCCATTAGGGGGGCACCTGGCATCTAGGGCAAGAAAAACTGATGTAATGGTGTCTGCTGCATGCTTTATACCCCTGACTACCTGACATCATGGAAGATGACAGCAACTGACACAGGATCCAAGACTTTGATAATCAGGCCGACTGAGGGCTACTGCAAGCAGATAACCGAAATGTGATGACTACAACAGTGAATACACTCTAACATCTACATTTATGGTAAGTGTACACAACTGTACTTTCCCGATCTCCGTATTCCGAAATGGCATCGGTAAGCCCTCCAACTACTGATATTCCGAAAAAAGTAAGGCTAAAGACAGACTGCACAAGTCCAAAGCTGCTGACTATGCTTCCATTAAGCTTGTCGCCAGTTCACTGGTACTCGTGCTTTAGCAGCCCCTGATGCCCGCTTCAGTGGATTCACAGGCCTCTACAGAGACCTGCTTGGAGTCCAGTATGCGGTGAGAGACTTCTTCGACTATAGATCCTGCAGATGTCTCTACCTTGGATGGGTCTGGAGCTGCTGAGCAGGCCCCGGCTTATGAGGAAGTTCTTCACACTACCTATGTTCGAGACAGACTTCTTTCATGTCTTCAGTTTTGTCTAAAACTACCGAGTTTCTAAGGCCAAGAGTACGCTCTACGCCTAGAAAACCGACCAAAGCGCATGCAACTATCCACAACATCAAATGCTTAAAATGGCAGAAGACCTAATGCTGATTAGGGGAAGTCAGCCTTCCCCTGCTAAGAGAAATAGACCTTTCCCCAGCAGCTTCAACAGACCAAGAGTCTGACTCCTGAGGTATCTGATTATAAAGATATGCCCTTTTCTGCTTATGAGTTTTCAGATGCAGAGGAATCCATTTCCTCTGCCTCTCCTCCAGGAGAGACTTTCTTTTGGTGAAGCCTTACATACTTTGAGAGCATTTCCATTGGGTTTGCCAAGGCTATCCTCAGTCCAAAAAGAGACTCAAAGAATTTCTAGATTTGCCACAACATAGGCCTTTATCAATAACCCCAGTCCTGGAGGTTGTGGATGATGTCCTTATGGAATCCAGTTTAACTCCTGATACTTTACCCCCTGCTCCTAGGAAACCAGATGGATAATGCAGAGTACCTGACTGTCGCAAATTCCTTTTCAAAAATCCTACTGCTGACCCAGAGATCATCTCCCAGTAGCCTAAAGGTATCAAAGCAACTGCAGCTAAGAATCCCACTGCTTCGGACAGGGATTCCAGAGTTTTGGACAGATGGGGTAAGAAAGTATTTACCTCTGCAACTCTCGCCATTAGTGCTTTGAATTTTCAGTGTCACATGCTGAAGTACCAACAACATGTTATGGAACTTATTAAGCAAAAAATAGCAACCTTTACAGACTGTGCAAAAAATAAAGAATTGTAACCGCATATGCATTCTGCAAGCCAAGTCAGCAAGCATACATTGCAGGGTGGCTGACACCCTAGAAGCATCTTGCAGGGCAGCAGTCACTGGTTCTGTACTGAGAAGACATGCTTTGCTTAAGGAGCAGACCTTGCCAGACCATGTCAAATCAAGTTATTAGATGCTCCTTTGAACAAGGACAATCTGGCACCAAAGCAGAAGAGGTTCCTAAAAATATGGAAGAAAAAACTAAATTTATGCAGACAAAGAATTCTTACAAGTACAGCCTCCTAGATTCCATAGGCATTGCCCCTCGAAACATTGGTCCTTTCCAGCCCCCTCAAGGTCATCCCAAACTAGACCCAGGGTAAATAGACCCTCCCAGACTACAGTCTCTGGGTATGTAGAGATCTAAGCAGTGGAGTGCCTCCACCTCCAAAGCAGGGAGTGCTAAGCCACCCCCTTACGGAAAGAATTCACAATGACTTCTCTACTTCACTCCCCACCTCTGCCCAACTGCTTGTGCCCCTAGGAGGAAAACTTGCCCTATGCAAAAAACAGGATGTCCATCACCAAAGACCGATGGGTCTTCAACATTGTACCAGGGGTACAAATTTTACTTCCACTCTCTGCCAAACCCAAAAGGGTTCCGAGACCTTCCTCCAAACCAGTGGGCAGAGGCACAAAACCAAGTTGTATCCCTTCTCTCTATCAGGGCAATTCAACCTGTCCCTGTGGAACAGATAGGTCAAGGATTCTATTCCAGACTTTTCCTGGTACCTAGAAAAGAGGCTCTTGGCACCCAATCCTAGATCTTTCAATTCTCAACACATTCCTGATGGTACCAAAATTCAAAATGCTCACCCTGCAGCAGCTTCTACCTATGCCAAAGATGCCTGGTTAGTCACCCTAGATGTAAAAGAAGCCTATCTGCACATCCCTATAAGGGAGTCATGCAGGAAATATCTACATTTCAGGGCCAGATCTATGCATCATCAGATATTCGTGTTTCACTGTTGCAGTCATTACACTTGGGTTATCCCCGCAGTCGGCCTGAATTCCAAAGTCCTGGTCCAGTGTCGGTTGCTGTCACCTCTTCCCTGACGTCAGTGCGCCAGGGGTATAAAAGATGCAGCCAAAGCCATTTTCTTCAGTCTTTCTTGCTGCCCAGTGCCCGAAGCAAAAGCAGTTCGCAAGTGCCGGCCGACTCCTGAGATTTTCAAAACTGAATTTCAGATCCGAAGTCTTCATTAAAGCTAAGTACCCCGTTGGGGAACTTTTTCTTGCTCCAGACCGATGTCAGAAAAAGTTAACAATTGTATTTCTTGTGGGAAGCAAATACCTCGAGGATTTTCATTCTTACTGTATTCCTTGCCTAGGCCCTGACCACGACGTTGCTAGCTGTCTGTTTTGTGCTAGATTTAACGAACGTACTATTAAGCGTCAGTACGATTTTGCCTTTCATTACTTTGGCCGAAGATTTAATTATATAATGCCGTTGGAACAGCCGACGACCAGAGTTTATAAAAAGCGAAAGGAAAAGGACAGGCATCCGAGGTCCAAAACTGACGACGAGGCCTCCGTTAGGCCAGTCGCCGGTTCTCAGTCAGGTGCTTTCGCAGCCCCTGACACCCGCTACCTCAGAGCCACAGGCCGCTTCCGACTCACACGTGGAGCCGACTAGGCCTCTGGATACTCAAGGTATTGGACACTCGGAAACTATTCCCTCAGATGGGTCTGGAACCGCTGAGCAGGCATCGGCTTCTGTGGGGGTTTTCAGACCTACACAGTTATATGTAAAGCCAACCTCAGCTTCAAAGGCAAAGACTAAAGCAGCTCTAAAGACAAAGAAACAAGTACAGCATTCTCCTGCACAGACTTCCATGCTTAAAAAACAGATGCTTAAAATGGCCGAAGACCTAATTACTTTGATCAGGGGTTCCCATCCCCCTCCTGATAAAGAGGCCTAGGCAAGAGCCAGAATATGAATCTTCAGATCAGGTTTCCATTTACTCTGATTCCTCTTCTGAACAGGGATATTCCCTTATTCCCTATGAGGATTCTGATGCTGAAGAGTCTATTCCTTCAGCCTCTCCTCCTGAGGATTATTCTTTTGAGAAAACCCTTCATACTATGAGGGAGCACTTTCACTGGGAGAGCCAAGATTACTCAGAATCTAAGAAAAGGCTCAGAGACTTTCTTTTACTACCTCAGCACAGACCTCTTGCTATTCCACCTGTTCTAGACATAGTAGATGTATTTTCAGAGTCCAGCCTGTCTCCTGACTCTTTACCTCCTGCACCGGTTAAGCCAGACAGATACTACAGGGTTCCAGATTCCCACAAATTTCTATATAAAAACCCTGCTGCTGACCCAGAAACTATATCTCAGGGTCCCAAAGGGGTCAAGGCTTCCACTGCGAAAAACCCTGTCCCCTCTGATAGGAATTCTAGGGCACTGGACAGATGGGGGAAAAAAGTTTACACTTCTGCTACCTTGGCTGTAAGGGCTTTAAATTGTCCATTTCATATGCTTAAATATCAGCAATATTTAATGTCACTGCTTAAACAGAAAATGTTGACAAATTCTGAATGTCCAGATAACAAGGAAATGCAGGATTTATTGCATGCAGCTGAACAAGTGGGAAAGCATACTTTGCAATGTGGTTTTGATTCACTGGAGGCCTCTTGCAGGGCCGCTGTTATGGGTACTGTCATTAGAAGGCATGCTTGGTTAAAGGAACAAAATCTGCCTGATCATGTTAAAGCAAAATTTATTGGATGCTCTTTTACAGCATGATACTTTGTTTGGTGTTGCGGCAGAAGAGGTATTGAAGAAAATGGAGGATAAAGCAAAATCTATGCAGACAGTTAAGGATTTTTTACAGGTACAACCACCCAGATTTAGCAGGAACTGGCCTTCAAAGAATTGGTCCTTTCCAGTGTCAGGCCACAAAGAGGCAGATACAGACGCCCTAGAGGCAGATCCCAGCCCCAAGGCTCATACAGGCCTAAACAATGGGGTGCTTCTACCTCCAAAAGCGGAGAGGACAAATCACAGCCATATAGAAAACAGTCCCAATGACTTTCCTCTGCCAATACCAAGCACTTATCTTTTGGCAGCCCCCTTAGGGGGGAAAACTAGCACTTTTTTCACAAAATTGGCATATAATCACCCAGGACAAATGGGTCTTGAATATAGTGTCCCAGGGCTACAGGTTCCACTTTCACACCCTGCCAAAGGCAAAAGGTATGCCCGACCTGCCACAAAATCAATGGGCAGAGGCACAAAAACAAGTTACATCCCTCATGGACATGAGGGCCATTCAGCGAGTACCACAGCAAGAGCAGGGACAAGGATTTTACTCAAGACTATTCCTGGTACCCAGAAAGGACAAAGCCTGGAGACCAATACTGGACCTGTCTATTCTAAACACTTTTCTGGACGTTCCAAAATTCAAAATGTTGAGACTGCAGCAGCTTCTGCCCATGCGGGGCAAGAAGGCTTGGCTTGTAACTTTGGACTTAAAAGAGGCATACCTGCATGTCCCAATCAGACAATCTTGCAGTTGATACCTCAGATTCATAGCGGATCAATGCACTACCAATTCTCTGTACTGCCCTTTGGCTTATCTACTGCGCCCAGGGTCTTCACAATATGCCTGGCACCAGTACTTGCTTTCTGCAGACAAAGGGGAATTCAAATATACCCTTACTTGGACGATTACCTTATTCAAGCAGAGAACAAAGACATTCTACTGAGGCATCTGGTATTTGTAAAAAGATTACTAATTTGCCTAGGGTACACGGTAAACGAAAAGAAATCAAAACTAGTACCCTCTCAACAGATAATATTCCTGGGTGCAAGCTTAAATACAACTGCCCAGATGGCTTCTCATGCCAGACAAACAAAGGCAACTGACCTTTTACTTCGAAATGTTGGCAACAAAGACCCAGTTATCTGCAAGAAAAATTCTGCAGGCTTTGGGCTTCATGGCATCCTGCATTCTACTAATTCCATATGCAAGACTGCATATGAGGAAACTACAATTATCTAAAAAGTGTTTGGACTCAACATTGCCACAGCCTGGGAACATTAATTACCCTCATTTCCTGCATGCAACAGGAGTTTCGATGGTGGGCACAGGCCTGTCACCACAACAAGGGACAGCCATTCACTCTACCCACGGCCAGGCAGACACTAACAACAGATGCATCAGATTATGCCTGGGGGGCCCACATGGCAGGAACATGTATTCAGGGAGCATGGCCAGCAAGCCAAATGCATCTTCAGATCAATCAAAAAGAGATGCTAGCTGTTCAGAATGCCATGACAGCCTTCAAGGATCTACTTCATCCAGGACAACTGCTGGTAAAGACGGACAATACTACAGTCATGTGGTATATAAACAAGCAGGGAGGCACACATTCCTACCCCCTCTACAGACAGGCCATGACCTTGTGGAACACAGCATTGACTTATCAAGTACACCTGCAAGCACAATTCCTACCAGGAAAGACTAATACTCTGGCAGACAAACTAAGCAGAAATCCTCACGAGTGGAAACTAGATCCACAAATCTTCAGCATAACAAGGAAATGGGGATGCCCAGACATAGATCTATTTGCCTCCCCGCACAACTGCCAACTACAGAGATTCTGCACAAAGACTTATCACAAACAAGCATGGAAAGTGGATGCCCTATCATTCAGCTGGAAAACCCTTACAGTATATGCCTTTCCTCCACTGCCTCTCCTCCCCAAGGTACTCCTAAAGGTCAGACAAGAGAAGCCAAAAATGATACTGATTGCCCCAGACTGGCCACGCCAGCACTGGTACCCAATCCTAAGGAGCTTGTCTCAAGGCCCAGCTTGGACATTACCCCAAATTCCTCATTTGTTGACCCAACAAAGCAATCAAATCCTGCATGGCCAACTCAGAACCCAAAATCTGGCTGCATGGCTGATAATGTAACCATTCAGAATACACCTGTCTCTAAAGCAGTTATGGATGTTATTGTGGAGGCCAGGAGGCCCAGAACCAGAAAATCTTACACAGAAAAATGGAAGAGATTCTGTGTTTGGAATCCGGCACAAGGAAGGGACACGCTTGTACCAAATATTCCTCAGATTTTACAATACCTAACTGAGATGCTGGACAAAGGCCTATCCTTCTCATCAATTAAGATCCATGCCTCTGCCATTTCAGCTCATTACAATACGGATCCACCTATTTTTTCTCATCCACTGCTAAGGCAGTACCTCAGAGGGGCCAAAAACATAAGACCTCCAAGGAGAGCCCCAACACCTGCATGGGACCTCAATTTTGTCTTGGAAAAGCTCACACTGCCTGCTTTTGAGCCAGCCAATACAGCTGAGATAAAATACTTATGGAAAACAGCTCTACTCCTAGCAATAACCTCAGCAAGAACAGTCTCCAAGTTACAGGCACTAATGGCTGTGGGAACCTTTTATTATTTTTCATCCGGACAGGGTTTCTCTAAGGACAAACCCAACATTTATGCCTAAAGTGGTGTCCAGTGTGGCTCTTAACCAAACCATTCATTTGCCTACCTTTTATCCAAACCCACAGAATAAGGGTGAGAGACTTTGGACATACACAGACAGCTACGCTTCTACTTGGACAAAACTAAGCCTTCAGAAAAACTGAGCAACTCTTAGTGGCATATGCTGCAGCATTGCAAGGAAAAGCTATTTCAAAGCAGATTATTTCAGAATGGATAGGCCACTGCATTCGTTTCTGCTATTCACAACATGGCAAATCAGTGCCTAAGGACATTAGGCCATATTCAACCAGAGCAGCAGCCACTTCAGCAGCCTTCCTCAGAGGAGTACCAACCAAGGACATTTTGGAGACTGCAACTTGGACTTCAGTGCACACTTTTACAAAGCACTACCACTTACCTCTTTACTCTAAATCCAGAGCAGGCTTCGCCACTGCAGTTCTGCAGGACCTCATAGCCACTCCTAATCCTATCTAGGCCCAGCCACCCAACCTCAGCTTTGGGATTCAACCCAAGTGTAATGACTGCAACAGTGAAACACGATGAACATAGTACAGTTGTGTACCTACCATAAATGTAGATGTTCAAGCGTATTCACTGTTGCAGTCCAGGTTACCCTCCCTCCATCCCCCTTTCATTGCTGGGACTTATCTGTACTTCTCTATTCTATACAACTTATGTGGTGTATTTGCTTGTAGATGAAGGTAATGTTTATTAGTGCATGCTTTATTATGAGCAGAATTTTTAGCCTTCCCTTTTGGGGGGCACCTGACATCTGGGGCAAGAAAAACTGAAGAAAATGGCGTTGGCTGCATCTTTTATACCCCTGGAGCACTTACGTCAGGGAAGAGGCAACAGCAACCGATGCCGGATCAGGACTTTGGAATTCAGGGCGACTGCGGGTAGCCTGCCAGCAGGATAACCCAAGTGTAATGACTGCAACAGTGAATGCACTTGAACATCTACATTTATGGTAGGTACACAAATGTACTTTCTCTGCACCTCCCTTTGGCTTATCAACTGCTCCCAGAGTATTCACAAAATGCGTGCCTCCAGCCATTGCTTACTGCAGGCAGAGAAATATTCAAATTTACCCGTACTTGGATGACTGCCTGATTCAGACAGGAATGCTGTTGCAGCACCTGAAGTTTGTAAAAAGCCTAACATCCTTTGGGTACAGCATCAATGAAAAGAAATCAAAACTAGGCCCCAGTCAAAAGATTGTATTCCTGGGAGCAAGCTTGGACAAAGCATCCCAGATGGCATTCCTCACTTCAGAAAAACAAGCCTGTCAGACTATTTTACTCAAATGGCCACCAGAACCCAGCTATCCGCAAGGAAAATCCTGCAGGCCCTAGGGTTCATGGCTTCATGTATCCTACTAATTCCATATGCCAGACTACATATGGGGAAACTTCACTGGTACTTGAAAATTCTTTGGTGGCAACATTCTCAGGACCTGAAAACTGTCATTCCTATCATACTCTGACAGTGTTTCTTTGGTGGGCAGCAGCATGTAACCACAACAAGGGACTGCCCTTTACGCAACCCCACGCCATCCAGACCCTAACCACAGATGCACCAGACTATGCCTGGAGAGCACACATGGATGGCAAGTGCATTCAGGGCCACTGGAGCCCAAGTCAAATTCATCTGCACATCAACCAAAAAGAGATGCTAGCTGTGCAGCACGCTTTGACAGCTTTCAGATCCCTACTCACCAGGACACCTGCTAATAAAAACAGACACCACAGTTATGTGGTACATCAAGCAGGGGGGAACCCGCTCTTACCCACTCTGCAGGCTAGTCCATGGCCCTGTGGAACACAGCCTTGGACAGTCTATCTGCAAGCTCAATTCCTGCCAGGCAAACAAAACTCACTGCCAGATGACTTAAGCAGAAATCTCCTAGACCTACACGAGTGGCAATTAGAGCCCAGCACCTTTAACCTTCTGATTCAGAAATGGGGGACCCAGAGGTGGATCCCCCCCCCCCCCTGCAACCACCAGCTCAGCAAATTCTGCACCAGAAATCCTTACAGTAGGGCCTGGAAAGTAGATGCCCTTTCTTTTCAGTGGGTAAATCTCTCTCTATGCCTTCCCCCTTCTCTCAAGAGTACTATTCAAGATAAGACAGGACAGACCAAGGACAATTCTGATTGCCCCAGACTGGCCACGCCAGCACTGGTACCCACTTCTGCGCAGGCTGTCACTGGTGCCACTCTGGCAACCGAACCCAACCCTGCTCTCTCAGCAGAGGGGACAGATTTTGTATCCACAGCTGCAAACCCTAAATCTTGCAGCCTGGCTTATTCCTTGAAATCTCCCCCAGTAAGCAGCCTAAGCAAGCAAGTGTTGTATGTCATTCTTGAAGCCAGAAGACCCAGTACAAGAAAATCCTATGCTAAGTGGAAAAGGTACTGCTCCTGGATTCAGTCTAAAGGAGAGGACACAACTCTGCTCTCCCTGCCTCTAATCCTGGATTACTTAGCAGATCTACTCCACAAAGGCCTGTCCCTCTCCTCCATTAAGATGCATGCTGCCATTTCAGCTTATTACAACACTGAGCCACCTCTCCTCATACACCCCCTTATTAAACAGTTCCTGAGAGGGGCAACTTAAGGCCGCCAAAGAGAGCACCCACCCCTGCTTGGGACCATAACTTGGTACTGGAAAAGCTCACGCTTCCCCCTTTGAATCTGCAGCGTCAGCAGAGTTAAAATTCCTCTCTTGGAAAACAACCTTGCTTCTGGCCATCACTTCAGCTAGAAGAGTGCCAGAGCTACAAGCACTTATGGCTGTGGAACCCTTCATTTTCCATGCTAACAGGGTTTCCCTCAGGACTAACCTTTCCTTTATGCCTAAAGTGGTGTCCAGTCTCTCTCTCATCCAACCCATCCAGATCCTGAGAATGTTGCCAGCCTTCTTCCCTAATCCTCAAAATAAAGGGGAAACGTTCCTTGGACATGCACAGACAGCTCAGATCCTTGATAGGACTAAGCCCTTCAGGAAATCTGACCAGTTACTAGTCAGCTTTGCAACAGGGACAGAGGGCAAGGCCATTTCAAAACAATTTCCAAATGGATAGCACACTGCATCCGTTTCTGCTACAAGTATCATGAAGAAACCAACCCTTCAGGGGGTCAGAACACATTCCACTAGGGCAACCTCTACAGCATTTCTCAGGGGAGTCCCTACCAGGGACATCCTGGAAGCTGCTACCTGGAGTTCTGTACACACCTTCACAAAGCATTACCACCTGCCTATCTCTTCCAAATCCAGGGTGGGTTTTGCAACAGTAGTCCTGCAAGGCATACTAGCCATCTTGACTGCCTCCACCCTTCTTCAGCTTTAGGAATCTCTCAAAATGTGATGACTGCAACAGTGAAACACAAACAACATAGTACAGTTGTGTACACTTACCATGTTGTGTCTTTCGGCTTTTCCCAGTTAGGGGTCGCCACATCGGAACTCTGGTCCACTAATGATTAGCAGTAAATGTTTACGTACTGGCTTGCTGGGCCTAATGCACAACCTTCAGTGAAGGAACGCCCATTCACGCATGTCGCCACACAGAAGATGCTCTAACTGAGAATCGAACGGGCAACGTCTAACTGTGAGGTGACCGCTACCGCAGCACCACCACCGCAGTAGTTGTGTACACTTACCATAAATGTAGATATTCAAATGTATTCTCTGTTGCAGTCCTGGTTTCCCTCCCTCCAGCCCCCTGGTTTCTCTCTCTCTCTCCTCTCTATGGCTATTACTCACCCCTTTCAGGGGTATTGGTATTTACCTTTTACTAGTGGTGTTTTCCCGACCATAACATAGCTCCTTGTTTGGGGGGCTCCTGACATTTGGGGCAAGAAAAACTGATGTAATGGCATCTGCTGCCTGTTTTTATACCTCTTACGACCTGACGTCAGTCCTGGAGTGACAGCATCTGACGGAGAAATAATAAGTCTCTGGTATTTGGGCCGACTAAGGGCTACCTGCAGACAGATAACCCAAGTGTGATGACTGCAACAGTGAAACACGAAGAAAGTACAGTTGTGTACACATAAATGTAGATGTTCGAGTGTATTCACTGTTGCAGTCATTACATTTGGGTAATCCTGCTGGCAGGTTGCCCTCAGTCGGCCTGAATTCCAACGTCTTGGGTTCTGCGTCTGCTGCTGTCACCCCTTCCCTGACATCAGGTCATCAGGGGTATAAAAGATGTAGCCGATGCCATTTTATTTAGTTTTTCTTGCCCCAGATGTCAGGTGCCCCTAAAAGGGTAGCCAAAATTTATATATATATAAATACATGCACCAATATAAACTTTACCTTTATCTACAAGCAAATACATCACATGGGTTGTATAAATCAGGGAAGGAAAGATGGGTTCCATCAGAAGAAAGGGGGATGGTGGGTGGGTAACCTGGACTGCAACAGTTAATACTCGAACATCTACATTTATGGTAAGTGTACACAACTGTACTATGTTCTTCGTGTTTCACTGTTGCAGTCATTACGTTTGGGTAGAGTCCCAAAGCTATGGATGGTAGGCTGGAGCTAAACAGCATTAGGAGCGGCTAAGAGGCCCTGCAGAACTGCAGTGGCAAAGCCTGCCCTGGATTTAGAGTAGAGTGGCAGATGATAGTGCTTTGTAAAGGTGTGCACTGAACTCCAAGTAGCAGCCTCTAAAATGTCCTTGGTTGGTACTCCCCTGAGAAAGGCTGCTGAAGTGGCTGCAGCTCTGGTTGAATGTGGCCTAATGCCCTTAGGCACTGGCTTGCCATGGTGTAAGTAGCAGAAACGAATGCAGTGGCCTGTCCACTTTGAAATAGTCTGCTTTGAGATGGCCTTTTCTTGTGATCCTGCAGCATATGCCACTAGTAATTGCTCTGTCTTTCTGAAAACGTTGGTTCTGTCCAAGTAGAGTCTAAGTTGTCTGTGTATGTCCAAAGAATGCGGAATTCTCTCCCCCTTGTTCTGTGGATTTGGATAAAAAGTTGGCAAATGAATAGTTTGGTTAAGAGCCACACTGGACACCACATTAGGCATAAATGTTGGGTTTGTCCTCAGAGAGACCCTGTCTGGATTAAAAATGATAAAAGGTTCCACAGCCATGAGTCCCTGTAGCTCAAACTCGTCTTGCAGAAGTAATTGCTAGGAGCAGAGCTGTTTTACAAGATAAAAACTTTATATCAGCAGTAGCAGCTGGCTCAAAAGGAGGCAGGGTGAGTTTTTCCAAGACAAAGTTGAGGTCCCACGCAGGCATTGGTGATCTCCTTGGAGGCCTTAAATTCTTGGCTTCTCTGAGGTACTGTTTTAATAAGGGATGAGAAAAGATTGGTGGCTCTGTATTGTAATGGGCCAAAATGGCAGGGGCATGAATTTTAATAGATGAAAAAGATAGGGCTTTGTCCAGCATCTCAGTTAAGCATTGCAAAATCTGAGGAATGTTTGGTACAGCTGTATCAGTTCCTTGTGCCTGGTTCCAAGCACAGAATCTCTTCCATTTTCCAGCATAAGATTTTCTAGTACTAGGCCTTCTGGCCTCCAAAATGACATCCATCACAGCTTTACTGAGAGGTGTGTTTTGTATGATTACATTATCCGCCATGCTGCCAGGTTTAAAGTCCTGAGTTGGCTGTGCAGGATCTGATTGTTTTGCTGGGACAGTAGATGAGGTATTTGAGGTAAGGTCCAAGCTGGGCATTGAGACAAGTTCTTTAGGATTGGAAACCAGTACCGGTGGGGCCAGTCTGAGGCAATCAGTATCTTTTTGGCTTCTCCTGTCTGACCTTTAGGAGTACCTTGGGGGAGAACAGGCAGTGGGGGAAAGGCATATACTGATAGGTTTTTCCAGCTGAAAGATAGGGCATCCACTTTCCATGTTTGTCTGTGATAAGTCCTTGTGCAGAATCTTTTTAGTTGGTGGTAGTCAGGGGAGGCAAATAGATCTATGTCTGGGCATCCCCATTTCCTTGTTATCATGCTGAAGACTTGTAGATTCAGCTGCCACTCATGGGGATCCATAAGGTTTCTGCTTAGTTCACAGAGTATTTTTCCTTCCTGGCAGGAATTGTGCCTGCAGATGTACTTGGTAAGTCAATGCTGTGTCCCACAAAGTCATGGCTAGTCTGCAAAGGGGGTAAGAATGTGTGCCTCCCTGCTTGTTTATATACCACATGACCGTGGTGTTGTCTGTCTTTATCAGTAGTTGTCCTGGATGAAGTAGGTCCTTGAAGGCTATCAGGGCATTCTGAACAGCTAGCATCTCTTTCTGATTGATATGTAGATGCATTTGGGTTGAGGACCATGTGCCCTGAATGCATCTTCCTGCCATGTGTGCCCCCCAGGCATAATCTGATGTGTCCGTCATTAGTGTCTGCCTGGGTGGGGGTAATGTGAATGGCTGTCCCTTGTTTTGGTGACAAGCCTTTGCCCACCATCGAAACTCCTGTTGTAGGCAGGGAATGAGAGTAATCATTGTTTCCAGGCTGTGACAATGTTGAGTCCAAACACTTTTTAGGTACCATTGAAGTTTCCTCATATGCAGTTTTGCATATGGAATTAGTAGGATGCAGGATGCCATGAAGCCTAAAGCCTGCAGAATTTTTCTTGCAGATAACTGGGCCTTTGTTGCCAACATTTTGAAATAGGTAGTCAGTTGCTTTTGTTTGTCTGGCATGAGATAAGCCATCTGGGCAGTTGTATTTAAGCTTGCACCCAGGAATATTATCTCTTGACAGGGTACTAGCTTTTATTTCTTTTTGTTGACTGTGTACCTTAGGCATGTTAGAAGTCTCTTCACAAATGACAGATGCTGTAGAAGAATGCCCTTGTTCTCTGCTTGAATTAGACTGTCCAAGTAAGGATATATTTGTATTCCTCTTTGCCTGCAGAATGCAATTACTGGTGCCAGGCACTTTGTAAAGACCATGGGCGCAGTAGATAAGCCGAAGGGCAGTGCAGAGAATTGGTAATGCATTGAGCCAGCCTTGAATCTGAGGTATCTTCTGCATAATTGTCTGATTGGGACATGCAGGTATGCCTCTTTAAGTCTAGAGTCACCAGCCAAGCATTCTTGCCCAGCATGGGCAGAAGCTGCTGCAAAGTCATCATCTTAAATTTTGGTATATCCAGGTATGTGTTCAGAATAGACAGGTCCAGTATTGTTGTCCAGTATTGGTCTCCAGGCCTTGTCCTTTCTAGGTACCAAAAACAGTCGAGTAAAATCCTTGTCCCTGCTCTTGCTCTGGTACTTGTTGAATGGCCCCCATGTCTATGAGGGATGAGACTTGTTTTTGTGCCTCTGCCCATTGATTTTCTGGCAGATATGGCCAGCTGTTTGCCTTTGGCAGGGTGTGGAAATGTAACTTGTACCCTTGTGACACGATATTTAGAACCCACTTGTCCTGGGTTATATGATGCCAATTTTGAGAAAAAAGTGCTAATTTTCCCTGTAAGGGTGCTGCCGGGAGATAAGTGCTTGGTGCAGGCAGGGGGAAGTCATTGGGACTGTTTCCTGTATGGTTGTGATTTGTCTTCAACTTTGGAGGTAGAAGCACCCTATTGCTTTGACCTGTAGGAACCTTGCGCCTGGGATCTGCCTCTAGGGCATCTGGATCTGCCCTTTGAGGTCTGTCTGACACAGGAAAGGACCAATTCTTTGCAGGCCAGTGTCTACTAAACCTAGGTGGCTGTACTTGTAAAAAAATCTTTGACAGTTTGCATAGATTTAGCTTTGTCCTCCATTTTTTTAACACCTCCTCTGCCTTAACACCAAAGTATCATGCTGTAAAGGTGCATCTAATAATTTAACTTTGACATGATCAGGCAGATTTTGTTCCTTTAACCAAGCATGCCTCCTAATTACAGAACCCGTAACTGCGGCCCTGCAGGAGGCCTCCAAATAATCAAAATCACATTGCAAAGTATGCATTCCAACTTGTTCAGCTGCATGCAATAAATCCTGCATTTCCTTGTTTTCTGCACATTCAGAGTTTAAGAACATTTTCTGTTTAAGCAATGCCATGACATGTTGCTGATATTTGAGCATATGAAACTGTCAGTTTAAGGCCTAATAAACCAAAGTAGCAAATGTGTAAACCTTTTTTCCCCATCTATCCCAGTGCCCTAGAATCTCTGTCAGAGGGGGGCAGGGTTTTTTGCAGCGGAAGCCTTAACTCCTTTGGGGACCCTGTGAAATAGTTTCTGGGTCTGCAGTAGGGTTTTTAAAAAGGAATTTGAGAGTCAGGAACCCTGTAATATCTGTCAGGCTTAACAGGAGCTGGAGGTAAGGAGTCAGGGGTAAGACTAGACTCCGAAAACCCATCATCTACAATATCTAGCACAGGTGGAATGGCTAGTGGCCTGTTTTGATGTAGTAAAAGGAAATCCCTGAGCGTCTTTTTAGATTCTGAAAAATCTTGGCTCTCCCAGTGGAAATGCTCCCTCATGGTATGCAAGGTTTCCCCAAAAGAATAGTCCTCTGGAGGAGAAGCTGAAGGTATAGATTCTTCGGCATCAGAATCCTCATCGGGGGGGGGGGGGGAGAATATTCCTGATCAGAAGAGGAATCAGAAGAAATAGAAACCTGATTTGAAGATTCATAGTCAGTCTCTTGCCTAGGCCTCTTAGGAGGGGGATGGGAACCCCTGATCAAGATAATTAAGTCTTCGGCCATTTTGAGCATCTGTTTTTTGGGCATAGAGGCCTGTCCACGTGGCTCTTGAGCTTGTTTCTTTGCTTTAGAAGGTGCTTTAGTCTTTGCCTTTGAAGCTGAGGTTGGTTTAATGTAAAAATGTTTAGGACTGAATACACCCTCAGAAGCCTGTGGCTGCTCAGCGGCTCCAGACCTATCTGAAGGAGTAGTATCCGAGGCTCCAATACCTTGAGTTTCCAGCGGCTTGGCCAACTCCACGTGGGAGTCGGTAGCAGCCTACGACTCTCAAGTAGCGGACGTCAGGTGCTGCGAAAGCGCCTCACTGAGAACCGGCGACTGTCTTAGGAGAAGCTTCATCATCGGTTTTGGGCCTCGGTTGTCTATCTCTCTCCTTTTCTTTGCATTTTTTGTGAACTCTGGCAGTCGGATGGCTATTCAATGACATTTCTGGATAATTAAACCAGCGTCCAAAATAGTTTAAAGCAAAATCATATAGACGCTTAATAGTGCATTGGTTAAATCTAGTACAAAACCGACAACCAAACGTTGTGATCAGGGCCTAGACAAGGAATACAGTAAGAATGAAAGTTCCTATGAGGTATTTGCTTTCCACAAGAAATACAATTATTTACTTTTTCTGACATTGGTCTGGAGCAAGAAAAAGTTTCCCCAGCTGGGTACTTAGCTTTATTGAAGACTTCGGATCTGAAACTCTAACAAAAATCTCAGGAGTCGGCCGACCGGCACTTGCGAACTGTTTCTGCTTCGGGCACCACGCGGCAAGAAATACTAAAGAAAATGGAGTCGGCCGCATCTTTTATACCCCTGACGACCTGACGTCAGGGAAGGGGTGACAGCAGCCGACGCAGGACCCAAGACTTTGAAATTCAGGCCGATTGAGGGCAACCTGCCAGCAGGATTACCCAAATGTAATGACTGCAACAGTGAAACACGAAGAACATCATAGTACAGTTGTGTACACTTACCATAAATGTAGATATTCAAATGTATTCTCTGTTGCAGTCCTGGTTTCCCTCCGTCCAGCCCCCTGGTCTCTCTCTCTCCTCTCTATGGCTATTACTCACCCCTTTCAGGGGTATTGGTATTTCCCTTTTACTAGTGGTGTTTTCCCACCCATAACTTAGCTCCCTGTTTGGGGGGGGGCTCCTGACATTTGGAGCAGGAAAAACTGATGTAATGGCATCAGCTGCCTGTTTTTATACCACTGATGACCTGACATTAGTCCTGGAACGACAGCATCTGACTTAGAAATACTAAGTCTCTGGTATTTGGGCTGACTAAGGGCTACCTGCAGGCAGATAAACCCAAGTGTGATGACTGCAACAGTGAATACACTCTAACATCTACATTTATGGTTAGTGTGCACAACTGTACTTTCCACCCTCTCCTTCTGCCCACCTGTACTTGCCCCTAGGAGGAAAACTCTCCTTCCAAGCAAGCACCTGGTCTACCATTGCCAACATCCGCTGGGTCCTCAACATAGTGCCCCAGGGATACAGATTTTCTTTCCACACACTACCAACCACAAAAGGGTTCCCAGTTCGTCCTGCAAACCAATGGGCAGAGGCCATAAAGCAAGTCCTTTCCCTGCTCTCTTGAGGGCAATAGAACACGTTCCTGCACAACAAATAGGCCAAGGTTTCTACTCCAGGCTCTTCCTGGTACCCAGAAAAGAGGGCACCTGGCAACCAATCCTCAATCTATATATTCTAAACACCTTCCTGGTGATACCAAAATTCAAAATGCTCATCCCCCCCCAGCAACTACTATCTTTGCTCTCCAAGAATGCTTGGTTAACCACCCTAGACCTAAAAGAGGCCTACCTCCACATCCCAGTCAGGGAATCCTGCAGGAAATATCTACGTTTCAGGGTAGGATTGTTATCCACTGCTCCCGGAGTTTTCACAAAATGTATGCTTCCTGCAATTGCTTTTTGCAGACAAAGAAATATTCATATTTACCCATATTTAAACGACTGCAAAGCTGCTTAAGCACCTGGCCTTTGTAAAGGCCCTATTGACCTCCCTAGGGTACACTGTCAATGAAAAGAAATCCAAACTAGTACCCACCCAAAAGATTATATTCCTGGGAGCAAGCCTGGACACAGCATTTTAGATGGCATTCCTTACTCCAGAAAAACAAACTTACCTGACAGCCCATTTCTCTCAACTACCCACCAGACCCCAGTTATCCGCAAGGAAAATCCTGCAAGCTGTAGGGTTCATGGCATCTTGCATTCTACTCATTCCGTATGCCAGACTGCATATGAGGAAACTTTGGTAGTATCTAAAAAGCCTTTGGTGTCAACACTCTCAAGACCTAGAAACTCTTATAGCAATGATACCTTGCCTAAGGAAAGGTTTTCTGTGGTGGGCAGCAGCATACTTAACCACAAGGGACTACCCTTCTCACCATCCCATGCCGACCCGACCCTCACCACACACACATCAGACTATGCCTGGAGTGCATACAGGGCCAATGGAGCCCACATCAAATACATATGCACATCAACCAAAAAGAGATTTTAACTGTTCAGCATGTATTGACAGCTTTCAGGCCCCCTCTCTCCCCACAGGCTCTACTGATCAAAAGTGACAACACCACTGTGATGTGGTGTATTATCAAGCAGGGAGGGACTCGCTCCTACCCTCTATGCAGGTTCGCCATGACCCTTTGGCACACAGCCTCAGCCATACAACTACACCTGTTAGCACAATTCCTGCCAGGCTGTAAACTCTCTGGTTGACAACTTAAGCAAAAATCTTCTGGACCCACACGAATGGCAGCTAGACCAAAGAATCTTCACCCTAATAACTCAGAAATGGGGCACCCTGAAGGTCGATCTCTTTGCTTCCCACTCCAACCATCAGCTCAGCAAGTTCTGCACCAGGGAGCCTCACTGTAGGGCCTGTAAAGTGGATGCCCTATCCTTCCAGTGGATCAACCTCTCGGTCTATGCTTCCCCCCTACACTACCTTTCATTATCAGGGTACTGCTCAAAATAAGTGAGGAAAAACAGAGGACGATTCTAATTGCTCCAGACTGGCCTCGCCAGCACTGGTACCCACTGCTGTGCACAGCCTGTCCCCATGGCATCTCCCTCAGATCCCAACCCTCCTAACCCAGAGGGAAGGAGAATTCATGCATCCCCAATTGCAGGCACTCAATTCGGCAGCCTGGCTTATTCCCTGACCACTGAACAAGCTGCCAATCTCAGTAAACAGGTTCCAGATGTTATACATGAGGCCAGACGCCCTAGCACTAGAAAGTCTTATGCTGACAAATGGTAAAGGTTCTGCTCCTGGATCCAGACTAAGGGAGCTGATACATCACAGCCCTTCCTACCCCTCATCCTGGATTACCTAGTGGACCTACTACACAGAGGTCTTTTCCTCTAGTAAAATTCATGCCTCTGCTATCTCTGCTCATTCCAACACTGAGCAACCACTTTCCTCGCACCCTCTCATCACACCGTTCCTAAGAGGGGCTAGCAACTTGAGGCCACCCAGAAGAGCACCTACCCCAGCTTGGGATGTAAACTTTGTGTTGGAAAAGCTCACCCTACCCCCCCCCCCCTTTGAACCAGCAGCTTCAGCAGAGTTAGTTTCTCAACTGGAAGACAGCCTTGCTTCTGGCCATCATTTCAGCCAGAAGAGTATCCGAGCTACAAGCACTCATGGCTGTAGAACCCTTCATCATCCTCCATGCTGACACTGACAGGGTGTCCCTCAGGACTAACCCATCCTTCATGCCAAAAGTAGTGTCCAGTGTGGCTCTCAACCAATCCATTCATTTGCCCACCTTTTTCCCTAACCCACAATACAAGGTAGAAAGGATACTACACTCTCTAGATGTGCACAGACAGCTCAGATTCTATCTAGACAGGACTAAATCATTCAGAAAGACTGATCAATTGTTAGTCAACTTTGCTGCAGGAGCAGAGGGCAAAGCCATATCCAAACAAACCATATCCACATGGATAGCACACTGCATCCATTTCTGCTACAAGCAGCACAGAAAATCTCCCCATAAGGTGGAGAGGACTCGCTGTACCTGAGCAGCCTCTACCTCTGCAGCTTTCCTCAGAGGAGTCCCCACTAGGGACATCCTGGAGGCTGCAACATGGACATCTGTTCACACCTTCAAGCATTACCACCTGCCTATCTTCTCCAAATCCGGGGCAGGCTTTGCCACTGCAGTCTTGCAGGGTATCCTAGCCAGCCCCTCATCTTGACTGCCTCCACCCTTTTCCTTAACAGTGAAACACGTAGAACATAGTACAATTGTGTACACTTACCATAAATGTAGATGTTCAAGTGTATTCATTGTTGCACTCCTGGTTTCCCTCTCTCCATCCCCCTTTTCTCTGTCTTTCTCCTTACAAGGAACTTTTTGCTATTTACTTTCTACTGGTGGGGTTCTTACACCATGTACTGGCTCCCACTTGGGGGCTCCTGACAGTTGGGGTAAGAAAAACTGATTTAATGGCGTCTGCTGCCTTACTTTATACTACTGATGACCTGACATCAGTCCTGAAGCTACAGCAACTGACACAGAAATACTAAGCCTCTGGTATTCGGGCCGACAGAGGGCTACCCTGCTAGGGTTAACCCAAATGTGATGACTGCAACAGTGAATACACTCAACATCTACATTTATGGTAAGTGTACACAACTATACATTTCCCTCCCTCATCTACTTTCTTTTTTCTTACAAGGGACATATTGGTATTTACTTTTTACTGGTGGGGTTCTTCCACCAGAACCTGGCTCCTACTTGGGGGCTCCTGACAGTTTAGGGCAAGAAAAACTGATGTAATGGCATCTGCTGCCTTACTTTATACTGCTGATATCAGTCCTGAAGCAATGGCAGCCTTCGCAGAAATACTAAGCCTCTGGTATTCGGGCCAGCTGAGGGCTACCTTGGCAGGGATAACCCAAATGTGATGACTGGAACAGTGAATACACTGTAACATATACATTTATGGTAAGTATACAACTGTACTTTCCAGTAGTCCAGTAACTAAAAGTAGTTCAGTACTGTTTATTATATTGATCACTGCTGCAGTAGCTTTGGCTAAATGGGTTATATTCTAGTAAGGATAGAACTGTCAGCTTCCAAAGCTTCAGGCCACCTTCCATGTGCCCAGTCAGCTTGTGCTGAGTGGACTTGAAAGACAGGGTTTTTTTTTTTTTGCTAAGCACTTCATAGAATTCCTGCTGTTAGTGCTCTTCTGATATCTTTTGAGGATCAACGGGCAGCTTGTGCTGTTTCTTTTCTGGGCAGGTATGTTCCCTTTGGGGAAAAATCTTTCACATTTAAAAAAAAATGATCTGACATTTTTCCCATGTAGATTCAACTTTTGGGTTATTGCATTTGACTCTGATTCAAGAACAACCAGACTTCCAAGTCTTAAGCTGGCCGAGCTCCACTTCCTCTATCCGTAATGCCTTGCTTACCTAGATGACCTCAAATCCAGTTCACCACCATTCCTGGTAGCAGCTGTGGTGGCTGCTCTGTTGGATTGTATCCTTTCTTTGGCTTGTTTTGAATGTGCTTTTGTTACCTTTGTTCTGTACCCTTTTAGTGCGTGTTTGTTTTCAGGTAGAGTTGGTAGTGTAGGTTAGGGTTTGACCTACTTTATTTTGCTTTTGCGTCATCTTAAAAGTACTCAATTGTATTTATTACTGCTTGGTGTAACTCATTCTAAGCCTTTTAGTTTAAGCACTTGGGCTTCAGACCAGTTGTTTTACATTAAGAAGGTTTGTGGTCTGCACTGTAGTGGCAGAACAGGTAGCTTACATCCTTCTAAGTTGGGAACTGCTGATTGAGGGCTCAGTGTCTGTTATTCTAAAAGTGTATTAATTCTGGTTTAAGCACTTGGGCTTCAGGCCAGTTATTTTACATTAAAAGGGTTCGTGGTCTGCACTCTTGTGGGAAGAGAGGCTGGACTCTGCCCTTCTGAGTTGGGAATTTCTGGTTAAAGGCTTATAGTGCCTGCATATTTGAACTGCTTCTTACTGAAATTGGTACACCTTGTTTGCTGTAGCTTAGGCTAGATCCAGGCCTGCTGAATCTAGCTTTGTTTGTATAACTTGAGCACTAATCCAGGCATTCTTTAAAGTATTCAATTGTATCTATTACTGCTTGGTAGTAACTTGATTAAAGTGTAGCTATCATTCTAAGTCTTTTGGATTAAGCACTTGGGCTTCAGACCAGTTGTTTTACATTAGGAAGGTTTGTGGCCTGCACTGTGGTGGTTTAAGCACTTTGGGCTTCAGGCCCATTTTACATTAGGAAGGTTTGTGGCCTGCACTGTGGTGGGAGGAGAGGCTGGACTCTGCCCTTCTGAGCTGGGAATTTCTGGTTAAAGGCTTATAGTGCCTGCATATTTGAACTGTTTCTTATTGAAATTGGTACACCTTGTTTGCTGTAGCATAGACTAGATCCAGGCCTGCTGAATCTAGCTTTATTTGTATGCTTGTTTGTTAGCTTGTTATTTCCCTGAAATGCTAATTCCACCTAAAACACGGCTTTTCAGCGCTTCTGTGGATCCCTAGTGATATCTGCATTGCTTGTTGTACTTATTTCCTTGTTTCACTTGAAAGAAAGTTACTGTTTGTTGTTTTTGCATTTAAGTTACCTTTGCATTTAAGTTACCTGGCACTTGCTCACTAAAGCAATTATATAAGTCAGCACTAAAATATTAAAAGCACTACACCCTCACAAACTCCCCTTGAGTACCTCGTTCCCTATTGGCCCTTTTTTTCAATTATAAAGGAATTCCCAATACTATTCTAGCATGTCTAAAGGTCAGTTGTCAATCTCCTCTCCAGTCCAGCTGGTGAATCTGGGAATCTTGAGGCAATGTTACAACTGCCTCATGTACACAGACAACCCTCTCCTCCTCCCAACAAATTCCAACACATGTGAGAGATACAACCATATAGCCATACTGGAGGCTAAGCTCTCTCAACTCAGTACTGGCAAAACCAATCAGGAGGAGAAGGAAACTACACTCGCTACAATTCCAGTCTCACATAGACCTACCATGACAGCAAACCAAACACATAAACACACACAAACATACTCTGAAGCTCTAAATAAAAATCTGCCTAAGCAGCAGAGACCTGCAAAGCAGACACCCAAGCAACCGCTACCCCAAAACAAAACACGTGCAACACATAGCTCACAAAGCCAGTGTGCTGAACAGTCACAGCCCTTAAGGCTAAACAACACACCTGATACACTTGTAATAGGTGACTCTATCGTCAGGCACACTGACGCCCCGCACACCAGGCTGAACAAGGAGAAGGTCATGGTGAGCTGCCTGTCGGGCGCTAGGATCCACCACATAACACAAGCACTCAGGTCACTCCAAGGCAAGTACAAATATGACTCAGTCATTGTCCATGCTGGTGTGAATGGCCTGAGACGTACCTCCCTGGACTATATAAAAAGAGACATAGAGGAGCTGTCTGAGCATGTAGCCCATGCCGGTATGACCCTGACCTTGAGTAGCATCTTACCCTCACCAAGAATGATGCCACAATATGAAGACAAGATGATCAATTTCAACAATTGGCTTAAGTATTGGTGTCATTCAAAGGGGATCCAATGCCTGTCAGCCTGGGATGACGTGCTCAACAAGCCATGATGCTTCGCTAGGGACGGCTTGCACCTGTCACCCCTGGGCTTTCGGATATTGGCAAAGGCTCTTGCTACCCCCATAGTGCCTTTTTTAGGCAAGGCTCAAAAGACAAACTCACCTCCATAGGTATCACAAGGGATAAGAAACTAAGAGTAATGCTACTCAACGCCAGAAGTCTAAACCTCAAGATGCACGCACTCAAAACTCTCCTTAACATGGAGAACATCAATATCTGTGCAGTAACAGATACCTGGTTCAAAGCTCCCGAGAGCACCCCAGCACTACCAGGTTATACCTCATACCATGCTTTTCGGCCCCAAAACTTGGACTGAACCACAAAAGGAGGGGGAGTATCAATATTCGTCAAAGATACCCACACCTCCAGGTTGGTGGCACAGCACGAAGCATCAGAGACTATCCATGTGCAACTAACAGTGGGTAAAACTGCCTTCCAGTTTATAGCCTGCTACAGACCACCCTCCCAAACCCAGGAACCCCACTCGGACTTCCTGAGAACACTGGAAAATATGAAGGTCTCTCCAAACACCATTATATTGGGTGACTTCAACTACCCAAACATAGACTGGGAGTATTACTCTAGCTCCAACACCCTAGACCAAAGGTTCCTAGAATTTATAAACTCAAATGCTATGGAACAACTTGTTACCACTCCCACAAGAGGGGAAAACATGGACCTGATCATCACCAACATGGGGACTCTATGCTCCAGACCAGAAGTGTATCCCTCACTGGTAAGATCAGACCATAAACTAAATTCACAGGATATTCACATCCCGACTCCACTCCCTGCCCTGAAAACCACAGTGAAAAACTTCTCTAAAGCAAATTTCACACTCCTCAAAACCGAGGTGGAATCCTTCAAAGCCCCCGGGCCTGTGGAAAATACGGCCCAGACTGCAGAATCCTTTATAAACGCATTCTATGAACACCTTCAGGAATGCATGGATTATGCAATCCCAAATAAAACCAAGACCCAATCCTCCAAAGGCAGACGTCCTGTTTGGTGGACCCCAGCCATAAATAAACTATACAATAGAAGGAGGAAGCTACTACATGATAGAGCAAAATCCCAAAAAGGGAAGGCATCTCTGATCAGTATTAGCAAAAAACTACGGGCACTCATAAAATCATCTAAGGCCAGCTTGGAGAGAAAAATTGCACAGGACACTAAGGATAATCACAAGGCTTTCTTTAGTTATGTTAGGAACCTGGGTGGGAATTCCCAGATATGCTCAGAATTAGTCCAAAATGACAAAAAATACACCGAACCCACAGATATTGCCAACATCCTAGCTGACAGGTTCAGTGCAAACTTCTCCCCCCCCCTCCCCACCAAAAGGGCAAATATCTATCCCAGCAGAGTGCTGCCCCTGACATCTCAGATGCTCAGGTAAGAGCCCCTCCAAAGCAAAAACACAGCATCAATGGGACCAGTCGGTGTCCCGGCTGCCCTACATGAACTCCAAGAAGAGCTAAACCCAAACATAAAACTACTGTTCAATCTCAGCCTTATTACAGGATATGTACCCAAAGAGTGGCATACAGCAATAGTGGTCCCTCTCCACAAAGGTGGTGCCTCAATGGATCCTGGAAACTATTGTCCCATAAGCCTGACTAGCTTGGTCTGCAAAGCTATGGAAAAGATCATCATGGACCTCATAAATAAAGATATTGGGGACCTACAGACACTGGATCCTACCCAGTTCGGCTTTAAGGGCAGATCCTGCCTCTTAAACCTGGTTGATTTCTTTGAAACAGTCACCAAGGCCATTGACGAGGGGAAGGTGGTCCACACAGCCTACATGGACCTCTCAAAAGCCTTCGATACAATACCCCACTCGGGCATTACAGATAAGCTCACCAGCTTAAATATAAACCCCTATGTCACTAGATGGGTTGCAAACTGGCTCAAGGACAGAACCCACATGGTTAGAATTGCTGGAGCCATGTCAGACTCCAAACCAGTTACAAGTGGCGTCCCACAAGACTCAGTCCTGGAACCTCTCTTGTTCGGTATATATTTCTCGGAGGTACAGGCCAACATGGAAGGACTGTGGCTGACCAAGTTTGCAGATGACTGCAAACTGGGCACCATAATCGACTCTCCAGCCGACACAAGCATCCTCCAAAAGGGCCTCTCAGAAACAGACAACTGGTGCCAGAGCCATGGCCTCAAGCTAAATGCCAAAAAGTGTATAGTCCTCCCCTTTGGCAAAACAGTGCCACAAATTACCACATAAGTGGTAATTCATTAAGTACAGAAGAAGTAATTAGGGACCTGGGGACCCAAGTTAATAGCAATCTCTCATTTGACAACCACGTGGCCAAAGTGGTTAGAAAAACATTTTATATAGCCCACCTAATCATGAAGGGATTCACATCTAGATCATGGGAGGTCATTGTGCCTCTTTACTCATCCCTCATCAGGCCCATAATTGAGTACAATGCCCCTTTTGGGATGTACCTTATTAGACACCTGCAGCAACTGGAAAGACCCCAAAAGTACCTCACCAAGAGGATCAAAGGGCTCAAACAGATGCCATATGCTGCCCGGTTAAAGAAACTCCAGCTCTACTTAGTGGCATACCGCCTGCTCAGAGGCGATCTGTGCCTGACGTATAAAGCCATGTCCAACCTGGAATTAATGGACATGCTGCATCTCAGAAAATCCAAATCCCATCGAGCTACGCGCTCGAGAGACTGGAACCTCAGCACTGAAATAAATAGGACATGCTGGAGGGACAGATTAATAACCCAGAGGCTCCCTTCACTCTGGAATAAAATCCCAGTCCAGGTTAGGCAGAGTCCCTCATTGACTCTCTTCAAGAGGAATCTTGATGAGTGGATGGGAGATCGTAGGTTTACCCCGGGTATCACTTCTGTGTCACTGTTAGACAGAGGCACAGTATACTAACCTTGAAAAAGGGCATAGCAAAATTAATTTAAAATGGGTGGCGAAAGCCAAACACACTCTGGCTAGGCTTATAAATGCCCTAGGGCAGATAGCCTAGTATGAACCTATGAATGAACTTGGTGTTTGGGTTTTTCCTGCCTAGAGTGTTTAGTTATTGGGTTTTGTGTGTACCTTGATTGCCACTTGGACATCATTTTTCAGATTGCAAAGCATCCAGAATTTCGAGTCTTTAGTCTCGAGTCTCAGGCAGTCTCATTGCTCTCTTACAAAAAGCCTAAGTCTTCTCTCCTTCTGAAGCTGTTTGGGCACACAGCTGCTTCCATTGGTCTAGTCTCAATATACAGGCATCACATGAGTGGTCTGCAATGGACTCTGGCAGCGCAGTGGTCTTGTGTAACACATTCCATGGACTTTTCCATAATTCAGATGAATGTATGTCAGGGTTAGGTGGTGGCTGGAGTCTCCCTCATCCAATGGAAGGCTATTTTGTACACACACCCCCACACACACACATGGTTATGGTCAGTACAGACACTTCCCTTCTGTGGTGGTGGTGGTGGGGTTATTTCAGAGCGCAGACAGTTCAAGGGACTTGGTCCTCTTCTGAGGTAAACTACATCAGTGTTTTGGAGATGAGTGTGATCCTTCTGTGTTGCAGACTTTACAGGATATTCTTACCTGAACAAATTGGGAGGGGTTTTTTTTGTCAGGTGGCCATGAGGATCTGGTAGTGGGCGATATCATTACAGGAATTTGACTGCTGCACTTATCTTTGGGATGTCCAACATTTTGGCAGTCTAAGCAGGAACATTCTTTTCCTCAGTCCCTGAATCTGAGTTGCTGCTTAGATCTTTCAGCTCTGGGACACTTCATATTGCAACCATTTTGCGTCCTCATTCAACACCAAGTGTGACAGCTATTTATGTTTTAGTCCTTCCTCAGGGGCAGTCACTCAGGAACCCTCTTCTGTATGCTTGACCTCCGGATCTCTTATACGCTTACTGTCTGATCCCTTTAATTATTAAGTTTCTTCAGAAGGCAAGCTTGCAGGGTAGCTGTGATCCTCCTAGCCCATTTTGGCCTCCTCAGGTTTGGCTTCTCTACCTTTGGCCTCATCAGGTTTGGCTTCTCTACCTTTGGCCTCATCAGGTTTGGCTTCTCTACCTTTGGCCTCATCAGGTTTGGCTTCTCTACCTTTGGCCTCTTCTGAAGCACCCTCCTTGGGTGCTGGATCCCTTTCCAGATATCTGGTGTTCCACAGGTATGGATCCGCTCAGTCTCTGGACATTGAAGCTAATCCCATGGCTCCTCCAGAAATCTCAGGCTTTCCAGGAGTGTTGCATATCTTGTCCTTCTCCCAGAAGATGCTTACATGGAAGGTGTACGCTTGCAAGTTGAAATATTTTGCTATTTGGGTGGACTCTCTGGGTTTTCATCCCTTTTAGGCCCCCTTGTAGGTGGTTCTGGATTTTATTGCAGGTTTGTTCAGTGCTGGTTGTAGTTTTTCTGCGATTAAAGTGCAATTTACAGCTATTTCCAACTTCTCCTTCAGCATGGGTAATATGACACTGGCTTCTCTAAAGATTCGGAAGGCCTTCCTTATGGGTACTTTTTTGCTATGTCCTCCTCTTTGGGACCCTGTTCCAATGTGGGATTTGCCTTTCATGTTACAGGTGCTGGTGGGTCATATATTTGAGCCTGCTGCTATCATTAATTTGAAGGTTTTGTCTCTGAAGACTTTCTTTGGTAGATGTCTTTTCTGCCAGATGTGTATCTGAGTTGCAGGCCCTCTCTTCTGCCCTACTGTATTTGGTTTTCCATAAGGATAGGGTTTTTCTTCATACAGATTCCCTCCTTTCTCACCAGGGTGGCTACAGAGAATAATTTTAATGTTTGTGTGTTCTCCAATAAAGGTGGATATTTGTCATATTGCCTTGATGTACATAAACAATTGAGATTTTATCTGAACAGGACAAAATCTTTAAGGAAGTCTAAACAATTGTCTGCTTTTCTAAGTCTCTACTGGGTCAGACTGTTTCTAAGGTTATGCTGTTCATGTGGTTCAGATTTTGTTGCTTACAGATGTTCATCTTTCACTGTTGCAGTCATCACATTTTGGTTATCTGCCTGCAGGTAGCACTCAGCCAGCCTGAATACAAGAGTCTTGGATTCATGGTGTTGGATGCTGTCTCTTCTTCCATGACGTCAGGTCGTCAGAGGTATAAAACATGCAGCTGATGCCATTCCATCAGTATTTCTTGCCATGCAGTGCCCGAAGCAGCAGCAGTTTGCAAGTGCCGGTCGGCAGACTCCTGAAATTTTCATTTTCGAGTTTCAGAACTGAAGTCTTCAAAAAAAAGTTAAGTACCACGTTGGGAACTTTTTTCTTGCTCCAACCAATGTCAGTAAAAGTTAACAATTGTCTTACCTGTGGAAAGCAAATACCTCAAAGATTTTCATTCGTACTGCATTCCTTGCTTAGGCCCAGACCACGACGTACCTCGCTGTCGGTTTTGTGCCTTGTTCAACCCCCAAACTATTTGTCGTTGAACTATCTGCAGCTAATTATTTTGGTACTCTGTATCAGTACTCCGAAATGGCTTTGTTAATCCATCCGACTACCAATCTTCTGAAAAAAATGTAAAGATAGACAGCAAACCACATAGGTCCAAACCTGCTGCCAACGCTTCTGTTAAGCTAGTTGCCAGTCCGCTGGTACTCAGTGAGGTGCTTTTACAGCACCTGATATTTGCTACCTCCGATTCGCAGGCGTCTACTGAGACCCATTCTGAGTATGCCACAAGATGCTTCTTTGACTATGGAACCTGTGGATGTATCTGCCTTGGATGGGTCCGGAGCCGCTGTGCAGGCACTGGCTTTTGAATGTGTATTCAGGCCTACAGATTTGCATTTTAAACCGATGCCATCTTCTTCATCCAGGCCTAAAACTTGCACCATGCCTAGAAAACCGACGTTAAAACTGCATGCTCAGGCCCATATGCCTAAAAAACAAATGCTTAGAATGGCTGAAGACCTTATTACCTTAATTAGAGGAGCCAGCCTTCCCCCTCTGAGACCTAGAACTGATTTTCCTTCTGATTCTTCTGATCAGGAATCTGATATTTGTTTCTTCTGATTACCAGGATTTGCCCTTATCTACCTATGAGGATTCTGATGCAGAGGATTCCATTCCCTCTGCTTCCCCATCCAGAAGATTTTTCTTTTGGTGAAACCTTGCACACTCTTAGGGAGCATTTCCACTGGGAAAGCCAGGATTACGGACTCCAAAAAGAGGCTTGGGGAATTCTTACTCCTTCCTCAACACAGGCCTTTAGCCATCCCTCTTGTTGTGGACATTGTAGATGATGCTTTCTTGGAATCTAGCCTTTTCCCAGACACTTTACCTCCAGCTCCCAGAAAACCTGACTGGTATTAGAGTACCTGACTCTCACAAGTTCCTCTTCAAGAATCCTACTGCAGATCCAGAGACCATTTCCCAAGGACCAAAAGGCATTAAGGCTACTGCTGCCAAAAATCCTACCCCTTCTGATAGAGATTCTAGAGCCTTGGACAGATGGGGTAAGAAGGTATACACTTCTGCTACTTTGGCCATTAGGGCTTTAAATTGCCAATTTCATATGTTAAAGTACCAGCAGCATATTATGGGACTACTTAAACAGAAAATTATGTTGATTCCTGACTGTGCTGAACACAAAGAATTAACAGGATGTAATGCATTTTGCAGAACAAGTTGATAAACATACTTTGCAATGTGGTTTTGACTCTAGAAGCATCTTGCAGGGCTGCTGTCACTGGGTCTGTACTTAGAAGGCATGCTTGGCTTAAAGGAGTAGCGCACCCACAGACTCAAAAACATGTTTAAAACATCATGGCATGATGTTTCCTACACTTTAACAGCACTCTGGGATTATTTACAGGATTTTAAATATTTTTATATGTAATTCCAGACTCTGACCACCTGGAGGCTGGCATATTGACGTGGTTTGGATAAATCAGGTTGCCATTCAGTATCCCAGAAATCATTGTTTGGCTCAAAAATATTACATCATGCAGGCCTCTGTTTGCCTAAAGTTCCTGTCATTTCATAGATGTTGCATGCGTACAAAGTACTGAGTAAAATAGAACAGTGTAAGTAACATTCCCTGCTGCTGTTTGACTACTTAAAACAGAAACAGTGCAAATGCTACAGAACACACTCAAAGTGCTGTTTATTGCTGCCTTTTTTGCTAATTTAGTTTAAATGACACTAATTTGTGAGACAATGAATTCCAGTCCATTTACTTCTCCCCTCCCCCAAAACACTTAGCTTCCCGAGCTGTCAAAGTCCTAAAGGTAATTTGACCTGGTAATTCCATTGATTGGCCGATCTCAGCAGGGTGCTTGACTCATGTAATTTAATCTTTGCTCTAGCATTTCCTTTGTTAGAGGGGACATTTTTTTTGATGCACTATAGCCATGGCCTTACTTGACTGCAATCACATCCAGTAAGGTCTTGCACCAAGGAGCTAAAAAATAAAACATTTATACTATTAACCAGTTTAGAGCTTTATTAATTTAAGTGTTAAGGTATCACTTCATGCTTCCACCTTGTTAAAAACTGAGATTTACATGTGCAAAGTGTGTTGGTATGCAGTGTTTGCCTTCATATGTTTTTACTCTACTGGTTGGTTTGCAAAAAAAACTTTTGCAGTGCCCCTGGATTTGTCTTTGTACATACAAACCACATTGCTATATTTTCCCCTTCCTTTTTCTTGTGTCCAGAAGTCACTTATAACAAAGTAAATTTGTATTGATTTTTTTTAAATAAAGGACATCAAGGTTAACTTACCTTGAATCAGATAATGGATGCTACTGCAAAGAATCACTGTTGAAATATTTGTGCATGGACAAAATCCCTTACTAAATCTATTTGCCAGCCTCCAGTTCAATTGGTGCTATGGCTTTAATATACTGGTGTGTTTACTCATGCCTTCCAAATATCTCCACCATTACATACCAGTTTTACAGTGTAGTAACCACCCAACATGCCCATACACCTTTAGCCATCAATATGCGTTCATGTGAGTATGTGAATTCATTTTCAGACTTAAGGTGTGGAAGCTGCACTGAATAATTCTAGGTGCTTGTTCAGGTTTCACATGGTGCTTGCTTAGAGCTAATATCATGTTAAGCCACTATGAATACGTTGCACTGCCACCTCTGATACCAGGGTTATGTTTTAATCTTTCTATTCCCGCACTGCACACTAGCAGTATCTGGTGCAAATACAACAGAGAAGTATGCAAGCGATATACCACCTAAGCATCATTTGCCGTGCAGAATGTACAAGTATGCATACCAAATTTCTGTGTTTCCAAACATCGGTGTTACTGCATTACTACTGAATAAAATGAACAGCACTCAGACTGGGGGAAGGACAAGGAAGCCGTGACATCACAGAATGGGTGGGTCTTAGTATTTTAGTTAGAATCAGATGACGGCTGTGGTGATGTCACTTTGGGGAAGGGAACTGATTTAAAAAAAAAAAAAAGTACCTGCACTGCCTGGCCTCGATGATATCAGTAATTGGGCAACTCCAGCAAGCTTTATTCAAACGTGGGAGAATCATTTTGTAAGTGAAACCATCACAGTATGAGAAGGTAGGCTTCTGTTACAGAAGTAAGGGGAATTATAAAAATTGTAAATGCTTTATTGTTGTTGCTTTACAGAGGACAATGTAAATAGGGAGGAAAGGGGCCGTGAAGTTGAAGAATATATTAGAGAAACCTGTTGTACTCCTTTAAGGAGCAAATCTTGCCAGATCATGTTAAAGCTAAATTACTTGATGTTCCCTTAAACCAAGACCGCTTGTTTGGCAACAAAGCAGAAGTCATCCTCAAAAGGATGGAGGAAAAAAGCTAAATATATGCAAACTGTTAAAGATTTCCTACAAGTACAGCCTCCCAGATTTAGTAGGCATTGGCCTTCAAATAATTGATCTTTTCCAGTCTCTTCCAGGCCTTCTCAGTCCAAACCCAGGAACAGCAGGCCTCCTAGGTTACAGTCTCAGGCTGTGCACAGGCCTAAGCAGTGGGGGGGCTCCCACTTCCAAAGCAGGAAGTAGTAAGCCACCCCCCCCACGGAAAAAATGGCACAATGACTTAACTTTAACCCTTCCAAGCCCTGCTCAACTGCCTGCTCCCTTAGGAGGAAAGCTTGCCCTGCATGCAAAAAAATGGGAACTCATTATCCAGGACAAATGGGTTTTGAATACAGTTTCCCAAGGATACAGATTCCATTTTCACACCCTACCAACCCCAAACAGTTGGCCAGACCTACCCCCAAATCAGTGGGTGGAGGCCCAACAGCTGGTTCTCTAAGTATCAGGGCTATTCATACTGTCCCAGCAGAACAAAGGGGATGTTTTTATTCAAGACTTTTCCTGGTACCCAGAAAAGACAGCTCCTGGTGTTCTATCCTGGACCTCTCTATTCTAAACACCTTTCTGGTAATCCCCACACTTCAACAGCTTTTTCCTATGCTAGGCAAAGTTGCCAGGTTGGCAACCTTAGACTTAAATGAAGCTTACCTGCACAATCCAATGAGAGAATCTTGCAGGAAATACCTATGCTTCAGGGCAGGTTTAATGCACTATCAGTTCTCTGCACTTCCCTTTGGCTTATCTACTGTGCCCAGGGTATTCATAAAGTCTCTAGCTCCAGCCATTGCATTTTGCAGGCAGAGAAATATTCAAATATACCCATACTTGGACAATTGTCTGATTCAGGCAAAAAGTCAGGACTTGCTATTAAAACATCTGGCATTCGTAAAAAAAACTTCTAACCTCAATGGGGTACAACATAAACAAAAAGAAATCTCAAATAGTACCCTGCCAACAGATTGTATTCCTGGGAGCAAGCTTGAACATAATTTCCCGGATGGCTTTCCTCATTCCAGAGAAGCAAGTTTATTTGACAACCTACTTCAAACTATTGGCCACAAAGCCACAGCTATCTGCAAGGAAAATTCTGCAAGTCCTGGGGTTCATGGCATCTTGCATTCTACTAATTCCATATGTAAGACTGCATATGAGGCAACTACAATGGTATCTAAAAAGCCTATGGTGTCAACATTCTCAGGACCTGGAGTCAATGATTCCTATCATTCCTTGTAAAGACAGAGTTCCTTTGGTGGGCAGAGGCCTGCTACCACAACAAGGGGCTCCATTTCACTCTACCCCTTGCCGCCAAAACCCTAACAGACGCATCAGACTATGCATGGGGGGGGGCTCACTTGGCAGGGCAGTGCATACAGGACAAATGGAACCTAAGACAGATGCACCTGCATATCAACCAAAAAATGTTAGCTGTACAGAATTCCCTGACAGCCTTCAAAGACCACATTCTTCCAGGACAACTATTGGTAAAGACAACACCACAGTTATTTGGTACATAAGCAGGGGGGTAACCCACTCATGCCCTCTCTGCAGACTAGCCATGGCTCTGTGGAACACGGCCTTGAGCTACCAAGTGCACTTACAAGCTCATTTCCTGCCAGGCAAGCTAAATTCACTGGCAGACTACCTAAGCAGAAATCTCATGGATCCACACGAATGGAAACTGGAACCAAAAATATTCAACCTCTTGAGGAATAAGTGGGAGACTCCAGAGGTAGACCTGTTTGCCTCCCCTCAGAACTACCAGTTGGGCAAATTCTGCACAAGGACTTCCCACAGTCAAGCTTGGAATGTGGATGCCCTGTCCTTTACCTGGGAAAGCCTCTCGGTTTATACCTTTCCCCCTCTGCCTCTTCTCTCGAAGGTTCTGCTAAAGATCAAACAGGACAAGCCAAGGACAATACTGATTGCACCAGACAGGCCACGCCAGCACTGGTACCCACTCTTGCACAGTATGACACTGCTGGAGCCATGGCACCTGTCTCAGACCCCTTCCCTGCTGTCCCAGCAGGCGGGCCAGATTCTGCACCCTCAGCTTCAAACCCTGAACCTTGCAGCCTGGCTAATTCCTTGAGCTCTCTAATAGCATCCCTCAGTAAGCGGGTGCTAAATTGCATTCTGGAGGCAAGGAGGACTAGTACTAGAAAATCCTATGCTGAAAAGTGGAAAAGATTTTGTTCCTGGAGCCAGACTCGGGGGATGGGCACAACGGTGCCCAGGTTACCTTATATTCTTCAGTACTTAACAGAAGTGCTCCACAAAGGCCTACCCTTCTCGTCAATTAAAATTCATGCCTCTGCTATTTCAGCACATTATAATACTGAGCCCACTTCTCTTCTCTTACCCCCCCCCCCACTAAAGCAATTCCTTAGAGGGGCCAAAACTTTAAGACCCCCCCCCAGGAGCGCCCCTACTCCAACCTGGGACCTTAACTTTGTATTGGAAAAGTTCACTCTCCCTCCCTTTGAGACAGCTGCAACTGCAGAGTTGAAATTCCTTTCTTGGAAAACAGCCTTCCTTCTAGCCATCACTTTAGCAAGAAGAGTGTCTGAATTACAGGCCCTCATTATCTTCCATGCAGACAGGGTTTCCCTCAGGACCCAATCCTTCCTTTATGCCCAAGGTGGTGTCGTGTGGCCCTAAATCAGTCCATTCATTTGCCTACTTTTTTTCCCCTAATCCACAAAACAAAGGAGAACGAATACTGCACACTCTGGATGTGCACAGATAACTTAGATTTTATTTGGACAGGACTAAGCCTCTCAGAAAATCTGAACAGCTGCTAGTTGGCTTTGCTGCAGGGGCAGAGGGGAAGGCCATTTCAAAGCAAACCACTTCTAAATGGATAGCCCATTGCATTCATTTCTGCTATACAAGCACCATGGAAAAACCTACCCCACAGGGGATAAGATCACATTCCACCAGGGCTGTGCATCTACCTCTGCAGCCTTTCTCAGAGGAGTCCCCCTGCCACGGACATCCTAGAAGCTACTACCTGGAGCTCTATACATACCTTCACCAAGCATTACCACATGCCTTTTTTTTTCTAAATTCAGAGCTAGTTTTGCCACTGCAGTCTTGCAGGGCTTAATAGCTGGCCCTAATGCTCCTTAACTTCATCCTCCCTTCCTTAGCTTTGGGAATCAACCCAAATGTGATGACTGCAACAGTGCAACACGAAGAACATAGTACAGTTATGTACACTTACCATAAATGTTAGAGTGTATTTACTGTTGCAGTCCTGGTTACCCTCCCTCCAGCCCCCTGACTTCTCTTGGCTCTACTTTTCCTTCTTGTTTGGTGTATTTAAGTCTTCTGGTGTATTTGCTTTTTGATGGAGGTGTACCGTAACATATAATTGCTTCCCATTGTGGGGGCACCTGACATCTGGGGCAAGAAAAACTGATGTAATAGTGTCAGCTGCATGTTTTATACCCCTGACGTCATGTAAGAAGAGACAGCCTCCAACGCAGGAATCCAAGACTCTGGTATTCAGGCCAGCTGAGGGCTACTTGCAGGCAGATAACCCAAATATGATGACTGCAACATTGAATACATTTGAACATCTACATTTATGGTAAGTGTACACAACTGTACTTTTTAAGGAGAGGCTTTGCATCTCATGCTTTTCACTGCATTTTCTCCAGGAAAGAGGTACTGTTATTTCAGTTTAAGTACACAGCAAATAACTGGTCCCATGATCTGTCACAAAAAATAAAAGTTAAGCAAACAGCATTTACCACCACAGCAGACTAGCCATTTGCTGTGAGTACACTGTGATCATAGCCTGATGTTCTTCGTGGTTCACTATTGCAGTCATTACATTTGGAGTAATCTGCTGGCAGGTTGCCCTCAGTCGGCCTGATTAACGAAGTCTTGGGTCTTGCGTCGGTTGCTTTCCCTTCTTCCATGACGTCAGGTCATCAGGGGTATAAAACATGCAGCCGATGCCATTATCCCAGTCTTTCTTGCCACGCGGTGCCCAAAGCAGAAGCAGTTCGCAAGTGCCGGTCGGCCGACTCCTGAAATTTTCAATGTTCTTCGTGTTTCACTGTTGCAGTCATTACATTTGGGTAATCTGCTGGCAGGTTGCCCTCAGTCGGCCTGATTAACAAAGTCTTGGATTCTGCGTCGGTTGCTGTCCCTTCTTCCATGACATCAGGTCGTCAGGGGTATAAAACATGCAGCCGACACCATTACATCAGTCTTTCTTGCCGCACAGTGCCCGAAGCAGAAGCAAGTTCGCAAGTGTCGCTCGGCTGACTCCTGAAATTTTCGTTTTTGAGTTTCAGAACCGTCTTCAACTAAAAGCTAAGTACCCCGTTGGGGAAACTTTTTCTTGCTCTTTACCAATGTCAGTAAAAGTTAATAATTGTATTACTTGTGGGAAACAAATACCTCATAAGGATTTTCATTTGTATTGTATTCCTTGCCTAGGCCCTGTCCACAACGTGCCTTGCTGTCGGTTTTGTGCTAAATTTAATCAACGCACTATTAAACGTCGGTATATTTTTGCTTCAAAATATTTGGGCTTCTAAATATTTTGGCTCGAGATTTAACTATCCAGAAATGTCATCAGTTAGCAATCCAGCTACCGGAATACCTAAAAAGCACAAAGAAAAAGACGGAGACAGACCGAGGTCCAAAACTGACTATGAAGCTTCTCCTAAGCCATTCGCTGGTACTCAGTGAGGTGCTTTCGCAGCCCCTGATACCTGCTACTTTTGATTTGCAGGCCTCTGCTGAGACCCATTTGGAGTCCAGTTGTCTATACCTTGAATGGGTCCAGAGCTGCTGAGCAGGCACCGGCTTCTGAGGGTGTTTTCAGGCCTAAAGATTTGTATATTAAACCGATGCCATCTTCAAAATTAAGGCCAAAAACTACTACAATGTCTACAAAACTGATGCATGGGCCACATGTACAGGCTCCAATGCCTAAAAAAAAAGATTAAAATGGCTGAGGATTTAATTACCTTGATCAGGGGTACCCATCCCCTTCCTGCTAAGAGGCCTAGGCAAGGCACTGACTGAGTCTTCAGATCAGGTTTCTATTTCTTCTGATTCCTCTTCTGATCAGGAATTATTTATTCCCACTTATGAGGACTGTGATGCAGAAGATTCCATCCCTTCTGCTTCTCCTCCTGAGGATTTTTCTTTTGGAGAAACTTTGCATACCTTAAGGGAACACTTTTACTGGGAGAGTCAGGATTTTTCAGAATCTAAAAAGAGACTTGGGGATTTCCTTCTTCCTCAGCATAGGCATTTGGCTATACCTCCTGTTCTAGACATTGCTGATGTTTTCTCAGAATCCAGTATGACTCCTGATTCCCTGCCTCTGGCTCCTAGTAAGCCAGACAGATATTACAGGGTTCCTGACTCACAAATTCCTCTTTAAAAACCCTACTGCTGACCCTGAAACCATTTCTCAGGGTCCCAAGGGCATTAAGGCTTCTACTGCTAAAAATCCTACCCCTTCTGATAGAGATTCCAGGGCGCTGGATAGATGGGGTAAGAAGGTTTACACATCTGCAACCTTGGCAATCAGTGCTTTGAACTGTCAATTTCATATGCTTAAATATCAACAGCATGTCATGGGCTTACTTAAACAGATTTCTGACTGTGTGGAAAATAGAGTTGCAGGATTTATTGCATTCAGCTGAACAAGTTGGAAAACATACTTTGCAATGTGGTTTTGATTCATTGGAGGCCTCTTGCAGGGCTGCTGTAACTGGATCTGTGATAAGAAGGCATGCTTGGCTCAAGGAGCAAAATCTGCCTGACCATGTTAAAGCAAAATTGTTGGATGCTCTTGTACAACAGGGCAGGCTATTTGGTAATAAGGCAGAAGAAGTTTTGAAAAGATAGAAGATAAAACTAAATCTATGCAAACTGTAAAAGATTTCCTACAAGTGCAGCCACCCAGGTTCAGTAGGCACTGGCCTACTAAGAACTGGTCCTTTCCAGTACCCACCAGAGCTGCTCAGGTCAAACCCAGACATTCCAAAGGCTCCAGGTTTCAGTGACAAGGAACTTGTAGAACAAAGCAATGGGGTACCTACACCTCCAAATCTGGAAGTAACAAGGCACCTGCCTATGGTAAACAGTCTCAATGACTTTCCACTGCAATCACCAAGCACTTATCTTTTGACCACCTCTTTGGGGGGAAAACTGGCACTTCATGCATGAAACTGACAACTGATTACCCAGGACAAGTGGGTTTTAAATACAGTATCCCAGGGATACAGATTTAATTTCCACACGTTGCCAATCCCAATCGGATGGCCAGATCTGCCGCCAAATCAGTTGGCAGAGGCCCAGAAACAAGTTATGTCCCTCATGAATATGGGGGCTATTCAGCCAGTACCAGAAAAGGAAAAGGGACAAGGTTTTTATTCTAGACTTTTCCTGGTACCCAGAAAAGACAAATCATGGCATCCAATTCTGGACTTATCCATTCTAAATACATTTCTGGACATTCCAAAATTCAAGATGCTGACTACAACAGTTACTACCTATGCTAGGCAAGGATGCCTGGTTGGTAACTCTAGACTTGAGGCTTACCTGCATATCCCAATCAGGGAATCTTGCAGAAGATACCTCCACTTCAAAGCAGGCTATTTGCATTACCAGTTCTCTGCACTGCCCTTTGGCTTCTCTACTGTGCTCACGGTCTTCACAAAGTGCCTGTCACCAGTAATTGCATTTTGCAGGCAAAGAAATATTCAAATTAATCCATACCTGGACGATTGTCTAATTCAGGCAGAAAACAAGGACACTCTTCTAAAACATCAGGCATTTGTAAAAATACTTCTAACTTGTCTGGGGTAAACCATAAACGAAAATAAATCACAAATGGTACCCTCTCAAATAATTACATTCCTGGATGCAAGCTTGAATACAACTGCCCAGATGACTTACCTTACGCCAGAAAAACAAATTCAACTGATGACTTACTTCAAATAAGTGGCCACAAAAACCCAGCTATCTGCAAGACAAATTCTGCAGGCTTTGGGGTTCATGGATTCCTGTATTCTAATAATTCCATATGCAAGACTGCATATGAAGAAACTTCAATGGTACCTAAAAAGCTTATGGAGTCAACATTGTCACAGCCTGGAAACAATGATTCCTATAATTTCTTGCCTGCAGCAAGAGTTCCTATGGTGGGAAGAGGCCTGCTACCAAAACAAGGGACTGTCATTCATTCCACCCCCTGTCGACTACAGACGCATCAGATTATGCTTGGGGGGGGGGCGCATCTGGCAGGGAGATGCATTCAGGGCCAGTGGAGCCCAAATCAAATGCACCTACATATCAACCAGAAAGATATGCTAGCTGTTCAGAATGCCCTGACAGCCTTCAAGGACCTACTTCATACGGGACAACTACTGATGAAGACAGACAACACCACAGTCATGTGGTATATAAACAAGTAAGGAGGCACTCATTCCTACCCCCTTTGCAGACTAGCCATGACTTTGTGGGACACAGCATTGACTTACCAAGTACATCTGCAGGCACATTTCCTGCCAGGAAAGATAAATACTCTGGCAGACGAACTAAGCAGAAACCTCCTGGATCCCCACGAGTGGAAATTGGATCCACAAGTCTTCAGCATGATAACAAGAAAATGGGGATGCCCAGAGATAGATCTATTTGCCTCTCCTCACAACTACCAACTAAAAAGATTCTGCACAAGGACTTGTAACAGACAAGCATGGAAAGTGGAAGCCTGGAAAAACTTAGCAGTATATGCCTTTCCTCCACTGCCTCTCCTCCCCAAGGTACTCCTAAAGGTCAGACGAGAAGCCAAAAATGATACTGATTGCCCCAGACTGGCCCCGCCAGTACTGGTATCCAATTCTAAGGAACTCGTCTCAATGCCCGGCTTGGACCTTGCCTCAAATACCTCATCTACTATCCCAACAAGACAATCAGATCCTGCATAGCCAGCTAAAGACCTTGGATCTTGCAGCATGATGGATAATGTATTCATACAAAATGTGCCTCTCACTAAAGCTGTGATGGATGTCATTTTGGAGGCCAGAGGTTCTAGTACCAGAAAATCTTAAGCTGGAAAATGGAAGAGATTCTGTGCTTGGAACCAGGCACAAGGAATTGACACAGCTGTACCAAATATTCCTCAGATTTTGCAATACTTAACTGAGATGCTGGACAAAGGCCTATCCTTTTCATCAATTAAAATTCATGCCTCTGCCATTTCGGCTCATTACAATACAGAGCCACCAATCTTTTCTCATCCTTTGTTAAGGCAGTACCTCAGAGGAGCCAAAAACTTAAGGCCTCCAAGGAGATCACCAATACCTGCATGGGACCTCAATTATGTCTTGGAAAAACTCACCCTGCCTCCTTTTGAGCCAGCCGCTACAGCTGATATAAAGTTTTTATCTTAGGTTCATAGGTAGATACTAGGCTATCTGCCCTAGGGCATTTATAAGCCTAGCCAGAGTGTATTTGGCTTCCGCCTCCCTATTAGATCAGCCTACTGTGCCTCTGTAAAGTAGGTCACAGAAGGTACCCTTTTAAGATTAGTTTACTGTGCCTCTGTCTAGCAGGGACACAGGAGAGATCCCAGGGGTGAATTTGCGATTTCCCATCCACGCGTCCAAATTTCGCTTGAAGAGGGTCAGCGAGGGGCTATGTCTAACATGAATTGGGATTCTATTCCAGAGTGAGAGGAGCCTCTGGGAAATGAATCTGTCCCTCCAGCATGTCCTATTTATTTTTGTGCTGAGGTTTAGGTCCCTGGAGCGTGTAGCTCTAAGGGACTTGGATTTTTTGAGGTGGAGCATGTCCATTAAGTCTGGGTTTGACATGGCTTTGTACGTCAGGCATAGATCGCCTCTGAGTAGGCGGTAAGCTACTGAGTAGAGCTGGAGTTTTAGTCGAGCTGCATAGGACATCTGTTTGTAGCCCATGATCCTCTTGGTGAGGTACTTTTGGGGTCTCTCCAGTTGCTGCAGGTGTCGGGTAAGGTACATCCCAAAAGGGGCATTGTATTCAATTATGGGCCTGATGAGTGACGAGTAGAGGGGCACAATGACCTCTCTTGATCTAGATGCAAACCCTTTCGTGATAAGGTGGGCTATATAGAAGGTCTTTCTAACCACTTTGGCAACGTGATTATCAAAGGAGAGATTACTATCTACGTTGGTCCCCAAATCCCTGATTACTTACGTACTTAATGGATTACCACCTATGTGCTAATTTGTGGGCACCTTGTTTTTCCCAAAGGGGATGACTATGCACTTTTTAGCATTTAGCTTGAGGCCGTGGCTCTGGCACCAAGAATCCGTCTCTGAGAGACCCTTTTGGAGGATGCTTGTGTCAGCTGGAGATTCAATTATGGACCCCAGTTTGCAGTCATCTGCGAACTTTGTCAGCCATAATCGCCCCGTGTTAGCCTGAACCTCAGAGAAGTACATACCAAACAAATAAATCAACTAGGTTTAAGAGGCAAGATCTGCCCTTAAAGCCGAATTGGGTAGGGTCCAGTGTCTGGAGGCTCCCAATGTCTTTGTTTATGAGTTCCATGATAATACGCTCCATAGCTTTACAGACCAGACTAGTCAGGCTTATGGGGCGATAGTTTCCGGGGTCCGTTGTGGCACCACCTTTGAGGAGTGGGACCACTGTAGCTGTATGCCATTCTTTGGGTACATATCCTGTAGTAAGGCTAAGTTTGAACAGTGACTTAATGTGAGGGTTCAGTTCTTCTTGGAGCTCATGTAAGACACAGCCTGGGACACCGTCCAGTCCAATAGATGCTGTGTTTTTTGCTTTGGAGAGGGCAGCTTTCACCTGTGCATCTGTGATGCCAGGGAGGTTACATTCAGTTGGGATAGGCGTTTGCTTCTTTGGGGGGGGGGGGAGAAGTTTGCGCTGAATCTGTCTGCTAGGATGTTGGCTATGTCTGTAGGTTCGGTATATTTTGTACCGTTATGCAACAATTCAGAGCATATCTGGGAGTTTCCACCCATGTTTCTGACATAACTAAAGAAGGCCTTGTAATTATCTTTAGTGTCTAGGGCAATTTTTCTTTTGAAACTGGCCTTTGATGATTTTTATGAGGGATTGAAGTTTCTTGCTAATACTGATTAGAGATGCCTTCCCTTTTTGGGATTTTGCTCTGTCATGTAGTAGCTTCCTCCTTCTGTTGTATAGCTTATTTATGGCCGGGGTCCACCAGACCAGTCTCCTGTTTTTGGAGGAGTGAGTCTTGGTTTTATTTGGGATAGCACAATCCATACATTCCTCTAAGGTGCTCATAGAATGCATTTGTAAAGGATTCTGCGGATTGGGCTGTATTATCCTCTGGCCCAGGGGCTTTGAAGGATTCCACATCAGTCTTGAAAAGTGCAAAGTTGGCTTTTGAGAAATTCTTTACAGTGATTTCCTTGGCTGAGGGTGGGGACGGAATATGGATATCCAGGAAAATTTGTTTATGGTCTGATCTTACCAATGAGGGGTTTACCTCTGGTGTGGAACATAGAGTCCTCATGTTGGTGATGACCAGGTCCAATATGTTGTTCCCTCTTGTGGGAGTGGTGACCAGTTGTTCCATTGCATTAGAGTTTATAAATTCAAGGAACTGTTGGGCGAGGGTGTTTAGGCTTGAGTAGTTTTCCCAGTCAATATTTGGGTAGTTGAAGTCACCCAATTACATAGTGTTTGGATAGACCTTCATATTCTCCAGTGTTCTCAGGAATGCCAAGTGGGGTTCCTGTAATAGGGAGGGTGTTCTGTAGCAGGCTACAAACTGAAAGTTAGTTTTGCCCACTGTTAGTTGCACATGGATGGTTTCTGATGCTTCATGCAGTGCCACTAACCTGGAGGTGTAGGTATCTTTGATGAATATAGATACTCCCCCTCCTTTTGTGCTTTGGTCCGAGTTTTGGGGCTGAAACGCATGGTATGTGTTATAACCTGGTAGTGCTGGTGTGCTCTCAGGAACCTTGAACCAGGTTTCTGTTACTGCACAGACATCGATTTTCTCCATACTGAGGAGAGTCTCGAGTGCGTGCATCTTGAGGTTTAGACTTCTGGCATTGAGTAGCATTACCTTTAGTTTTTTATCTTTGGGTTGTCTATGGAGGTGGGTTTGTCCTTTGAACCTTGCCTAAAAAAGGCACTATGGGGGTGGCAAGAGCGTTGGCCAGTATACAAAAGCCTAAGGGTGACAGGTGCAAGCCGTCCCTAGTGAAGCAACGTGGCTTGTCAAGCATGTCATCCCAAGCTGACAGACACTGGATCCCCTTTGAATGACACCAATACTTTAGCCAATTGTTGAAACTGATCATTTTGTCTTTATACTGTGGCATCATTCTTGGTGAGGGCAAGATGCTACTCAAGGTCAGGGACATATCAGCCTGGGCTACATGGTCAGAGAGCTCCTCTGTCTCTCTTCATGTAGTCCAGGGAGGTACGTCTGAGGTCATTCACACCAGCATGGACAATGACAGAGTCATACTTGTACTTGCTTTGGAGTGACCTGAGTGCCTGCGTTGTGGCGGATCCTGGCACCCGACAGGCAGCTTACAGTGACCTTTTCCTTGTTCAGTCTGGTGAGTGGGACGTCAGTGTGCCAGACAATAGAGTCCCCTATAACAAATTTATTTGGTGTGTTGTTTGGCCTTATGGGCTATGACTGTGAGGCACACTGATTTTGTGAGATATGTGATTTCTGGGTATTGTTGAGGGGTGGCTGTTGCTTGTATATCTGCTTAGGAGGTCTTTGCTGTTTAGGCAGATTTTTATTTAGAGCCTCCAAGTATGTTTTTGGAAAACAGCTCTGCTCCTAGCAATAACTTCTGCAAGAAGAGTCTCAGAGCTACAGGCACTCATGGATGTGGAACATTTTATCATTTTTTTATCCAGACAGGTTTTCTCTGAGGACAAACCCAACATTCATGCCTAAGGTGGTGTCCAGTGTGGCCCTTAACCAAGCTATTCATCTGCCTACTTTCTATCCAAACCCACAGAATAAGGGGAAGAGAATTCTGCATTCTTTGGACATACACAGACAACTACGCTTCTACTTGAACAGAACCAAAGCTTTCAGAAAGACAGAGCAACTACTAGTGGCATATGCTGCAGGATCACAAGGAAAGGCTATCTCAAAGCAGGCTATTTCTAAATGGATAGGCCACTGCATTTAGTTCTGCTATTCACAACATGGCAAGCCAGTGCCTAAGGGCATTAGGCCACATTCAACCAGAGCAGCAGCCACTTCAGCAGCCTTCCTCAGGGGAGTACCAATCAAAGACATTTTAGAGGCTGCTACCTGGAGTTCAGTGCACACCTTTACAAAGCACTATCATTTACCACTCTACTCTAAATCCAGGGCAGGCTTTGCCACTGCAGTTCTGCAGGGCCTCATAGCCGCTCCTAATGCTATATTAGCTCCAGCCCCCCAACCATAGCTTTGGGATTCAACCCAAGTGTAATGACTGCAACAGTGAAACACGAAGAACATAGTACAGTTGTGTACACTTACCATAAATGTAGATGTTCGAGTGTATTCACTGTTGCAGTCCAGGTTACCCACCCACCATCCCCCATTTCTTTGCTGGAACTTATCTGCACTTCTCTAATCTTTACAACCTATGTGGTGCATTTGCTTGTAGATGAAGGTATAATATATTTTGGTGCATGCTTGTTTTATTGGCATATTTTTTAGCCTACCCTTTTGGGGGCACCTGACATCTGGGGCAAGAAAAACTGAAGAAAATGGTGGCAGCATCTTTTATACCCCTGACATCAGGGAAGAGGTGACAGCAACCAACACTGGACCTAGACTGTGGAATTCAGGCCGACTGAGGGTAGCCTGCCAGCAGGATAACCCAAGTGTAATGACTGCAACAGTGAATACACTCGAACATCTACATTTATGGTAATTGTACATAACTGTACTTTCCTCAGAGGGGCCAAAAATTTAAGACCCCCCCCCCAAGAGAGCAACAACTCCTGCATGGGACCTCAATTTTGTATTGGAAAAACACACACTACCTCCTTTTGAGACAGCTGCTACTGCAGACCTAAAAATGTTCATAGTGTTTCACCGTTGCAGCCATTACTCTTGGGTTATCCTGCTGGCAGGCTACCCGCAGTCGGCCTGAATTCCAAAGTCTAGGTCCGGCGTCAGTTGCTGTTGCCTCCTCCCTGACGTCAGTGCGCCAGGGGTAGAAAAGATGCAGCCAACACCATTTTCTTCAGTCCTTCTTGCCACGTGGTACCCGAAGCAAAATCAGTTTGCAAGTGCCGGTCGGCCGACTCCTGAGATTTTCAAATCTGAATTTCAGAATCGAAGTCTTCATTAAAGCTAAGTACCCCATTGGGGAAACTTTTTTCTTGCTCCAGACCGATGTCAGAAAAAGCAACTGACTTATTACTTCAAAAAATTGGCAACAAAAACCCAGTTATCTGCAAGGAAAATCCTGCAGGCCTTGGGTTTCATGTCATCCTGCATTCTACTAATTCCATATGCCAGACTGCATATGAGGAAACTACAATGGTATCTAAAAAGTGTTTGGACTCAGCATTGCCACAGCCTGGAGACCGTAATTACCCTTATTTCCTGCTTACAACAGGAATTTCGATGGTGGGCAGAGGCCTGTCAACACAACAAGGGTCTGCCATTCACTTTACCCACAGCCAGACAGACACTGACAACGGATGCATCAGATTATGCCTGGGGGCCCATATGGCAAGAAAAGGTATTCAGGGCACATGGCCTGCAAGCCAGATGCATCTTCACATCAATCAGAAAGAGATGCTAGCTGTTCAGAATGCCCTGACAGCTTTCAAGGAATCTACTTCATCCAGGACAGCTACTGATAAAGACAGACAATACTACGGTCACGTGGTACATAAACAAGCAGGGAGGTACACATTCCTACCCCCTCTGCAGACAAGCAATGACCTTATGGGACACAGCATTGACTTATCAAGTTCACCTGCAAGCACAATTCCTGCCAGGAAAAACAAATACTCTGGCAGACGAACTAAGCAGAAACCTCATGGATCCCCACTGGTGGAAACTGGATCCACAAGTCTTCAGCATGATAACAAGGAAATGGGGATGCCCAGACATAGATCTATTTGCCTCCCCACACAACTGCCAATTACGGAAATTTTGCACAAGGATTTACCACAAACAAGCATGGAGAGTGGACACACTATCCTTCAGCTGGAAAAATCTAACAGTATATGCCTTTCCTCCACTGCCTGTCCTTCCCAGGGTGCTCCTAAAGGTCAGACTAGAGAAGCCAAAAATGATACTGATTGCACCAGACTGGCCACGCCAGCACTGGTACCCAATCCTAAAGAGCTTGTCTCAAGGTCCAGCATGGATATTGCCTCAAACTTCTCATTTGCTGACCCAACAAAACAATCAGATCTTGCACAGCCAACTCAGGACCTTAAATATGTCAGCATGGTGGATAATGTAGCCATTCAAAACATTCCTCTTTCAAAAGCTGTTATGGATGTTATCTTGGTGACCAGGAGGCCCAGAACCAGAAAATCTTATGCAGAAAAATGGAAGAGATTCTGTGTTTGGAACCAAACACAGGGAATTGACTCGCTTGTACTAAATATTCCACAGATTTGGCAATACCTAACTGAGATGCTGGACAAAGGCCTATCCTCATCAATTAAGATCCATGCCTCTGCCATTTCAGCTCATTACAATACGGACCCACCTATTTTCTCTCATCCACTGCTAAGACAGTTTCTCAGAGGGGCCAAAAACATAAGACCTCCAAGGAGAGCTCCAATACCTACATGGGACCTCAATTTTGTCTTGGAAAAACTCACACTGCCTTTTTTTGAGCCAGCCAATACAACAGAGATAAAATACTTGTCATGGAAAACTGCTCTTCTCCTAGCAATAACTTCAGCAATAAGAGCCTCAGAGTTACAGGCACTAATGGCTGTGGAACCTTTTATTATTTTCCATCAGGCAGGGTTTCTTTAAGGACAAAACCAACATTTATGCCTAAGGTGTAGTGTCCAGCGTGGCTCTTAACCAAACCATACATTTGCCTACCTTTTATCCAAACCCATAGTATAAGGGGGAGAGACTTCTGCATACTTTGGACATACACAGACAGCTACGCTTTTACTTGGACAAGACCAAAGCCTTCAGAAAGACTGAGCAACTCTTAGTGGCATATGCTGCAGGTTCCCAAGGAAAATCCATTTCAAAGCAGACTATTTCAAAATGGATAGGCCACCGCATTAGTTTCTGCTATTCACAACATGGCAAATCAGTGCCCTAGGGCATTAGGCCACATTCTACCAGAGCAGCAGCCACTTCAGCCTTCCTCAGAGGAGTACCAACCAAGGATATTTTGGAGGCTGCAACATGGACTTCAGTGCACACTTTTACAAAGCGCTACCATTTACCTCTCTACTCTAAATCCAGAGCAGGCTTTGCCACTGCAGTTCTGCAGGGCCTCATAGCCACTCCAAACTCTATTTAGGCCCAGCCACCCAACCTCAGCTTTGGGATTCAACCCAAGTGTAATGACTGCAACAGTGAAACACGATTAACATAGTACAGTTGTGTACCTGCCATAAATGTAGATGTTCGAGTGTATTCACTGTTGCAGTCCAGTTTACCCTCCCACCATCCCCCTTTTTCTTTGCTGGGACTTATCTGTACCTCTCTATTCTATACAACCTATGTGGTATATTTGCTTATAGATGAAGGTTATGTGTATACTTTTTTATTATCATAATTTTTACAGCCTACCCTTTTGGGGGCACCCGACATCTGGGGCAAGAAAAACTGAAGAAAATGGAGTTGGCTGCATCTTTTGTACCCCTGGCGCACTGATGTCAGGGAAGAGACGACAGCAACCGATGCTGGACCAGGACTTTGGAATTCAGGCCAACTGCGGGTAGCCTGCCAGCAGGATAACCCAAGTATAATGACTGCAACAGTAAATACACTCGAACATCTACATTTATGGTTCTCGAACATCTACATTTATGGTTGGTACACAACTGTACTTACTTTGTGTTTCACTGCTGCAGTCACCACACTTGGGTTATCCCACCAGGGGTAGCCCTCAGTCGACCTGAATACCAGAGGCTTAGTATTTCTGTATAGGTTGCTGTCACTTCAGGACTGACATTAGGTCATCAGGGGTATAAAAACAGGCAGCTGATGCCATTACATCAGTCTTTCTTGCCGAGGAGCCCGAAGCAGAAGCAGTTCGCCATTGGGGATCCTTTTTCTTGCTCTAACCGATGTCTGAAAAAGTTAACAATTGTCTCGCCTGTGGAAAGCAAATACCACACCGAGATTTCCATTCTTACTGCATCACCTGTTTAGGCCCAGACCACGATGTACCTCGCTGTCCATTTTGTGCTTTGTTCAATGCCCGAAATATTCATCGTCAGGCCCTGATTGTAGCTAAATAATTTCATTCTAGATCTCCGTATTCCACAATGGCTTTGTTAAGCCATCTGACTGCCAATCTTCTGAAAAAACATAAGGATAAAGACAGAGATGGACCACACAGGACCAAAACTGCCGATGCTTCTGTTAAGCTAGTCACCAGTTCGCCAATACTTAAGCACTTTCGCAGCCCATGATGATGGATTTACAGGCTGCTACCAAGGACCCGTTCAGAGTCCAGTATGCCACGAGACTTCTTTACCTGCGGATGTCTCGAGCTTGGATGGGTCCAGAGCCATTGTGCAGGCACCGGCTTCTGAGGAAGTTCTTTGCATTATCAATATTCAACACAAACCGTCTTCTTTTGCGTCTTCAGTTCTTTCTGAAATGACCGAGTTTCTAAGGCCAAGAATACGAGCTACACCTAAAAAAACGATGATCGAACCTCAAGCGCCTGCTTCCTTGCCACAATTTCAGATATTTAAAATGGCAGAAGACCTGATCATGTTGATTAGGGGAAGCCAGCCTTCCCCTGCTAAAAGAAAGAGACTTGTCCCCAGCAGCTTTACCTAACCAAGAGTCTGATAACTGAGGTTTCTGAGTAAGAAGACATGCCCTTATCTGCCTGTGAGGATTCAGATGCAGAGGAATCCATTCCTTCTGCCTCCCCTCCAGGGGATTTTTCTTTTGGTGAAACCCTACATACTTTGAGAGAGCATTTCCACTGGTAATGCCAGGATTATCCTCAGTCCAAAAAGCGACTCTGGGAATTTTTAGATTTGCCACAGCACAGACCCTTGGCTATCTCTCCTGAGGTTCTTCGTGTTTTACTGTTGCAGTCATCACATTTGGGTTATCTGCTTGCAGTAGCCCTCAGTCGGCCTGATTATCAAAGTCTTGGGTCCTGCGTCGGTTGCTCTCTCATCTTCCATGATGTCAGGGGTGTAAGGCATGCAGCCAATGCCATTACATCAGTCTTCCTTGCCGTGCGGTGCCTGAAGCAGAAGCAGTTTGCAAGCACCAGTCGGCCGACTCCTGAAATTTTCATTTTTGAGTTTCAGATCCGAAGTCTTCAACTAAGCTAAGTACCTTGTTTGGAATCCTTTTTCTTGCTCTAAACCAATGTCAGTAAAAGTTAACAATTGTATTTCTTGTGGAAAGCAAATACCTCATAAAGATTTTCATTCGTACTGCATTCCTTGCTTAGGCCCAGACCACAATGTACCTTGCTGTCGGTTTTGTGACTTATTCAAACCTTGTACTATTCGTCGTCTGTTCATTTATGCATCTAAATATTTTGGTACTCTCTTCAATTATCCAGAAATGGCTTTGGTAAGCCACCCGACTACCGACATTCCGAAAAAACGCAAAGATAAAGACAGAGACAGACCGCATAGGTCTAAAGCTGCTGACGATGCTTCTCCTAAGCCAGTCGCCAGTTCGCCAGTACTCAGTGAGGTGCTTTCGCAGCCCCTGACACCCACTACTTCAGATTTGCAGGCCTTTACTGAGACCAATTCAGAGTCCAGTATGCCACGAGATGCTTCTTCGACTGTGGAAGTCTCTATCTTGGATGGGTCCGGAGCCGCTGTGCAGGCACTGGCTTCTGAGGGTGTATTCAGGCCCTATTGACTTGCATATTAAACCAATGCCATCTTCTTCAAAGCCTAAAACTTGATCCATGCCTAGAAAACTGACACCCAGACTGCATGGTCAGGCCCCTATACCTAAAAAACAAATAAGGCCTTATTACTGAAATCAGGGCCACCCTTCCCCCTCTGGGACCTAGGACTGATTTTCCTTCTGATTCCTCTGATCAGGATTCTGAAATTTCTGTTTCTCTGATGACCAGGATTTGCCCTTGTCTACCTATGAGGATTCTGATGTAGAGGACTCTATTCCATCTGCTTCCCCTCCAGAGGATTTCTCTTTTGGTGAAATCTTGCATACTCGTAGGGAGCATTTCCGCTGGGAAAGCCAGGATTACTCTGACTCCAAAAAGAGGCTTAGGGAATTCTTTCTCCTACCTCAACACAGGCCTTGGGCATTGTAGATGATGCCTTCTCAGAATCTAACCTGGCCCGACTCTCTACCTCCTTCTCTCAGAAAACCTGATAGGTATTACAGGGTACCTGACCCTCACAAGTTCCTCTTTAAAAAATTCTACTGCAGATCCTGAGACCATTTCACAGGGACCCAAGGGCATTAAGGCTACTACTGCCAAAAACCTACCCCCTCTGATAGAGATTCCAGGGCTCCAGATAGATTGGGTAAGAAGGTATACACTTCTACAAGGGCCTTAAACTGCCAGTTTAATATGTTAAAGTTTCAGCAGCATATTATTGGATTGCTTAAACATAAAATTATGTTGATTCCTGACTGTGCTGAAAATAAATATTTACAGGATTTAATGCATTTTGCTGAACAAGTTGGAAAAAATACTTTGTAATGTGGTTTTGATTCATTAGAGGCATCTTACAGGGCTGCTGTCACTGGGTCTGTACGTAGAAGCCATGCTTGGTTTAAGGAGCACTCTTTGCCAGATCATGTTAAAGCTAAATTATTGGATGGTCCCTTAAACCAAGACCGCCTGTTTGGCAACAAAGCAGAAGTACTTAAAAAGATGGGAGGAAAAAGCTAAATCTATGCAAACTGTTAAAGATTTCCTGCAAGTACAGCCTTCCTGATTTAGTAGGCATTGGCCCTTTCCTACCTCTTCCAGGCCTTCTCAGTCCAAACCCAGAACCAGCAGAACACCCAGGCTTCAGTCCCAAGGTACTCACAGGCCTAAGCAGTGGGGGGCTCTCACTTCCAAAGCAGGGAGTAGTAAGACTCCCCTTTATGGTAAACTGACTTAATGACTTAACTTTAAATCTTCCAAGCCCTGCTCAACTGACTCTTCCTTTAGGGGAGAAGATTGCCCTGCATGCAAAAAATTGGGAACTCATTACCCAGGACAACCTGGGTTTTAAATATAGTTTCCCAAGAATGCAGATTTCACTTCCACTCCTTACCAACCCCAAATGGTTGACCAGACCTTCCCCCAAATCAGTGGGCAGAGGCTCAAAAGCAAATTCTCTCTCTTAAGCATCAGGGCTATTCAACCTGTCCCAGAAGAAGAATGGGGGCAAGGTTTCTACTCAAGACTTTTCCTGGTACCCAGAAAAGACAATTCCTGGTGTGCTATCCTGGACTTGTCTATCCTAAACACATTTTTGTTAATCCCAAAATTCAAGATGCTAACTCTTCATCAGCTGCTTCCCATGCTAGGCAAAGATGCCTGGTTGGCAACACTGGATTTAAAGGAAGCCTACCTGCACATCCCAATAAGGGAATCTTGCAGAAGATACCTATGCTTCAGAGCAGGCTACGTGAACTATCAGTTCTCTGCACTGCCCTTTGGATAGTCTACTGCACCCAGGGTATTCACAAAGTGCCTAACTCCAGTCATTGCATTTTGCATGCAAAGAAATATTCAAATATACCCATACCTGGATGATTGTCTAATTCAGACAGAAAGCCAGGACATACTATTAAATCCTCTGGCATTTGTAAAACAATTGCTAACATCTCTGGGGTACACCATAAATGAAAAGAAATCACATCTTGTACCCTGCCAACAAATTGTATTCCTGAGAGCAAGCTTGAATACAACTTCCCAGATGGCCTACCTCACGCCAGAGAAACAAGTTCATTTGACAGCCTACTTCAAACTACTGGCCACAAAGACCCAGCTATCTGCAAGGAAAATACTGCAAGCCCTGGGATTCATGGCCTCTTACATTCTACTAATTCCATATGCAATACTGCATATGAGGAAACTACAAAGGTATCTAGAAAGCCTATGGTGTCAATATTCTCAGGATCTAGAATCAATGATTCCTATCATACCTTGTCTAAAGATAGAGTTCCTTTGGTAGGCAGAGGCCTGCCACCAAAACAAGGGACTGCCATTCACTCTACCCCCTGCCACCCAAACCCAAACAACAGATGCATCAGATTATGCATGTGGTGCTCACTTGGCAGGGAAGTATATTCAGGGTAAATGGAACCCAAATCAAATGCACCTGCATATGAATCAAAAAGAAATGGATGTACAGAATGCTCAGCCAGCCTTCAAGGACCACATTCTTCCAGGACACTTATTGGTAAAGATGGATAACACCACTGTTATATGGTACATAAACAAGCAGGGGGGAACCCACTCATACCCTCTCTGCAGACTAGCCATGGCTCTGTGGAACACAGCCTTGAACTACCAAGTGCACCTACAGGTGCAATTCCTGCCAGGAAAGCTAAATACACTGGCAGATGACCTAAGCAGAAATCTCATGGACCCACACAACTGGAAACTGGAACCAAAGATATTCAACATGTTGAGAAACAAATGGGGGAGCCCAGAGACAGACCTGTTTGCCCCCCCCCCCCGAACTACCAATTGGACAAATTCTGCACAAGGACTCCCCACAAACAAGCTTGGAAAGTGGATGCCCTGTACTTCACCTGTTTATGCCTTTCCCCCTCTGCCTCTCCAAGGTACTACTAAAGATCAAACAGGACAAACCAAGGACAATACTGATTGCACCAGACTGGCCACGCCAACACTGGTACCCCATCTCATGCAGTGTGTCACTGCTGCCACCATGGCACCTGCCTCAGACCCCTGCCCTGCTGTCCCAGCAGGAAGGCCAGATTCTGCACCCACAGTTTCAAACCCTGAACCTGGCAGCCTGGCTAATTACCTGATCTCTCTGTTACCATCCCTCAGTAAGCAAATGATGGATGTCATTCTGGAGGCAAGGAGGGCCTAGTACTAGAAAATCCGGGTCTATACTGAATTAGCGAACACTTAGAAAAGCTAACGCTAATTCATCGACTATTTTTAAGTGAAAGCTTAAAATCTCAAACACCCGGAACAGTGATTTTTTTTCCAAGGGAAAAAAAATCGCTGGTCCACAAAAAAAAAAAAACCTAAAACATTATATAATGTGGGGGGCTGTGCCCCCCACACACACCCCCACTTAAATATACCAACTCTGAGATCACACCACAGTGGAGGAAATGGCGAACTCCCGAAACCGGCCCAGCGATTTTTTTTGCCTTGGGGGAAAAAAATCGCTGTTCAGGATTTTAAGCTTTCGCTTAAAAATGGTCGATGAATTAGCGTTTGCTTTTCTAATCGTTTGCTAATTCAATATAGACCCGAAAATCCTAGGCTGAAAAATGAAAAAGATTTTGTTCCTGGAGCCAAACTCGGGATGGGCACAGCAGCAACCAATTTACCCCATATTCTTCAATACATTTCACTTCATTACAATACAGAACCACCCCTCTTCTCTCATCCACTGCTGAAGCAATTCCTCAGAGGGGCCAAAAACTTGGGACCTTAACTTTGTATTGGAAAAGCTCACTCTACCTCCCTTTGAGCTAGCTGCAAATGCAGAGTTGAAATTTTTTTCTTGGAAAACAGCCTTCCTTCTAGCCATCACTTCAGCAAGAAGGGTGTCTGAATTACAGGCCCTCATGGCAGTTGAGCCTTTCTTCATCTTTCATGCTGACAGGGTGTCCCTCAGGACCAATCCCTCCTTCATGCCCAAGGTGTTATCCAGTGTGGCCCTTAATCAGTCCATTCATTTTCTAACTTCCTTCTCTAATCCACAGAACAAAGGGGAAGGAATACTGCACTCCTTGGACGTGCACAGGCAACTTAAATTTTACTTGGACAGGACTAAGCCTCTCAGGAAATCCGAACAGCTGCTGGTTGCATTTGCCGCAGGGGCAGACGGGAAGGCCATCTCAAAGCAAACCATTTCTAAGTGGATAGGCCATTGTGTTCATTTCTGCTATAAGCACCATGGAAAACCTACCCCACGGGATAAGACCACATTCAACCAGGGCTGCATCTACCTCTACAGCCTTTCTCAGAGGTGTCTCTACCAGGGACATCCTAGAAGCTGCTACCTGGAGTTCTGTACATACTTTCATGCATTACCACTTGCCAATTTTTTCTAAATCCAGAGCTGTCTTTGCCACTGCAGTCTTGCTATTTGCTTTTTTTTTGTTGGGAGTGTAATCTTGTATATAATTGCTTTCCATTATGGGGGCACCTGACATCTGGGACAAGAAAAACTGATGTAATGGAGTCGGCTGCATGCTTTATACCCCTGACTACCTGACGTCTTGGAAGATGAGACAGCAACCGATGCAGGACCCAAGACTCTGATAATCAGGCCGACTGAGGGCTACTGCAAGCAGATAACCCAAATGTGATGACTGCAACAGTGAATACACTCGAACATCTACAAGTGTACACAACTGTACTTTCTGGATGTTGTGGATGATGTCTTTATGGAATCCAGTCTAACTCCTGATACTTTACCTCCTGCTCCAAGGAAACCACAGAGTCCCTGACTTTCACAAATTTCTCTTCAAAAATCCTACTGCTGACCCAGAGGTCATCTCCCAAGGACCTAAAGGAATAAAAGCAACTGCAGCTAAGAATCCCACCCCTTAGGACAGGAATTCCCAAGCTTTAGACAGATGGCGTAAAAAATATACTTCTACAACTCTTGCCATTAGAGCATTGAATTGTCAGTTCCACATGCTGAAATTTCAGCAACATACTATGGAACGTAATTTATCTACCTTTCCTGACTGCAGAAAATAAAGAATTACAGGAGCTTATGCATTCTGCAAGCCAAGTTAGCAAGCATACCCTGCAATGTGGGTTTGACGCCCTAGATGCATCTTGCAGGGCAGCAGTCACAGGTTCTATACTTAGAATGCAAGCCTGGCTTAAGGAGCAGACCTTGCCAAATCAAAATTATTGGATGCGCCTCTGAACAAGGACAATCTGTTTGGCACCAAAGCAGAAGACGTTTTAAAAAAGATGGAAGAAAACGTTAAGTCTATGCAGACGGTCAAACATTTTTTTGCAAGTGAAGCCTCCAAGATTCAGTAGACATTGCCCCTTTCCAGCCCCCTCAAGGCCATCTCAAACTAGACGCAGGGGAAATGAACCCCCCAGATTACATCCCAGGGTATGCAGAGATCTAAGCAATGGAGCACCTCCACCTCAAACAGGGAGTGCTAATCCACCCCCTTATGGAAACAATTCACAATGACTTCTCAACTCCACTCCTCACCTCTGCCCAATTGCTCATGCCCCTAGGAGGAAAATTTGCCCACCATGCAGAAAACTGGACCTCCATCACCAACAGTCGATAAGTCCTCAACATAGTATTCCAGGAGTACAAATTTTATTCCCCCACACTGCCAACCCTAGTAGGGTTAAAAATCACAAAAAACAAACCTTGGAAAAAATCCACCGAACAGCTAGAAAAGTCCAATAGCAGCCACTTTAATAACTCCACAAATGAAACAAGTAAAACAAATAAACCAGTCTTTAAGCGTGCAGTAACTCATACACTTTTCGTCGCCTATAGGTATCGCAACTTCCTCAGAAGACAATTAACTAGTGTCTCTCATGCTTTTAAATACTAAAATCTTAAGCAGTAATAATTAATCAGTATCAATTAAGTAAATAGTTAATTGGTCATAAAACATTTAACCATTTTGTGTCTGAATGCATATTACCTATTATGGCCAAGGTACATACATATTGTACATCAGAATAATAAATTTCAATTACTTAATTTTATGTATATAAAAATCATTACCTTTCTATACTACTTAAAAATTCCATCTAAATAAACTACCATTTTAATAAAATTAAACCTACATGGAATTATTACAAATGGTTCTAAACTTTGTTTGCAATCATCAACCATTTTAAAAGGTTTTTAAAAACATTTTAAAAACATTTTTGTATAACACATTATAACAATTTAATAAAACAATAATGTAATAAAAAACTTAGTAAATTCATATTCATAATCCTATTCGTAGCTTAAGCCTAACAAGGGGGTGTGTGTGGTCTACAACCGAGTAATCCTTATGTATACTAATTTCGGTAATCTAAGTATCTAAATATTATATAATTCCAATACTATAGAAGTGTATGTACATGTATACAGCGTGCTGAGAGCACACAGTAAACTTCATATAAACTTTTCATACTCTTATGTATATATTGGGTACAATAGTACAAAGATAGTGTAACGTAGCATATAGTGTATATGGTAACATAGTATATAATTAACCATATACCTTAAAACCTCATCCATTTTTTTAAAAAATAAATCAATAAATAAATATACGCATTCAATAATACATGCATTTACCAAAAATAATCAAAAATTACCTTAACCATATCATAAAGGTACATTACCATAAGTAAAAGTTAGTGAGCGTGAGTAAGCAAAAATGAGCAAAAATAAGCAACAAATAGGCAAAAAATAGGCAAAAAATAATATGCCAAAATAAAATTACATGCCAAAATAAAATTTGGACACCTAAAGTTCCATTAGTTAAAGTGCTTTCTATTATACTTAAACTATTGATATTGCACTTTACATAGAAAGCACTAACTTATAATTTTAAAATACAACCTTATTATATTTTTAATGTATTTTAATGTATTTTTAGTGTATTTTTAATATTTTGGTTGTTTTAATGTTAAAGTGTAGTTTTTAAATATATCAATAGTGTAAGTATGTTGTAATTGTAATAGGAACCAATTACAATTTACCATTCATCTTTCTAGATTTTTTAATCTTAGAATGCATTTAATAGATGTCATCTCATTCAATCCAGGGAATTGGTTGGCATTCAATGTCAATTGCCATATCAATTCCCTTCTCTCAAGTTTTAATGGTTCGTATTGACATCTTACATCAGGTTCTACTTGATCTATCACTTTAAATCTAAAGTTGTGCCCTTCGTTCGAATGGCAATGCCTAGCCAATGCGTTGTCCAATCTAGTTCTTCTAATACTGTATAGGTGCTCGTAAATTCTTTCCTGTAGTCTCCTATCCGTTTTTCCTATGTAAAAAGCTAAACATGTATCACATGTTGCTAAATACACTACCTGGCGGCTACTACAGTTAAACTTTCTCCCTATTTTATAGGTTCGGTTCCTAAGTGTAAAACAATTACCTTCTTCTATATACCTACAATAATTGCACATTTCGCATTTTACCATACCTCTACTAATTTTTACATTTTCTTTCCTACTTTGTAGGATTTCTTTAAAATTTTGATTTCTCTTATAAATGATTTTCGGTTTTTCTGTCAGTAAATCATTAAAGGCATTGTCAGAAACCAAGAGGTGCCAATTCTTATTTAAAATATTCCTAATATCAAATGCGTCCAAATTAAAATAGGTGATGAAACTGCATGAAAATTCTAGACTAGTCACTAGTCCTGTTTGTCCATTGTTTCTTTCTAAACTTAATGTAGCACCCAGTAAAGGGAAAAATATTCCTTCCCGTCGTTTATTTTTTACTTCTAACGCTATATTAACAACAAATTCTTTTGGGTATCCCCTTTGTAAAAAGAATTTCTCCAAAAGTTCACACTCTTTTAAAAAGTCGCTGTCCACTGTGGTCATCCTCGCTGCCCTGACATATTGGCCCTTCACTATTGCCTTTTTCTGAGTCAGTGGGTGACTACTTGTAAAGTGGAGAAATGTGTTGGAGTATGTTTCTTTCCTATATATTGTTGCTGTATACCTTTTATTCGTATAATCTTTCTTTAAATTAACATCAAGGTAGTTAATGGCATCCTTACTAAAGTTATGTGTAAACTGTAGAAAGTTGGTACTACTATTAAATAGGGACAGGATTTTTTCCAACCCTTCAGTGTCTGTTTCGACGACCATAAATATGTCGTCAAGAAATCTCGTATAGTAGGCAATTTTTTCTTTATTTTCTTCGTTCTCAAAAATTGTGAGCCTCTCCCATCGTGCCATTACTAAATTCGCAATACTGGCACCGCATGGGGACCCCATGGCTACCCCTACTTTTTGGTGATAGATTTCTTTTTTAAAAAGAATGTAGTTGTATGAAAGAACTGTGTCAATAAGCTCTTCTATCAATTTTATTTCATCAACTGGGGCACCTAGGGTCCTTAACATAGCACTCACCCATTCAATTGCCTTACCATGCGGTATACACGAGTATAGGTCTTTAACATCTATTGTTACTAGGAGTCCTGTAGTTGTAAACTGTAAATCATTAACAGATTTAAGAAAGGACCAAGAGTCCTTTGAGATTTGTTTCTCTAACTTAATGTATTTTTGCAAAATCTTATCAATCACTTTCGCACAGGTGTAGGTCATACTACCTCTCCCATCCACTAAAGGTCTCATGGGTGGGTCCTCTATACTTTTATGTAACTTGGGGATACCAAATATGACTGGAGTCCTAACCTGTGTTTGTTGTAAAAAGTTATACAACACATTATCAATCCTTCTTTCGATGAACAGTTCCTCAATAAATGCTTTAATTCTCCTACCTGTAATATTCATTTCATTTACAGATGCCCTTACATAAGTGTCACTCTCCAGAATTTTCAGCATTTTCTCTTCATACTCACTAGTGTACATAATAGCTAATCCCCCACCCTTATCGGGCTTCATCACCCGAATAGGTGCTTCTTTTAATAAATTCAATAACTCTCTTTCCCCTTTTGTTAAGTTATATCTATAATTATTCCTTTTTTCTTTAATATTTCTTAAATCTACTTCCATTATTCTTTCAAAAAGGAGTAGAGTTGGGTGGAGGGGGGGATTATATACACTTGAGACCAAAAAGTCAGTCCTTTGGTTTAAGTTTTCTCCCATAAGAAATAACAAATTTAACTTCCTTGTAAACAACTTTAAATCGATCAAGGTATTAGCTATGTTAAGTGTGGAACTTGGCACAAAAGTAAACCCTTTACTTAACAATGCTACAGAGTCATCACCAATTTCTAAGTCTGTATAATTATAAATTTTAAAATCCAGTTCAGTATTTGTTAAAACTATACACTTTCTGTCATTAACAACAGTCATTAGATCAATGTCATCACTGTCTACCACTTCCTCCTCTTGTTCCTCTGGTTCTTCTTTGTCTGAAAGTTGGGTTTCGAGGCCCCATTCCGAAAATTTTGGTTTCCCGGCCTTCCAACATTATTGTTGTTACTACTCTGGTTCTGGCCGGTAACATTATTTACATAAGACTGGCTCCCCTGTTGAGCAAGCCTTTCACTCCTTCTCACACCTGTATCGGTGTTTAAAGGTAGTGGTGACGTTGGCTGGAGTGGGCCATATGACTCAGTCTGTTGTGCTGACGGTCTATGTCTTTGTTCAGTCTGTATCCCATTCACATGTACATTAATTTGACCATTATTTTGCACATTGGTAAAGTGGGTGGGCTGTGGATACGCTTTCCCCTCCCCATATTCTCTCACATCTCTATCAATTTTCTTATTTTTGATGCCAGTCATTTTTTTGATATGGTCGTCAATACTAACAAAACAGCGATCATAATCATACTGATACCTGTTAAAGTTAGTATCATCTTTAATGGAATTGTCAATATCTTGTAGTTCTACCAAGAGTTCATCTACCATCGTCTGGTAGTGTGTGCAAAACAGTTCCAGTAACTCAAGTCCGTGTCGGTCAAAAAGTGACACTAATGCAGTATGGAAATTAGAGCCTTCAATAAGCTCTGATGGAAACTGCCAATGCCTAAGGCCTTTAGGAACTATTTTAAGCCTTAGGCATTCTCGGAACCATTTGTAATAATTCCATGTAGGTTTAATTTTATTAAAATGGTAGTTTATTTAGATGGAATTTTTAAGTAGTATAGAAAGGTAATGATTTTTATATACATAAAAGTAAGTAATTGAAATTTATTATTCTGATGTACAATATGTATGTACCTTGGCCATAATAGTTAATATGCATTCAGACACAAAATGGTTAAATGTTTTATGACCAATTAACTATTTACTTAATTGATACTGATTAATTATTACTGCTCAAGATTTTAGTATTTAAAAGCATGAGAGACACTAGTTAATTGTCTTCTGAGGAAGTTGCGATACCTATAGGCGACGAAAAGTGTATGAGTTACTGCACGCTTAAAGACTGGTTTATTTGTTTTACTTGTTTCATTTGTGGAGTTATTAAAGTGGCTGCTATTGGACTTTTCTAGCTGTTCGGTGGATTTTTTCCAACCCTAGTAGGGTTCCCAGACCTTCCTCCAAACTAGTGGGCAGAGGCACAAAACCAAGTTCAGTCCCTGCTCTCCATAAGGGCAATTCAGCCTGTTCCTGCCGAACAGATAGGCCAAGGTTTTTATTCCAGACCTTTCCTGGTGCCCAGAAAATGAGGGCACCTGGCGCCCAATCTTAGCTCTATCCATTCTAAATACCTTCCTGGTGGTACCAAAATTCAAAATGCACACCCTACAGCAGCTTCTCCCTATGCTGTCCAAAGATGCCTGGTTAGCTACCCTAGACCTAAAGGAAGCCTATCTGCACATCCCTGTCTTGCAGAAAACATCTACATTTCAGGGCAGGATCTATGCATTATCAGTTCTCAGCCCTTCCATGCTCCCAGAGGTTTCACAAAATGCCTGGCTCCAGCCTTTGCCTATTGCAGACAGAAAAATTCAAATATACCCTTACTTGGATGATTGCCTGATTCAGGCAGACAGTCATGAAAAGCTGTTGCAGCACCTGACATTTGTAAGGGACCTCCTAACCTTCCTGGGGTACACTATCAACGAAGCGAAATCCAAACTAGTCTCCAGTCAGAAAATTGTATTCCTGGGAGCAAGGTTGGACACAGCATCCCAGATGGCATTCCTTACTCCAGAAAAAGAAGCCTGTCTGACAGGCTACTTTGCTCAAATGGCCACCAGACTCCAGTTGTCTGCAAGGAAAATCCTGCAGTCTCTAGGGTTCATGGCCTCCTGCATTCTACTAATTCCATATGCCAGACTGCATATGAGGAAACTACAAAGGTACTTAAGTCTTTGGTGCCAACATTCTCAGGACCTGGAAACTATCATACCTATAATACCTTGTCTCCGGGCAGAGTTTCTTTGGTGGGCAGCAGCATGAAACCACAGCAAGAGACTTCCCTTTACATAACCCCATGCCGTCCAGACCCTAACCACAGATGTATCAGACTATGCCTGGTGTGCACATCTGGATGGCAGGTGCATTCTGGGCCACTGGAGCTCAAACCAAAGTCATCTGCATATCAACCAAAAAGAGATGCTAGCTGTTCAGCATGCTCTGACAGCTTCCAGATCTCTACTCTCACCAGGGCCCCTTCTAATAAAAAACGACAACACCACAGTGATGTGGTACATCAACAAGCAGGTGGGAACCCACTCTTACCCATTCTACATGCTAGCCATGACCCTGTGGAACACAGCCTCAGCTGTGCATATTCACCTGCAAGCTCAATTCCTGCCAGGCAAACAAAACTGTTTGGCAGACAACTTAAGCAGAAATCTCCTAGACCCATACGAGTGGCAATTAGACCACAGCACCTTCAGCCTTCTAACTCAGAAATGGAGTGTTCCGAAGGTGGACCTATTTGCCGCCCCCTACAATCACAAGCTCAGCAAATTCTGCACCAGGGTACCTCACAGCAAGGCCTGGAAAGTGGATGCCCTATCCTTCCAGTTGCAAAACTCTCAATCTATGCATTTCCCCCTCTGCCTCTTCTTACAAGAGTACTACTCAAGATAAGGCAGGAAAGACCAAGGGCAATCTTGATTTCCCCAGACTGGCCATACCAACACTGGTACCCACTACTGCGCAGTCTGTCACTGGTGCCACCATGGCACCTACCCCAGATTCCAACCCTCTTCACTCAGCAGGAGGGACAGATCTTGCATCTGCAATTGCAAACCCTGAACCTTGCAGCCTAGCTTATTCCTTGAATTCTCCTCCAGTGGCCAGCCTAAGCAAGCATGTACTGGATGTCATTAGTGAAGCCAGAAGACCCAGTACAAGGAAATCCTATGCTGATAAGTGGAAAAGGTATTGTTCCTGAATTCACTCTAAATGAGCAAATACAGCGCAGATGTGCTATGCTGCTGCAGTCATCACACTTGGGTTATCCTGCCATCAGGCGGTCCCGCGGTCTGCCTGAATTCCAAAGCCTTGGTCCGGCGTCGGTTGTCATCGCTTCTTCCCTGACGTCAGTGCAGCAGGGGTATAAAAGAGGCAGCCGACGCCATTTTCTCCAGTCTTTCTTGCCGCGCGGTGCCCGAAGCAGAAGCAGTTCGCAAGTGCCGGTCGGCCAGCTCCTGAGATTTCCGAATAGAATTTCAGCCGAAGTCTTCGATAAAGCTAAGTACCCCATTGGGGAAACATTTCTTGCCTCAGACCGATGTCAGAGTTAATAATTGTATTTCTTGTGGGAAGCAAATACCTCATAAGGATTTTCATTCTTATTGTATTCCTTGCCTAGGCCCAGACCACGACGTTTCTGGTTGTCAGTTTTGCACTAGGTTCAATAAACGCACTATTAAGCATCGGGCTGATACCGCCCGACATTATTTTGGCAGAAAATTCAACTACATTATGCCGTTGGAACCTCTGACTACCGCTATTTTTAAAAAAACGCAAGGACAAAGACAGGCAGCCTAGACCAGATACCAAGGTCTCGGTTAGGCCTGTCGCCGGATCTCCGGTATTCAGTGAGGCGCCTACGCAGCCCCTGACTACCGCGGATTTAGAAAATATGACTACCTCTCAGTCAGAATCTACTGGGCCACTGGAGTCAGCTCCTACTCAACTCGCGGACGCCAGTCCTGACGGCGATCCACAGACTATGGACAGACCTTCGGTTTCAGAAGGCGTCTTTAAACCGACGACTCTCTCCGTTAAGTCTTACACTAAACTTCCAAAGGTTAAGAAACCGAGTCCACAGTCTCCCACTCAGGCCCCTATGCCTAAAAAACAGATGCTCAAAATGGCAGAGGACCTGATTACCCTTATCAGAGGTTCCCATCCCCCTCCTGACAAAAGGCCTAGACTGGAGGAAGATTTACCTCCTTCTGACCAGGAATCCATTTCCTCAGCAGACTCAGAGGAACAGGATTACCCCTTCTCTCTCTTTGAAGATTCAGATGCTGAGGAGTTTATTCCCTCTGTTTCCCCCACTGAAGACTTCTCTTTTGGGGAAACCCTGCACACCATGAGAGAGCATTTCCACTGAGAAGGACAAGATTACTCTGACTCCAAGAAAAGGCTACATGAGTTTCTTCTTCTACCACAGCATAGACCCCTAGCCATCCCTCCTGTTTTAGATATTTTGGATGATGTCTACACTGAATCCAGTCTAAATCCAGATTCCTTACCTCCAGCACCACCAAAACCAGACAGATACTATCGAGTCCCTGATTCTCACAAGTTTTTATATAAAAGCCCTGTTGCAGACCCAGAAACCATTTCCCAGGGTCCCAAAGGGTTAAAGCCTCTACTGCTAAGAATCCAATGCCTGCGTAAAGGTATTCCAGGGCATTAGAAAGATGGGGGAAAAAAGTGTATACCTCTGCCACTCTGGACATGAGGGCATTAAACTGCCAATTCCACATGATCAAATACCAGCAGTACTTGCTAAATCAGTTAAAACAGAAAATGACTCCTCAAACAGATCAACTAGATTTCAAGGGGATGCAAGATTTGTTGCATGCAGCAGAACAAGTGGGAAAACATACCTTGCAGTGTGGTTTTGATTCCTTAGAGGCCTCGTAGAGCAGCAGTCACAGGGTCTGTAATACGTAGACATGCTTGGCTAAAAGAGCAGATCTTACCAGAACGTCAAAGCAAAGTTACTGGATGCTCCACTGCAAAAGGATGCGTTATTTGGTGTCAAAGCAGAGGAAGTTTTTAAAAAGATGGAAGAAAAGGCAAAATCAATGCAGACAGTTAAAGATTTTTTACAGGTACAACCTCCTCACTTCAGCAGAAACTGGCCATCAAAAAACAGGTCCTTTCCTGCTTCAGACAGACCCCAAAGGGGCAGAGGCTAGAAAACAAGGCACCTTCAGGCCTAGACAATGGCAAACAACAACTCAAAGAGGGGGAGACGACAGATCTCAGCCCTTCAGAAAACAATCACAATGACTTTCCTCTTCGCCTGCCAAGCAAAATTGCCCAGGCAGCACCTCTAGGAGGAAAACTGGCTCTTTTTCCAGAAAATTGGCACATCATAACAAAGAACAAATGGGTTCTGGATATTATTACCCGAGGCTACAGATTTCATTTTCAAACTTTACCACGGATGAGAGGCATGCCAAATCTGCCAACAAATCAATGGGCAGAGGCACAAAAGCAAATTTCAGCTCTCATGAACATGAAAGCAATTCAAAAGGTACCTGCAAAAGAGCAAGGTCAAGGATTTTATTCAAGACTGTTTCTAGTACCAAGAAAGGACAAAGCCTGGAGACCCATCTTAGACCTTTCAATTCTAAACACGTACCTGGACATTCCCAAATTCAAAATGCTCACACTGCAGCAGCTTCTTCCCATGCTGGGCAAGGAGTCTTGGCTGGTAATGTTGGACCTCCAAGAAACATACCTGCATGTCCCTATCAGACAAGATTGCAGAAGATACCTCAGATTTTTGGCAGGCACAACACATTATCAATTCTCTGCATTGCCCTTTGGCTTATCTACTGCGCCCAGAGTATTCACGAAATGCCTGGCATCAGTAATTGCATACTGCAGACAGCGAGGAATACAAATTTATCCATATCTGGACGACTGCCTGATCCAAGCAGACAGCAAAGACATCCTACTACAACATCTGGCATTTGTAACAAAGTTGCTAAGTTGCCTAGGGTACACAGTAAACAAAAAGAAGTCAAAACTAATACCCTCACAAGAAATAATTTTCCTGCATGCCAGCTTGAATACAACGGCCCAGATGGCTTACCTCACGCCAGACAAACAAAAACAACTGGCTCAGTACTTCAAAAAGATGGCAACTTCTACGCAGCTCACTGCAAGGAAATTCCTGCAGGCATTGGGGTACATGGCATCCTGCATTCAACTAATTGCACACGCAAGGCTGCATACGAGAAAACTACAATGGTACCTAAAAAGTGTATGGTCCCAACACAGACACAGCCTCGAAGCAAGTATAACTCTCATTCCCTGCCTTCAAAAAGAGTTTCTATGGTGGGCTCAAGCATGCCAAGCAAACAAGGGCCTTCCTTTTGTCTCACCTCCAGCAAATCAAACCTTGACAACAGATTCATCAGATTACGCCTGGGGTGCACACATGGCAGGACAATGCATACAGGGCAAATGGTCTGCAAACCAAAGGCAATTACACATCAATCAAAAGGGATGCTAGCTGTAAAAAATGCACTAACAGCCTTCAAGGACCTCTTGCATCCAGGACAACTTCTAATAAGGACGGACAACACCACAGTTATGTGGTACATAAACAAACAAGGAGGAACCCACTCCTATCCACTATGCAGACAGGCAATGGACTTGTGGAACACAGCATTAACTTGCCAAGTACAACTTCAAGCACAATTCCTGCCAGGAAAAGAAAACATTTTAGCAGACAAATTAAGCAGGAACTTTACAGACCCTCATGAGTGGAGACTACACCCACAGGTATTCTCAATGATAACTCAATTAGGGGACCTCCAGACATAGATCTGTTTGCCTCAACCAACAATTGTCAGCTACAAAAATTTTTCACAAGGACGTATCATCCCCTGGCCTAGAAAGTGGATGCCCTATCATTCAGTTGGGCAGCATTGTCAGTCTACGCCTTCCCACCTCTGCCCCTACTGACCCAGGTATTACTGAAAGCCAGATCAGAGAGACCACAGATGATCCTCATTGCTCCGGACTGGCCTCGTCAACACTGGTACCCACTACTACGAAACCTGACTCACAGCCCTCAATTCCCTCTGCTGTTAATCCAACAAAACTATCAGATCCTTCACAGTCAGCCAAGGACCTTAAATCTAGCTGCATGGAAAATACCTTAAATTATCAAACAGCACTTCTATCAAAGGACGTCCAGAATGTCATCTTGGAGGCCAGGAGGCCCAGCACCAGAAAAACTTACTCAGACAAATGGAAAAGATTTTGTGTATGGAACCAGGCCAGAAGCCTAAATCCTGGCATCCCAAATATTCCACACATACTCCAATATCTAACAGAGATGCTACACAAAGGCCTTTCTTTCTCATCCATAAAGATCCATGCTTCAGCCATTTCAGCTCAATATGATACGATTCCTCCCATTTTCTCTCATCCTTTGCTAAGGCAGTTTCTCTGAGGGGCAAAAAATATAAGACCCCCCCCCCCCGAAAACCACCAACTCCTACTTGGGATCTGAATTTTGTTCTGGAAAAGTTAACACTTCCTCCTTTCGAACCAGCCTTTTCAGCAGAGCTTCAATACTTGTCATGGAAAACAGCCCTGCTTCTGGCTATCACCTCAGCACACAGTCTCAGAACTGCAGGCACTTATGGCAGTGGAACCTTTCATCATTTTTCATCAGGACAGAGTATCCTTACGCACCAACCCTTCCTTCATGCCTAAGGTAGTATCCAGTGTGGCTCTCAATCAAGACCATACACTTGCCCACCTTTTATCCAAACCCACAGAATAAAGGAGAGAGACTCCTTCACTCCTTGGCCATTCACAGACAGTTATGTTACTATTTGGACAAGACAAAGGCCTTCAGAAAATCTGACCAACTCCTTGTATCCTATGCACCAGGCTCAGAAGGAAAGGCTATTTCAAAACAGACCATCTCCAAATGGATAGCACATTGCATCCGCTTTTGCTACTCACACCATGGGAAAGCAGTGCCTGCTAGTATTAGGTCTCACTCTACCAGGGCTACAGCAACCTCAGCAGCCTTCCTCTGAGGAGTCCCAACAAAGGACATTCTGGAGGCAGCTACCTGGAGTTCAGTGCACACCTTCACCAAGCATTACCACCTTCCTCTTTACTCAAAATCCAGAGCTGGGTTTGCCACTGCAGTCCTGCAGGGCATCTTAGCTACATCTAACCCAGTTTAGCTCCTACCACCCTAACATAACTTTGGGACTCTACCCAAGTGTGATGACTGCAGCAGCATAGCACGATGAACATAGTACAGTTTTGTACCTACCATAAATGTAGATGTTCGAGTGGTTATGCTGCTGCAGTCCAGGTTACCCTTCCTCCATCCCCTCTACCTAACAAGGCTTTTCTTATACCTCCATGTACTTCAACCTTTGGGATGCATGTCTGTATGGTGTATTTGCTTACAACTAGTACCATTGTTTTGCACTAAGGTATGTTTTGCAAGCTTCTTATTTTGCCTTCTTAGTTTGGGGCACCTGACATCTGGGGCAAGAAAAACTGAAGAAAATGGCGTTGGCTGCCTCTTTTATACCCCCTGCCACACTGACATCAGGGAAGAAGCGATGACAACCGATGCCGGACCAAGGCTTTGGAATTCAGGCCGACTGCGGGATCGCCTGATGGCAGGATAAACCCAAGTGTGATGACTGCAGCAGCATAACCACTCGAACATCTACATTTATGGTAGGTACAAAACTGTACTTTCCTGAGAGGGGCTAAAAACTTAAGGCCACCAAAAAGAGTCCCCACCTCTGCTTGGGACCTTAATTTTATGTTGGAAAAGCTCACGCTACTCCTCTTTGAGCCTGCAGTGTCAGCAGAGTTAAAATTCCTCTCTCGGAAAACAGTCTTGCTACTGGCCATCACTTCAGCTAGAAGAGTGTCTGAGCTACAAGCACTTATGGCTGTGGAACCCTTCATTATTTTTTCATGTTGACAGGGTTTCCCTCAGAACTAACCCTATTTTTATGCCTAAAGTTGTGTCCAGTGTGGCTCTCAACCAATCTATCCATTTGCCCAGCTTTTTCCCTAATCCTCAAAATAAGGAGGAAAGGATCCTGCACTCTTTAGACGTGCACAGACAGGTCAGATTCTACCTTGATAGGACTAAGCCTTTCAGGAAATCTGACCAGTTACTAGTCACCTTTGCACCAGGGGAAGAGGGCAAGGCCATATCAGAACCATCTCCAAATGGATAGCATACTGTATCCATTTCTGTTACAAACACCATGAGGAAACCACCCCCTTGGAGGGGTCAGAACGCATTCCACAAGGCCAACTTCAACCTGTACAGCCTTTCTCGGAGGAGTCCTTACCAGGGCATTCTGGAAGCTGCTACTTGGAGTTTTGTTCATAACTTCACCAAGCATTACCACCTGTCTGTATTTTCCAAATCCAGGATGGGCTTTGCAACAGCAGTCCTGCATGGCATACTAGCCAGCCCCAACTCTTCTTGACTGCCTCCATCCATCCTTCATCTTTGGGAATCAACCCAAGTGTGATGACTGCAACAGTGAAACATGAAGAACATAGTACAGTTGTGTACACTTACCATAAATGTAGATGGTCGAGTGTATTCACTGTTGCAGTCCTGGTTTCCCTCCCTCCAGCCCCCTTGTCTCTCTCTCTTTTTCTATTTCTCTTACTCACTCATTACATGGCTATTGGTATTTACTTTTTACTGGTGGTTTTTCCACCATAACTTAGCTCCATATTTGAGGCAAGAAAAACTGATGTAATGGTGTTGGCTGCCTGTTTTTATACCCGTGACGTCAGTCCTGAAGCAACAGCAACCGAGGCAGAAATACTAAGCCTCTGGTATTCAGGCCGACTGAGGGCTACCCCTGGCAGGATAACCCAAGTGTGATGACTGCAACAGTGAATAAACTCTAACATCTACATTTATGGTAAGTGTACACAACTGTACTTTTCTTTGTAAATCAATCCTTCCTTTTTACCAAAGGTGGTGTCTGAGTCTATTAATCGGGTCATCAAAGAAAGAAAAATGTGTTAATCTTTGGATGCCCACAGACAGTTGATTTTCTACCTTCACAGAACCAAAGATTTGAGAAAATCTGAACAATTGTTTCCTTATAGGTTCAAAGGTGTGTTACTGGGCTAATGGCCCTGGAGCCTTTACAAGCTTAGCCCATAGGATTACCCTGGCATCATGCCACCTGACATTAGTTCCCAGTGCCTCTGAGTAGAACCACTGGAGTGATCCCTGGGGTGAATTTTCTATTTCCCATCCACTCAAGATTTCTCTTGAAGGCCAGTGAGGTGCTCTGTTTGACATGTATGGGAAGTCTGTTCCATAGCATTGGCAGTCTCTGAGTTATGAACCTGCTCCTCCAGCATGTTCTGTTGATTGTGGTAATGAGGTTGAGGTCTCTGGAGTGTGTGATGCAGAGGGATTGGGATTTCTTTAGATGTAGCATTTCTAACAGAGCTGGGTCAGACATGTCTTTGTAAGTCAAGCAGAGATCGCTTCTAAGTAGATGATATGAGACAGAGAATAGTTGGGAGTTTTTTCCATATAGGACAACTGTTTAAGGCCTAGGATCATCTTTGTGAGGTACTTTTGTGGCCATTCCAGTTGTTGCAGGTGTCTAGTGAGGTATATGCCAAATGGAGCATTGTACTCTGGCCTAATCAGGGAAGAGTAGAGGGGGAGACAACGACCTCTTTCTTCCTGAATGCAAAACCCTTAGTAATGAGATGTGTCACATAGGACTTTCTGACCACAGTGGCAATGTGGTGGTCAAAAGAGAGGTTGCTGTCATCTTGTGTTCCCAGATCTCGTACAACGCCTTCTGTGTTCAGTGGACTATGATCAGTGTGGTAATTCATGGGAACCAAGTTTTTTCCCAACAGGAATGACGATATTTTTTGGCATTGAGCTTAATGCCATGGTTCTGACACCAGTCATTGGTCTCAGTAAGGCCTTTCTGCAGGATATCAACATCACTTGGGGAGTTAATAGCCTCCAACTTGCAATCGTCTGTGAACTTTGTCAGCCAGGGTCCCTTCGTGTTGGCCTGGACTTCAGAGAAGTAGATACCAAACAGGAGAGGACCCAGGACCAAACCCTGTGGGACTCCACTCATGACTGGTCAGCAGTCTCACTTGGAGTCAGCTACTTCACAGTGTGGCTTCTACATGTGAGCCAGTTTGCAACCCACCTAGTGATATAGGAGTTGATGCCTAGCTTAGTGAGTTTTTCTATGATTCCTGAGTGGGGAATGGTATCGGAGGCTTTGGCCAGATCAAGGTAGGCTATATGAACCACCTTTCCTTCATCCACAGCTCTGGTGGCTGACTCAAAGAAGTCAACCAGGTTGAGCAAGCATGATCTACCCTTCACAAAACCAAACTATGTGGGATCCAGAGTTTGGAGATTCCCTATATTCTTGTTTATTAGATCCATGATGATGCGTTCCATAGCCATGCATATCAAGACTCGTCAGGCTAATAGGGTGATAGTTCCCAGGGTCTGTAGTCCCCCTCCTTTGTGGAGAGGGGTGACTGTAGCAGTGTGCCATTTGGTAGGGACAAAGCCTGAGGTAAGGCTGTGATTGAACAGGGCACACAGGTAGGTACACACACAAGTTCATGTAGAACACAGCCAGGGATATTGTCAGGACCCATAGAAGCTGTATTCTTGGCCTTGGACAGTGCTGTTTTAACATGTGTAGCAGCAATACTGGGTGCCTGGCAATCTGCTGGTATTGTGATTGGTCTGTTGGGGGGCGGGGGTAAAGTTGGCACTGAATCTGTCGGCCAGTATATTGGCAATATCTGTTGGCTCACTATAGGATGTGGTATTGTGCAGTAGCTCAGAGCAAATCTACTATCTGCTGCAATTCTGTTTTCATAGCTAGCTTTAGAGGATTTGATGAGGGATATCAACTTTTTTTTTGAGGCTGATGAGGGAGTTTTTCCAGTCTTGGGACTTCGCCTTATTCCACATCAGCTTCTTCCTTCTGTTGTACAGTTTGTTTGTGGCAGGGGGCCACCAGATTGGCTTCCTTTTGTTTTGGAGGAGAGTGTCTTGGTTCTATTGGGTATGGCGAGATCCATGCATTGGTGTGTGTGTTCGTACAGTGCATTGGTGTGTGTGTCCATACAGTGCATTGGTGTACGATTCGGCAGTCATGCAACTGTTCCCCATTTGCATGATTGACGTTAAGTTAGCCACCTCTGTTTTTAGGAGCCCAAAGTTAGCTTTGGAGAAGTTTTTCATGGTGGTTACCTTTGTGGGGGGGGGGGGGGGGGTGGGAGGGATGTGAATTTCCAAGGTGATTAGTTTGTGGTCGGATCTAACCAGGGAGGAGTTGACTATTGGTGTAGAGCAACGGTCGCTTGTGTTAGTAATGACCAGGTCAAGGATATTGCTCCCTCTAGTGGGGGTAAGAACGAGCTGGTTCAGGGCATTGAAATTAATGAATTCCAGGAAACTGACAAGTGCATGGTACATGAGTAGTTTACCCAGTTAATGGAAGGGTAGTTGAAGTCGCCCAGTATGAGTGTTTTAGGTTAGACTCTAATATTCTCCAAGGTGCTTAGAAATGTGGAGTGTGAGTCTTGGGACATGGTTGGGGACCTATAACAGGATATAACCTGAATGCCTGTCTTACCCAGTGTTAGCTGTACCTGAAGTATCTCTGATGCGTTATGTTAGGCTACTAGTCTGGAGCTGTGTGCATCTTTTATGAATATGGAAACCCCACCCCCTTTGCAGCTTTGGCCCAAGTTCTGGGGCCGAAAGGTATGTAATGAGTTATAGCTTTCTGCTGCTTTGGACCCAGGTCTCTGTCACGGCATAAATGTCGATATTCTCCATTTTAAGGAGTGCGAGTGAGTGCATTTTGAGATTTAGAATTTTTCTGATTCATAACTAAGCAATCCAGTATCTAAAGTGATTTTGGCCATATGGTTGACTGACTGCATTACCTTTGTTAATTAGAAAGTGAGGTTGCCTTTACCAAAGGCTCCAAGACCTCTGTGGTGACTTTGTCAGCGTTTTTGTCTAGAACTTCCTTGGATGATGTGTACCTGCAACTTGAGATAACCCTCATACCTTTATTGCTCATTACAAATTGGATCTGGTCTGTAGGAGAAGAGCAGCATTTTGCTCAGCTGTGCTTCAGAATATCCTTACTTGGAGTGCTCCCAGGATTTAGGTAGCTGGGGACTCTGTCCCAACTTTTATGGAATGAATGAAAGTGACATCAATTAGTTATGTACTCACCATAATGTACCATCTGTGTTGTCCATTTTCATTCTTCCTCAACTTCCCACCCACCAACCCCCTCTGTTTCTCTCCTTGAGAGATTAAAAAGTATTAGAGGTACCTCTGTCTCTTGTTTGATCTCCATCTTCCTTAATTTCCACTGCTGTGTAAATCTGTGGACAGCAAACTAGATGTAATGTAGGTTAGGTTGGTGGGGCACTACAGGTAAAGGTATGGACTGAAAAGCATGTATTCTACTTTCTGGAAGAAGCAGCTAAATCGGATCAGAGGATGTGATCCAAACCCAACTGCTGAATGAAAATGAACAACAGAGATGGAATGTTAATGGTGAGTACATAACTTTTTTTCTTTGAATGTGAGTTTTGTCTGCAGTTTCTTGAGGGAAAAATCTGCTTTAAATTTACATTTTACAGGTCGCAACTTAATTTGAATTGTTCGATTGCTGATAACTACGTCCAGGGCTACGGCCACTGTTACTGGTTTGAGGAGGTTTACCTTGATTTTAATTTCTCCTTTGGGCAAAGGTTTTAGTGTTTGGGTCCTCTGCTACAGGGGTTATCAAAGTGTGATGAAAGTTGTTAGTTGATACAAGAAATCTATCAGGATTTTTAAGCCCTCCTTTTCCAATTTTTCTAAGGGATTCTCTAAGCTTTCATCAGTTTCAGCAAAAAGGTTTCACCAAAAGGTGGTTAAGCACACATTTAAGAAGAAATGGTGGGGGGAGAGGCAAACAGGTTTTGGAGATCCCTGAATTCAAGGGCAGTCCAAGTTAGAATGACTGTTTAGGAGATCTTGCCCCCCCACACACACACACACACACACACACACACACACACTTGCGGTTCCTTTTCCCTTCAAGAAAGTCTGAATCTTAATTTTTCTCTTTGCCTACAGATAGTTTCAAACAAATGGGTACTGAAGGATCATTCATCAGTGTTACAGATGGCTGTAGGAGAAAATCTATTCTTGCAAGGGGCAATCCCTCAACCACCAGACTAGACTCCCCTCCCCCTTTTAATACATGCTGCCTCAAGGAGTGATAGCCACTTCCTTCCTTCCTAGGCTGGGGAGGGTTTTTATTCAGTGGTCTTAGTACCAAAGAAAGAAGATACTTGGAGATAAGTTCTGGATTTTTCTTTCCTAAACATGTTTGATAGTGCCAGAGTTTAAAATGCTATCACTTCACTACCTCTTACCTCTTTGTCATTTAACTTTCCTGGCAACTCTAACTTTATAAGATACTTATTGCATCCCTATTCATCCAAAACTTCAGGTGTTTAAGATTTTCTGTGTCTGGATCACATTATCGTTTTTCTGCCTCACCTTTAGACTAGCCACTGCACCAGGAGTGTTCACAAAGTGTCTAACTCCAGTTAGTGTTGCGCAGGCTACAGAGTATCCACATTTTTACCATGTTAGATGACTTGCTTTATGTAGTCTCTGTGTCAGGAATCTCTCGTTTGAGTGAGAGAGCTCTTGTACAGCCTTGGATTGCAAGGGAACAGCTCCTTCACACAGGATTGTGTTCTTGGAGTGTCAGATGCAATTCAAAGAATTTTCTTCCACAGGAAAAAGATCTATGGCTCTGTTTGTAAAGTTTTCTACTCTGACTTTGGTCCCTGTGAGTGAATACTTCAGGATTTTGGGTCTCATGGTGTCCATGATTCACATAATACCCCTAACAAGTCTCTATATAAGGGACTGACCATGGTTTACTGAAGTCTCTCTGGTTCCAGCACCAACATCCTTTGTCTTTTCAAACAACAGTGCTGGAGTTAGTCAGAAGTGAATTCACTTGGTAGAGACTGCAAATTTCTCTAAACCCGGGTCTCCCTGTATCCCTCCCTGCTCCAAAGCAGTCAACAACAGATCCCTCAGATTTTGCTTAGGGAGCAGTTTCATGGAGGGATAAAAGTGCAAGGTGTGTGGAACTAGGTTGTACCCTCTGTGCAGACTGGCCATGTTAGCTTGGGATGTAGCTTCACAGTGCAGTCTCACTGTACTGACATCTGTCACAGCAAAGATGTGTCACAGACCAGCAGAGCAGGACAAGAGCAGACCCTTACAAATGGAAATGAGATTGAGGGGCTTCCCCACAGATGGATCAAATCTTGGAGTTCCTTAAGTCAATCTGTTTGTCTCCTCTATGAATAATCAGCTGACAAGATTTTGTGCCAGGACTCCATACAGGAAGGCCTGGAAGACAGCTGTCTTGTCATTGGACAGGAATGATGATCTTCGTGTTTCACTGTTGCAGTCATCACACTTGGGTTATCCTCCCAGGGGTAGCCCTCAGTCGGCCCAAATACCAGAGGCTTAGTATTTCTGCATCGGGTGCTGTCACTCCAGGATTGATGTCAGGTCAGTGGTATACAATCAGGCAGACGATGCCATTACATCAGTCTTTCTTTCCGAGGAGCCCAAAGCAGAAGCAGTTGGCATGAGTGCCAGTCAGCCACTACCTGAGTTTCATTTTTGAATTGAAGTTGAGGTCTTCTAAAGCTTAGTACCCCGTTGGGGGTCCTTTTCTCTTGCTCTAACCGATGTCAGAAAAAGTTAACAATTGTCTCACCTGTGGAAAGCAAATACCACACTGGGACTTCCATTCTTACTGTCACCTGTTTAGGCCCAGACTACGACATCCCTCGCTGTCACTTTTGTGCTTTGTTCAATGCCAGAACTATACATTTTTGGGCTCTTATTGTAGCTAGATATTTGTGCTCTCAGTCCTCCATTTCCAATGTGGCTTCGGTAAGCCATCCGACTACCAATCTTCTGAAAAAAATGTAAGGATAAAGACAGAGAAAGACTGCACAGCTCCAAAACTGCCAACAACACTTCCATTAAGCTAGTCATCAGCTCTCCGGTCCTCAGTGAGACGCTTTCACAGCCTCTGATGCCCGCTTATGTGGATTTGCAGGCCGCTACCGAGACCCTTTTGGAGTCCAGTATGCCATGAGACTCTTCTTCGGTAAAGGATCCTGCAGGTATCTCTACCTTGGATGGGTCCGGAGCCGCTGAGCATGCACTGGCTTCCAAGGAAGTTCTTCACACTACCACTACTTGACACACACCAGCGACTTCTTTTATGTCTTCAGTTCTTTCTAAAACTGCTGAGTTTCTAAGGCCCAGGGTATGAACTATGCCCAAAAAAAAGACGACCCAAGCTCAGGCACCTGTTTCCATGCCTCAATCTCAAATGCTTAAAATGGCGGAAGACCTTATGCTTATTAGGGGAAGTCAGGCTACATCCTTCCAAAAGAGAGACTTGTCCCCAGTAGTTTTATCTGAACAGGAGTCCGATAACTCTGAGGTTTCTGAATATGAAGAAATGTAACCCTTCTATGCCTGAGGATTCTGATGCAGATGAATCCATTCCTTCTGCCTCTCCACCTGAGGATTTTCATTTGTTGAAACCCTACATACTTTAAGGGACCATTTCCAATGGGGCATGTCAGGACTATCCTCAGTCAAAAAGTCTCAGGGAATTCCACAGCACATACCATCTCAAATCAAAATTATTGGACGCACCATTGAACAAAGACAATTTGTTTGGCACCAAGGCAGAAAGGGTCTTAAAAAATAAGTTGGAAGAGAAAGGTAAATCTGTGCAGACAGTAAGACTTTTTAAAGGTCCAGCCTCCGAGGTTCAGTAGGCATTGCCTCTCCAAGCACTGGTCCTTTCCAGCCCCCTCCAGGCCAGCTCTGCCCAGACCCAGGGGAAACAACCCCCCCCCCAGACAGCAGTCCCAGGGAATGCAGAAATCTAAGCAATAGAGTTACTCCTCTTCAAAAATAGGGAGTGCTAAGCCACCCCTTATGGTAAGAATTCACAATGACTTTACACCTCCACCCCTTACCTCTGCCCACCTGCTTGTGCCCCTAGGAGGAATGCAGAAATCTAAGCAATGGAGTTCCTCCTCTTCAAAAATAGGGACTGCTAAGCCACCCCCTTATGGTAAGAACTCACAATGACTTTACACCTCCACCCCTTACCTCTGCCCATCTGCTTGTGCCTCTAGGAGGAAAACTCCTTCCATGCAAACTGGGCCTGTATTACCAACGAACGATGGGTCCTCAACATAGTGTCCCAGGGAAACAAATTTTATTTCCACACACTGCCAACCCCAAAAGGATTCCCAGATCTTCCACCAAATCAGTGGGCAGAGGCAGAAAAGAGGGCACCTGGTGCCCAATCCTCGATCTATCCATTCTAAACATCTTTCTGATGACACCAAAATTCAAAATGTTCACCCTCCAGCAGCTTCTTCCTATGCTTTCCAAGGATGCTTGGATGGCCACCCTAGACCTAAAAGAGGCCTACCTACACATCCCAGTCAAGGAATCATGCAGGTTCAGGGCAGGATCTATGCACTTTCAGTTCTCTGCGCTTCCCTTTGGCTTATCCACTGCTCCCAGAGTTTTCACAAAATGCCTGGCTCTAACCATTGCTTTTTGCAGGCAAAGAAATATTCAAATTTACCCCTACTTAGATTATTGCCTTATTCAGGCAGACAATCAGGAAAAGCTGTTACAGTACCTGACCTTTGTAAAGGATCTACTGACCTCCCTGAAGTATACTATCAATGGAAAGAAATCAAAACTAGTCCCCACACAAAAATTGTAATCCTGGGAGCAAGGCTGGACACAGCATCCCAGATGGCATTCCTTACTCCAGAAAAACAAGCCTACCTAACAGGCTACTTCTCTCAACTAGCCACCAGAATCCAGTTATCCACAGGGAATATCCTGCAAGCTGTAGGGTTCATGGCCTCCTGCATTCTAGTCATTCTATATGCCAGACTGCATATGAAGAAACTACAATGGTACATAAGCCTTTGGTGTCAACACTCTCAAGACCTGGAAACTATCATACCCTGTCTAAGGAAATATTTTCTTTGGTGGGCAGCAGCATGCAACCACAATGAGGGACTTCCCTTCTCACAACCTCACGCCGCCCAGACCCTCACCACAGATGCATCAGACTATGCCTGGGGTGCACACCTGGATGGCAGGTGCATTCAGGGCTATTGGATCCCAAATCAAATACATCTGCACATCAACCAAAAAGAGATGCTAGCTGATGTTCTTCGTGTTTCACTGTTGCAGTCATTACATTTGGGGTTATCTGCTTGCAGGTAGCCCTCAGTCGGCCTGATTATCGAAGTCTTAGGTCCTGCTTCGGTTGCTGTCTCATCTTCCATGATGTCAGGTAGTCAGGGGTATAAAGCATGCAGCCGACACCATTACATCAGTCTTTCTTGCCGTGCAGTGCCAGAAGCAGAATCAGTTCACAAGTACCAATCGTCCGACTCCTGAAATTTTCATTTTCGAGTTTCAGATCCGAAGTCTTCAACTAAGCTAAGTACCTTGTTTGGAATCCTTTTTCTTGCTCTAAACCAATGTCAGTAAAAGTTAACAATTGTATTTCTTGTGGAAAGCAAATACCTCATAAAGATTTTCATTCGTACTGCATTCCCTGCTTAGGCCCAGACCACGACGTCCCTCGCCATCGGTTTTGTGCCTTATTCAATCCTCGAACTATTAGTTATCTGTTCATTTTTGCTTCTATTTTGGTACTCTGTTCAATTATCCAGAAATGGCTTCGGTAAGCCATCTGACTACCGACATTTCGAAAAAACGTAAAGATAGACAGAGACAGACCGCATAGGTCCAAAGCTGCCGACAACCCTTCCGTTAAGCTAATCACCAGTTCACCAGTACTCAGTGAGGCACTTTCGCAGCCCCTGATACTCGCTACTTCAGATTCACAGACCCTCTACTGAGACTCATTCGGAGCTCAGTATGCCACGAGATGCGTTTTCGACTATGGAACCTGCGGATGTCTCTACCTTGGATGGGTCCGGAGCCGCTGTGCAGGCACCGGCTTCTGAGGATGTATTCAGGCCTACTGGCTTGTATATCAAACCAACGCCATCTCCTTCTTCAAGGCCTAAAACTCGATCCACACCTAGAAAACTGACACCCAGAATGCATTGTCAGGTCCCTATGCTTAAAAAAACAAGTAAGAATGGCTGAAGACCTTATTATTCTAATCAGGGGAAGCCATCCTTCTCCCTCTAAGAGACCTAGAACTGATTTTCCTTCTGATTCTTCGGATCAGGATTCTGAAATTTCTGTTTCTTCTGATGACCAGGATTTGCCCTTATCTACCTATGAGGATTCCAATGCAGAGGAGTCCATTCCCTCTGCTTCCCCTCCAGAAGATTTCTCTTTTGGTGAAACTTTGCATACTCTTAGGGTGCATTTTTGCTGGGAAAGCCAGGATTACTCTGACTCCAAAAAGAGGCTTAGGGAATTCTTACTCCTACCTCAAAACACAGGCCTTTAACTATCCCTCCTGTACTGGACATTGTAGAGGATGCCTTCATGGAATCTAGCCTGGCCCCAGACACTTTACCTCTGGCTCCCAGGAAACCTGAGAGGTATTACAGTACCTGATTTTCACAAGTTCCTCTTTAAGAATCCTACTGCGGATCCAGAGACCATTTTACAGGTACCCAAAGGCATTAAGGCTGCTACTGCCAAAAACCATACCCCCTCCGATAGTGATTTCAGGGCCCTGGACAGATTGGGTAAGAAGGTATACATGTCTGCTACTTTGGCCATTAGGGCCTTAAACTGCCAGTTTCATATGTTAAAGTAGCAGCATATTATTGGATTACATAAACAGAAAATTATGTTGATTCCTGACTGTGCTGAAAATAAAGAATTACAGAATTTAATGCATTCTGCTGAACAAGTTGGTAAACATACTTTGCAATGTGGTTTTGATTCCTTAGAGGCATACTGCAAGGCTGCTGTCACTGGGTTTGTACTTAGAAGGCATGCTTGGCTTAAGGATCAAACTTTACCAGATCATGTTAAAGCTAAATTACTGGACGCTCCCTTAAACCAAGACTGCCTGTTTGGCAACAAAGCAGAAGTACTTAAAAAGATGGAGGAAAAAGCTAAATCTTTGCAAACTGTTAAAGATTTCCTGCAAGTACAGCCTCCCAGGTTTAGGAGGCACTGGCCTTCTAAGAACTGGTCCTTTCCTGTCTCTTCCAGGCCTTCTCAGTCCAAACCCAAGAACAGCAGACCACCCAGGCTTCAGTTTCAAGGTCCTCACAGGCCGAAGCAGTGGGGGGCTCCATCTTCCAAATCTGGAAGTGGTAAGAGACCCCCCTATAGTAAACTGTCACAATGACTTAACCTTAAACCTTCCAAGCCCTGCTCAACTGACTGTTCCTTTAGGGGTAAAGATTGCCCTGCATGCAAAAAACTGGGAACTCATTACCCAAGACAAATGGGTTCCAAATATAGTTTTCCAAGGATACAGATTCCACTTCCACTCCTTACCAACCCCAAACGGTTAGCCAGACCTACCCCCAAATCAATGGGCAGAGGCTCAACAGCAGGTTCTCAATTCAACCTGTCCCAGAAGAGGAATGGGGACAAGGTTTTTACTCAAGATTTTCCTGATAACCAGAAAAGACAATACCTGGCATCCTAGCCTGGACTTGTCTATCCTAAACACCTTTTTGGTAATCCCAAAATTCAAAATGCTAACTCTTCATCAGCTGCTTCCCATGCTAGGCAAAAATGCCTGGTTGGCAACACTGGATTTAAAGGAAGCCTACCTGCATATCCCAATAAAGGGAATCTTGCAGAAAATAACTATGCTTCAGAGCAGGCTACATGCACTATCAGTTCTCTGTACTGCCATTTGGCTTATCTACTGCGCCCAGGGTATTCACAAAGTGCCTAGCTCCAGTTATTGCATTCTGCAGGCAAAGAAATATTCAAATATACCCATACCTAGATGATTGTCTAATTCAGGCAGAAAGCCAGGACATACTATTAAGTCATCTGGCATTTGTAAAGAAACTGCTAACCTCTCTGGGGTACACCATAAACAAAAAGAAATCTCACCTAGTACCCTGCCAACAAATTGTATTCCTGGGAGCAAGCTTGAATACAACTTCCCAGATGGCCTACCTCATGTAAGAGAAATAAGTTTATTTGACAGCCTACTTCAAACTGCTGACCCCAAAGACCCAACTATCTGCAAGGAAAATACTGCAAGCCCTGGGGTTCATGGCCTCTTGCATTCTACTAATTCCATATGCAAGACTGCATATGAGGAAACTACAGTGGTATCTAAAAAGCCTATGGTGTCAACATTCTCAGGACCTGGAATCAATGATTCCCATCATTCCTTCTATAAAGACAGAGTTCCTTTGGTGGGCAAAGGCCTGCCACCACAACAAGGGACTGCCATTCACTCTACCCCCTGCCGCCCAAACCCTAACAACAGACGCATCAGACTATGCATGGGGGGCTCACTTGGCAGGGCAGTGCATTCAGGGCAAATGGAACCAGACAAAATAAAACGAAAGGCTGCAGCACCAACAAGTCCACCAGAGTCAAATGCACCTGCATATCAATCAAAAAGAAATGTTAGCTGTACAGAATTCTCTGACAGAGTTCAAGGACCACATTCTTCCAGGACAATTATTGGTAAAGACGGACAACACCACTGTTATGTGGTACATAAACAAGCAGGGGGGGGGGACCCACTCTTACCCCCTCTGCAGACTAGCCATGGCTCTGTGAAACACAGCCTTGAGCTACCAAGTGCGCCTACAAGCTCAATTCCTGCCAGGCAAACTGAATACACTGGCAGACGACCTAAGCAGAAATCTCATGGAACCACACGAGTGGAAACTGGAGCCAAAGATATTCAACATTCTGAAATCAATGGGGGAGCTCAGAGATGGACCTGTTTGCCTCCCCTCAGAACTACCAATTCTGCACAAGGACTCCCCATAAACAAGCTTGGAAAGTGGATGTCCTGTCCTTTACCTGGGAAAGCCTCTCAGTTTATGCCTTTCCCCCTCTGCTTCTCCTCTAGAAAGTTTTACTAAAGATCAAATGGGACAAACCAAGGACAATACTCATTGCACCAGACTGGCCACGCCAACACTGGTACCCCCTCTTGCGCAGTATGTCACTGCTGGAACCATGACACCTGCCTCAGACTCCTTCCTACTACCCCAGCAGGAGGGCCAGATTCTGTACCCCCAGCTTCAAACCCTGAACCTGACAGCCTGGCTAATTACCTTAGTTCTCCTATACCATCCCACGCAAACAAGTGCTGGATGTCATCCTGGTGGCAAGGAGGCCTAGTACTAGAAACTCCTATGCTGAAAAGTGGAAAAGATTTTTTTCCTGGAGCCAGACTCAGGGGATGGGCACAATAGTGCCCAGTTTACCGCATATTCTTCAATACTTAACAGAGATGCTTCACAATGTCATTTCCTTCTCTTCCTTTAAAATTCATGCCGCAGCCATTTTAGCACATTATAATACTGAGCCACCCCTCTTCTCTCACCCCCTACTGAAACAATTCCTCAGAGGGGCCAAAAATTTAAGACCACCCAGGAGAGCTCCTACTCCTGCCTGGGACCTTAACTTTGTATTGGAAAGGCTCACTCTACCTCCTTTTGAGCCAACTGCAAAGTTGAAATTCCTTTCTTGGAAAACAGCCTTCCTTCTAGCCATCACTTCAGCAAGAAGGGTGTCTGAATTACAGGCCCTCATGGCAGTGGAGCCTTTCATCATTTTTCATGCGGACAGGGTGCCCCTCAGGACCAATCCTTCCTTTATGCCCAAGGTGGTATCCAGTGTGGCCCTTAATCAGTCCATTCATTTGCCAACCTTCTTTTCTAATCCACAGAACAAAGGGGAATGAATACTGCACTCCTTGGATGTGCACAGACAACTTAGATTTTACTTGGACAGGACCAAGTCTCTCAGGAAATCTGAACAGTTGCTAGTTGCCTTTGCTGCAGGGGCAGAGGGGAAGGCCATTTCAAAGCAAACCATTTCTAAGTGGATAGGCCATTGCATTCTTTTCTGCTGTAAGTACCATGGAAAACCTACCACACAGGGGATAAGACCCCATTCCACCAAGGCTGCATCTACGTCTACAGACTTTATCAGAGGTGTTCCTACCAGGGATATCCTAGAAGTTGCTACCTGGAGTTCTGTACATACCTTCAAGCATTACCATTTGCCAATTTTTTCTAAATCCAGAGCTGGTTTTGCCACTGCAGTTTTGCAGGGCCTATTAGCTAGTCCTAATGCTCAATAACTCCCTCCTCCCTTCCTTAGCTTTGGGACTCTACGCAAATATAATGACTGCAACAGTGAAACACAAAGAACATAGTACAGTTGTGTACACTTACCATAAATGTAGATGTTCGAGTGTATTCACTGTTGCATTCCTGGTTACCCTCCCTCCAGCCCCCTGACTTCTTTTGGCTATACCTCTCTTCTTGTTTACTATACTTAAGCTTTCTGGTGTATTTGCTTTTTGTTGGAGGTGTAACCTTATATTTAATTGCTTCCCATTATGGGGCACCTGACATCAGGGGCAAGAAAAACTGATGTAATGGCATTGGCTGCGTGCTTTATACCTCTGACTACCTGACATCATGGAAGATGAGACAGCAACCGACGCAGGACCCAAGACTTTGATAATCAGGCCGACCGAGGGCTACCTGCAAGCAGATAACCCCAAATGTAATGACTGCAACAGTGAATACACTTGAGCATCTACATTTATAGTAAGTGTACACAACTGTACTTTCAGCATGCTCTGACAGCTTTCAGATCCCTACTCTCCCCAGGACCTCTACTGATCAAAACAGACAACACCACAATGATGTGGTATAATCACAAGCAGGGAGCGACTCACTCTTATCCTCTCTGCAGGCTCGCCATGACCCTTTAGCACAGGGCCTTAGCCAAGCAAATACACCTCCTAGCACAATTCCTGCCAGGATCCCTAAACTCTCTGGCAGACAACTTAAGCAGAAACCTGCTAGACCCACATGAGTGGCAGCTAGATCACAGAACCTTCACCCAATTAACACAGAAATGGGTCACCCCGAAGGTGGACCTCTTTGCCTTCCATTCCAGTCAGCTCAGCAAATTTTGCACAAGGGAACTTCACAGCAAGGCCTGGAAAGTGGACGCTCTATCCTTCCAATGGGTAAACCGCTCGGTCTATGCATTTCCCCCTCTACCACTCATTTTAAGGGTACTGCTCAAAATAAGGGAGGAAAAACCAATGGCAATCCTGATTGCACCAGACTGCCCATGCCAGCACTGGTACCCACTGCTGCACAACCTGTCACCCCTGCCACTATGGCACTTACCTCAGATCCCAACACTCCTGACCCAGAAGAATGGAGAATTCATGCATCCACAATTGCAGACCCTCAACTTGGCAAGCTTGGCTTATTCCCTGATCTATCCTTAAGCTGGCAGCCTAAACAAACAGTCCTAGATGTTATACATGAGGCCAGATGCCCCAGCACTAGAAAATCCTATGCTGACGAGTGGAAAAGATTTTGCACCTGGATCCAGGCTAAGGGAGCCGAAACAGCACAGCCCTCCCTACCTCTCATCCTGGATTACCTAGCAGACCTACTACACAAGGGTTTATCCTTCTCTTCTATTAATATTCATGCCTCTGCCATCTCTGCTCATTACAGCACAGAGCCACCTCTCTTCTCACACCCTCTTATCCAACAGTTCCTAAGAGGGGCTAACTTAAGGCCTCCAAGAGGAGCCACTACCCCAGCTTGGGACCTTAACTTTCTGTTGGAAAAGCTCACCCTTACCCCCTGTTGAACCTGCAGCTTCAGCAGTTAAAATTCCTCTCTTGGAAAACAGCCTTGCTTCTGGCCATCACTTCAGCTAGAAGAGTTTCAGAGCTACAAGCACTCATGGCTGTAGAACCCTTAATCATTTTTCATGCTGACAGGGTCTCCCTCAGGACTAACCCATCCTTCATGCCTAAAGTCATGTCCAGTGTGGCTCTCAACCAGTCCATTCATTTGCCCACCTTTTTCCCTAGTCCACAAAACTAGGGGGAAAGGATTCTGCACACTCTAGATGTGCGCAGACAGCTCAGATTCTATCTGGATAGGACTAAATCTTTTAGAAAATCTGACCAATTGCTAGTCAGCTTCGCAGCAGGGGCAGAGGGCAAGGCCATATCCAAACAATCACCAAATGGATAGCACACTGCATCCATTTCTGCTACAAACAGCACGGGAAACCACCCCCAAAGGGGGTCAGGATGAATTCCACCAGGGCAACCTCCACCTCTGCAGCTTTTCTCAGAGGGGTCCCCACCAGGGACATCCTGGAGGCTGCAACATGAACTTCTGTTCATACCTTCACCAAACATTACCACCTGCCTATCTTCTCCAAATCCAGGGCAGGCTTTGCCACTGTAATCTTGTAGGGCATCCTAGCTAGCCACCAGTCTTCTTGACTGCATCCACTCTTTTCTTCAGCTTTGGGAATCAACCCAAGTGTGATGACTGCAACAGTGAAACACGAAGAACATAGTACAGTTGTGTACACTTACCATAAATGTAGATGTTCGAGTGTATTCACTGTTGCAGTCCTGGTTTCCCAGCCTCCATCCCCCTTGTCCCTCTCTCTCTCTCTTCCTCTCTGCTTAAAGGGAATTTTTTGGTATTTACTTTCTACTGGTGGTGTTTTTCCACCTTAGCCTAGCACCCTATTTGGGAGCTCCTGACCGTTGGGGCAAGAAAAACTTACGTAATGGTGTCGGCTGCCTGATTTTATACCACTGACGACCTGATGTCAGTCCTGGAGTGACAGCAACTGATGCAGAAATACTAAGCCTCTGTTATTTGGACCGACTGAGGGCTAACCCTGGCAGGATAACCCAAGTGTGATGACTGCAACAGTGGATACACTCGAACATCTACATTTATGGTAAGTGTACACAACTGTACTTTCCTTGTATGCTTTTCCACCCCTTCCATTGATATCTGAGGGTACTTAAGATTCAGAAGGAATTCCCCAAGATCATTGTGGTGACTTTGCATAGCTGCCTTTCTTCACTTTCCATTCACTTTGAAAACCAGCATCTCAAGCTTTTGGCTCAAGGTACCATGAGAGAATCTGCTCAACTCGAGGTACAGCTGCTGCTCGAAAAGAAAGCTCAGAAGTCTAGGCCTGAATTTGCTGCTGTCCAGCCTCCAGTGGACATTTCACAAGGTGAGTGAACACCCAGAATATCCTCTGGCATTACCTTCATTTTTTTTCTGCTGCAACCTTCTCGGAGGTCAGCACAGAACCCACTTCTCACATGTCCTTGGAGCCTTTACAGATGTCCACCATGGATATTGAGGGGGGAACCATGGCTGATGGAGAGGCCTAGAGGGATTTTTCATATCCTTGTTAGGGTAGAGGTGCTGGGTACCTTAATCGAATCCAGACTAGGGTCCGAATCACCATATTTAGAGTGGACATCCCAGTGAAGAAAAGGCAGAAGACTAAGCATGTGTCAGCCCCCAGGGATCTTACAAATGGAATGGCAGAATTTCACTTGAGGCATGTGCAGAAGCCTCTTCAGGGGGGGGGGGGGGGTCAGTTTTGGCAACTTTTTGGTCCTCTACCTGTAAGAGGCCTAGGAAACTGGAATCTTCAGAGAGGAATTCTGACTCAGGCTGACTTTTTAGCCTATTCCTCTCCTTTGCCTTTGACTATGGGTATGAGGAGGAATTTCAGTACTGATGCTCCTTTTGGAGGAGCTTTCCTTTGGTGACACAGTCCTTCATATGGTGGAGCATTTCAGATGAGTGCTCTGAAGTCTCAGCTGTCCAGAAGAGGTATTATGTGTTGTTAGAAATGGACCGTCTAAAACCTTCTGGGTTGGCTGTTCTCTTAGATTCCTTCTCTGCTGCTGCTTCCCTGACACCAGATTTTCACCCTTCAGCCCCCAAGAAACCTGATAGGTTCTATAAAGTGCTGGATATCTGTGAGCTGTTGTACAAGTGCCCTTCATTTGAACCTGCAGTGATTTCTGTATCTATGGCTAAGCCTTCTAGGCTGTTGCCTTCTTCCAAGCTCCTTCCTTCAGATAAGGATAGTAGAACCATAGAGAGGATTGGTAGGGAGGTAGATACCTAACAGCTCTGAGTAGCTTACCATACCTATTTGACAAGGTACATCCTGTTTTTTTTCCCAGACTGGGGACATTTTCTAATATGCCTAACTCTAAGGGTATGACCTCAAAACTCTCCTTGCTCATTTCCACGTCTCTGGTTGCCCATCATTCTGAAAGTGCAGCTGATGCATTTTCTGTGGCTGCCTCTGGCTCAGTGATGAGCTATTCCTGGCTTCACTTTCAAGCCTTGCCAAATTATATCAAAGCAAAGCTGCTAGATAAGCCATTGGATAACCAGCATTTAGTATTGCTTATTGCTAACCTTTTCAAGATCTTACAGGATCAAGATGAAGTTATGGAAGATTTGAAGCAGATTTCATGTCTATTCGCATGTTTCAAAGGCACTATCCTACCAAGACTGCTTTTTGTGTGTAGATTGCCTAAGACAGTCTTCCAAAGATAAGGAGGCTCCTAGGTGTGTTTCAGATAAGGCTATTCAAACACCTAGTCCCCAGAAGCAATCCTTTCCTGATGAGTCTGTAGTCATCTGTCTGCCCTCTTCCTCTTGGTGAGGTCCCCTTATCCCTCAGACTTCTCCCACTTTGGCAGCTGATTATCACAGACACTTGGGCTGTCTCTATTATCTACCAGGGTTAATTTATGACCTGGAAGACCCTCCTCTCCTTTTCCAGTATTTCTCAATCCCCTGCAGAACAGCTTCCTCATTTTCCAGTGATATTGCAGGGTCTGCTGGACCAGAGTATATTAGAATACCAGAATCGCAAACATTCACAATGTGACATCGTTGACATGTAAACAGCAAAACCGCAGAACATCGAAGAGGTAAACGGAAATATCCGTAAAGGGAGATTTCCATTTACTTCAATGTAGTGCAGTCTCGGAGTTGGAATATTTAAGTAGCGGGGGGTTGGCCCTCCTGCTTAAAGCAAGTAGGTCTATTTTTTGATCTTTTGTGATGTTTTTATTAGGTGTTTGATGTTACTGGACTTCGACGATATGGTGTCGATCATATCTTATTCAAAGTTCATTAACTTCGAGCATCTAATATAAACCCCCATTCAACAGGTTTCATACACCAAGAGGGGTTTGGGGTTTTATTCCAGGATGTATTGGTCCCTTGGAAGGAGGGGTCTTGGAGACATGTCCTGGGACTTTCCTTTGTAAACACCTTTCTCATACTGCCTTCTTTCTGAATGCTCTTCCTTCAGACTGTTTCCTCTGTTGCTTCCCTAAGCTTTTCTGGTTTCCTTGGATTTGAAGGACACCTTCACATTCCCCAAACACCCTGTGTTTGGAAAATATTTGCATTTGTGTTCAGATCTCTGCTTTGCCATTGGGCTGTCAGCCTCAAGGGTGTTTACAAAATGTCTAGCATTTGTAGTCACCTTTTGCAGGCCTCAGGGCATTCAAACCTTTCCTTATCTGGACGACCTTTTGCTTCAGGTTCCATCCCGTTCCAAGCTGCCGAAGGATCTTTATTATATCCAGTGTCTGTTGCACAGCCTGGCATTCACTCTCAACCCTTCAAAAGACAATGTTGACTCCAGATCAGGATCATGTTTTCCTAGGCTGTAGGTTCCAGACTGTTCCAATGCATGTCTTCCTGCATAGTTTCTCAGAGCTCTGAGGTTCATGGCCTCCACCATCTCAGTGTTCTGAAATGAACAGCAACAAAATTAGTAAACAACTAAAGAAAAGGCCATTGAATCCACAAGCAATAAAAGCTTTTATTTGATACAAACTCTAGTGCCTTGGCTATGCAGCCTTCAGGAGAGTAAGACAGTATAAGCAAACAGCGCCTTAAATAACCTTGCAACAAGGCAACATGTAAATCAATTAGAGTTATTCACATTAAAAATTTCCAGTTACATTCTGTATTAAGTCCACCAGGGACAAAAGTGCCATACTTCTAAATAAAAACAGACCCCTTTTTTAACATATTTTATCATAGTCATTATGAACACTTGTTCCAAAATAGTGCCCTGAAGCCCCCCCCCCCATATCACTATTATGATATAATTTAAAATGTATGGCAGTGGGACTTTCTAAACCTACCTTTTTTAATGCATCTAACATGCTCCTGAAGTCTTAACTTAAAAGCCCTCTTGCTTTCGCCAATAAAATAAATTACAGGGGCATTGTAATGCATGCTTAACCCTTTCTGTATTACAATTCTACTTTTTATGGGATTTAAACAATATACCATTAATTCTATCAAAGGACTTCATGACCAAATTTACCCTTGGTTTCCACATGGAAAAGTTCCCACATACCCATTTCTCTAAACTATCAGTTGGAAAAATTGTATTATGTACCACATATCCTTTATTTCTTCCTGTTTGTAAGAAATACAGGGAAAGTTGCGCAAAATATTAATACATTTTCAATTTTAACAATAAACCCCAATATCATCTAACCAAATTCACTAGTTCACCAAAAATACTCTGGTAACAAAACATATGTTTCGACAAGTACCATTTTTGTCTAACGAGGGCCTAGCATCTTCAGTATTAGACCATACAGCATGATTATTTCCCACTTTTGTACACTATAATCCATCTGAGTTGTACCATTTACAACTTGTTCCAATATTTATTTTATCATAACCCCTTCTGGAGAACATACAGTACCTTGCAACTCCTCCTCAAAATCTGCCTCATTACATAACCTATGGAGATGTAAAAATTCCCCATAGTGTAATGTGGACAATAAATGGGGAGGATGACAGCTGTCTCTGGAGAGATTTACATCCATCATCAAGCTTCCTGTGTACTCCAGTTTGAATCATATGTTTCCTTCTAACTGAACATCTAAAAATACTATTATCAAACTGTAATCTGTCAAAATTTAAGCAAAGTCTGTTTTGTAGGCTCTGTACAAAATCATTACCAAATTATCAATGTGTCTATAATACTGAACCACATATTTACCAAAACATTCATGATTGTATAATTACACTTGATTGAAATAAACCCATTAACTGACATATGTGGAGCAAAAGGTGCCCCATTACCATCTCTTGTAACTGATGGTACACCTCCTCATTAAATTCAAAGTAATTAGCTAAGCAAAAAATAAACCAACTGTAATAACTTGATGAGGGACTTCTCCCAAATAATAACCAACAGCCTCTAAGCCTAAAGCATGTTTAAAATGAGGTGGATTTTGAGGAGTTGCTGCAAGGTACTGTATGTTCTCCAAGAGGGGTCATGAAAAGAAATATTCAAACAACTTGTAAGTGATGCACCTTGGATGGATTATAGAATGAAAAATGTAGGAAATCCTGTAAGCCTTTGTTATAGAAGAGTGGTAGTTGTAGAAAAGTATGTTTTGTTATCACATATAGTATTTTTAGTGAACAGCTAGTGAATTCGGTTAGATTTTTTTTTGTTAAAATTGAAAGAATTTATTAATATTTTGCACAATGCTACCTGTATTTCTTAGAAACAGGAAAGAAATATAAAGGATGTGGTGGTACATAGTAAATTTAGAGTAATGGGTTATGTGGAAACTTTTCCATGTGGAAACTAAGTTGTAAATTTAAGTCCTTTAACAGAATTAATGGGATATTGTGTTTAAATCCCATAAAAAGTATAATTGTAACACAGAAGAGGTTATATATGCATTAAAATGCCCCTGTAATTTATTTCATGTAGGTGAACATAAGAGGGCCTTTAAGTTAAGGCTCCAGGAGCATGTTGGAGGAATAGTAAAGAAGGTAGGTTAGAAAGTCTCATTGCAGTACATTTTAAATTGTATCATTAGTGATTTGGTGGGCTTCAGGACACTATTTTGGAACAAGTGTTTTGTAATGGCTATGATTTTATAAAAAAATATTTTTAACATCTATATTAAGGGTCTTTTTATTTTGAAATATGGCACTTTGGTCCCTGGTAGATGTAATACAGAATGTAATTGGGAGTTTTTAAATTGAATAACTAATTGTATAATTAATTTGTGTGTGGCCTTGCTGCAAGGGTATTTAAGGTGCTGTTTGCTTATACTGTCTCTCTCCTTGAAAGCTGCATAACTGAGGTGCTAGAGTTTGTGTCAAATAAAATATTTTATTGCTTGTGGATTCTCTGGCCTTTTCTATAGTGGTTTGCTAACCATCTCAATGTTCCCCTGGGGTAGGCTTCATAAGAAGTTTGAGGTATTTAAAATAGAGGTGGCTTCAACACCTCCACCTGCTGGGCTATCTAGTTCCTCTGTTCCCTTGTCTCAAACTGAAATTTCACAGGTGGATTCAACAGCTGGTTGTCAATCCAGGTGTTCTTTCCCCCCTCTTCAGTTGGCTCAGGAACTGTTCACAGACTGAGTTGGGATGGGTGCAGCTTCTGGTACCCTGAGGGTGCATAGCCTTTCATCACCTCAGCAGAGGATGGATCACATCAACATCAAGGAAATATGAGCTGTCATTCTGGCCCTTCAGGCTTTCCATGCAGTCTTCCTCCTGGGTCCCTTGAAGGTTACATGGAAATCATCACAGTCATGTGATGCATCAAGAAACAGTGGGAATTAGGTCTTACTTTCTTTGCAGGTTAGCCCTTCAAGCATGGGAAGTGGCCATCAATTTGCAGGTCACCCTTCAAGCACTCTAGCACTCTATACCTTCAGAATGTAATCTTGTGGCAGATTTTTTCAGAGGGTCCAGGACACAGCCTCATGAATGGATGCTTCACAGGGATGCATTTCTGGACATAATTCTTTGGTGAGGTATTCCTCAAGTAGATCTCTTTGCCTCCCCTCTGAACAGGCAACTCCCTTGATTCTGTTCCAGAGTCCCAAGACCTTTGGCTTGGGAGGTGGATGCCATGCCTTTCACTTGGAAGGGAATGTTTCTGTATGCCCTTCCTCCTCTTCTAAGGGTCCTTCACAAAACCGAGGAGGACTCCAAAAATTTCGACTATGCCCTTTTGGTCAGGATGGCACTGGCTCCCCCTTTTAGTCCATCTGGCCAGGGGCAGTCAACTCAAGTTCTCACCACATGGTTCTTCTCATACAGGACATAGGAATTCTCCTTTACCCTTCTCTGTCCACTCTTTAACTAATGCTTTGGGTGATAGAATTTTGATTCCTTTCTGACCTCAATTGTTTGAGGACATGCTTGTGGTCCTGCAGGAGGCCAGGAAACCCAGTACCAGAAAATCATATACCTTCAAGTGGAAGAGATTTTCTGTCTGGTGTCTTAAACATTGCCAGGACCCCTTTTCATTGGGGGTCTTCTTGGTTTGTTCCTGTCTGTGTGAACATCTGCATGCTGGCTTGGCATATTCTTCAGTGAAAGTCAACTTGTCAGCTATTTGTGCTTGTCTGCCATTTTCTCTCTTGGCCTCTAGGTTTGAGGTCAAGCAGTTTCTTAAAGGTGTCCACCTTAGACCCAAAGAAAGCCCCTTACCCCCTTCTTGGGATTGCCTTTTTAGGTCTCAGCCAGTCTGCCATAAAAGCTCTGAAGGGCTTTGCACCCAAACCCATCTTTTTAGTCAGCTCAACTCAAGCTGACTGGGTGCATGGAGGGTGCTTTGAAGCTTTGGGAGCTGGCCAGCTGTTATATTCTTGTTAGGATATAATCCATGTAGCTAAGGCTACCTACAGCTTTGATCAAACATCTACAGTTTTAGGTTTACTTACACAACTATACTTTCCTTCTCAATATGCTTAGTCTTCTGTAGTTTTCTTGCTTTACTTTTTTAAATGATTTTTCTGGTGTTGTACTAAATCCATGAAATAAATTTTATTTTATTTTTTTACACAGAACTAGGTGCCTGGCAATGCAGGCTGGTTGCCTTCAGGCTCATTTTGGTTCTTTCTTGCTGTTGATTTTATTTTTTTTCACATGGGTCTGATGGTTTAGTTTTTCTAGTAGGGGATTTATCCTGCAGTTCAGTTTCTGCCTTCAGGTAAGATTACATCTGAGAAGCAAAACAGTCTCTCTACCCATATCTTTTTTATAATGGGAGTTTTGAAATTTCATACTTCAGAAACTTCCAGCAGGAGTATGTTTGTTTAATAATAGTTCCATCCTGTGTAACAGTCATACTAATGTCGCAGCTATTAGGACCACATGGGATAAACCTCTCTGGGCTGCTTAAGACCCCTTTCTCTTTCTCATTATACATTCCACTACATTACTCCAGGTCATTTGTTCCAGTTCCATTCATATGGTGAAAAGCTCTAGCAAAGTGATCAAAAAAAAATTTCAGTTGTAAAAATCCTGTTTTTTTAAATATACTCTTGACTGTCTTCCAGCTTTTGTGGACAGCTTTGTCTTGCTGTCATATGTTTTCTGTCTTCTCAAGCCTACTCCTTTCACTTCAACATGTCATGTTTCCTTCACTGGTGTACCTGTGGTTGTAAGATTCCTCCCTCCACCAAGCACAAACAGTGTTTACTTTGCTTGGACAAAGCACATGATATCAGCAAATGTTCTCTTTGTAAAGAATTCAGACACATTAAAATGTAGGCATGCAGTCCAGGAAACCATTAAGCAGCCTAGCTCATATTCCATGTTGTCTCAAAGCACTGTCTAGTTAAGCAACTTGCTCAAGGCTGAGGAAATCAACCTGCTTCCTGTGCTATAGGGTTTATCATCTTATAGTTATAATCTTCTGCTCCAGATGCCAGGCAGACAAGGGTGCTGCAGTGGAAGGTACAGTGGTCCAAGAGCTCTGATCACGTCTCTTCCACTATGCTTTCCAAAGCCTACAAAAGTATGCCTGCAGTGGTGGACGCTCACCTGCAGGAACCCCTTCAATTTTCAGATTCCACAAATATTGGTCTTGACAAATGTGTGTACCATAGCGTGGGAGGGCACTACAACAAGCAGTGTTCAGGGTACCTGGATAACCCACAAGTTCAACCTTCACATCAACATCCTTACATGTCGTTCTGCAGTCATAGTTTCTGCTGAGTTATTCCACTTTTTTTTTTTGAAAAGTTTTATTGATTTTAAACAGACCAAGTTAATAAACATTTACATAGGATTCACAAAATTTATTATAGATATTATAACACTTAAAATTCGGATAACTATATAAAGTAACTGGTAACAGAAAAGTAACTAAGGTATTTACAAAGACATCCTTTAAATTTTACATAATATTTAATACTTTGACCATATCAATTGTACTTGACATTTAAAAGATATAGGAACAAGAAGTTAATATAGCAATTGTACAGTTTTTTTCAGCAGTTCCTGTAAATGAACCCACAAATGATATGCATATGTATTTTTAGTTGTTCTAGAGATAATAGTTTTAAGTTGTAGGTAGCAAACTTAATTTAACATATTCTTGAATTCTGTAACAGTAGGAGGGGAATCTGATATCCAGTGTTTCGTAATACTCGTTCTAGCCACAGCAAGTATTGCCCATAGTAGAAGATAGTTTACCTTTCTAACATTACTTGGTATAACCGTATTAAAAAGCACCAAAGATTTAAGTGTAACATTGTCCGTGAAAATTGACTGTAAAATTCCATTAACATTTCCACAAAATGAAGTAATAGGGTAATCAAAGAACATATGGGCCCAGTCTATATTTACATCTGATTTGCATTTGTTACAGCAATTCTATTTACTGTTAATTTCGTTCATTAGTAGAAAGATCTGTACATAAATCTCCACGTGAATAATTTCCATTTGAGTGACAAAGTAGTTTTTCCTGCCGATTCTAAAATATTAATTTTATCTTGGTCAGAGGGAAGTTCATTGTTAATTTTGTGAAAGTAATTCCAGTAAGAATCTGGACAACTATAAGTTTAATTTCTTACGATTCTAAATATTAAAGAAAGTTTGCCTGAATAAGTTTGATTATATAGTAGGATTGACTGAAAGTGTTCTAATAATGCACTGGTGTCATGTTTAGTAGTTGGTATAATTAGATTTACTTTATCTAAAAATAATCTGAGAGTCTGTATGTCTAGCCATATAGATTTATCTAGTTGGAATTCCTGTATTATCTGATCCACTTTTTTAGTTTTGTCTGAAATCAATTGAAACCAAAAGATGAGTTTATTTTCTTTAGTGTAACTTTATCAAGGTTTGATGTTGACAAAGAATCTAGCATAAAAGCTATGGGAAATAAAAGAAAAAAACATTCTTTATATCTCATATTTGTAAATATGAAGTTTATAAATGTTAAAAAGTTATAAATATAACTAGCTGTGGGCTTGGGTGTGTTATATACGTAGTGAATTGGTCTTTTAATATCCATAACATAGGGTTGCTTATTATTTCTAATTTACCTATTGAAGGCCTCGTTATAAGTTGCATAGCAGTTGCTTCCCGGTAAACTTTCCATTTAGCTGAGTAAGAAATATCTACGAGTTGTGCAACTGATCTGATTATAGAGGAAATTCAATATAGGTTCAAATCAGGAAAAGCTACCTCCTCTTTACTCCAACTATTCAGATGTTGCTTAAGATCTAATCTCGTTTTTTTAGGGGACCAGAACAATTTTAATATCATAGAATGTAATTTATTAGTAAGCTTTTTGGTAGGAAGATTGAATAATGTAAAGAATCTTAGAATTATTTTTATAATTAATTTTTCATCTGTAGTGAATAAAATTGCTTTCCATTTCAATACTAAAGATTGGATATGTTCATAACACTTATTGTAATTCAGTTGTATTATTGTTTTTATGTCTTTAGCCAGAGTGATTCCTAAGTATGTGATCTGATCTGCATTGGATTTGTATTTAGTATTATCAGTAGTTCTTTTATTTTTATTTGTGTAAATAGGTAAAATTTTAGTTTTATTATTATTAAATGACAGTCCAGACACCTTTTGGAATATATTAATGGAATCGAATAATGTTATTGAGGAATCATTCCCCTTTGTAGTGATAAGCACATCGTCTGCAAATAGCTGTATTTTAGAAGTTATTTCTTCATTAATTTCTAATCCTTCTATATTTTTATTTTTTCTTATATCATTAGCCCATGGCTCCATTATTAGGGTGAATAATAAGGGAAAGAGAGGACAGTCTTGCTTGGTTCCTTTTATGACAGGTATTTTGGTTGAGATGTATGATCCTATTTTAGTATAGGCTAGGGCTTCCTTGTATAAATGCTCTAGTAAGTCAATAACATTTTTTGAAAAATTAAGACATTCTAATAAAATGAACAGATAATTCCAATCTGTTGAATCAAATGCTGAGTCTATAAGCTTATTAGTGTGAGATTTTTCTTCTTTCTTTGGGCATAATCTATTAAAGCTTGTGTTCGTTTGATGTTATCGTAAGTGCTTCTATTAATCAGAAAGCCTGTCTGGTCATCATTTATTAAATCAGGTAAGAACTTCTTTAATCTTTCTGTATATATATTCATAAACATTTTATAATCCGCATTCAGTAGAGAGATGGGTCTATATGATGAACAATGTTTAGGGTCTTTATTGGGTTTTAATGTAGGTGATATAAAGGTGAATTTCCAAGAAGGGGGCACTATAATGTCATTCTGGGCTGTGTTATAAACTTTACAAATTAAAGAGAGAGCAATCTTGGGCATAATTTTATATAATTCTGTTATAATTCCATAATTTCCTGGTGCTTTATTTTGTTTGTTTGTTTGTTAATTTGAGTATATATATCAGCCATAGAGATTTGTTTATCTATGAGGTCAGCTTGTTTGGGTTTATTATAAAGATTTGTATTCATAAATTCTTTTATCTTATCTTTAGACTCTATAGTATGGGAGTTTTGATTAGTCTTGTGAAAATGGTCTCTGAACTCATCTATAATGTCTTGAACAGTATATACTCTCTCTTCCTTCTCTGAGAGAATATTTCTTTAATATGACTATATTCATTCTTTTAATTTTGTTTTTAAGTTTAGTTAAATGTTTAAGGTTTGAGTATGCAAGAAATTTGTATTTTTCTAAGGTAATCATAGTTTTGTGATGAAGTATAGCCCTATAGTACTCATTTGATTTATCTATTTCATCTCTATAGTTTTTTAATATGTCATGTCTATTTTATTTTGTATTGTACTTAAGTCCTTATCCCAGGACTTACATTTGTTATAATATCATTTATTTATTTGCCCATATAGACAGGCCTTTAAAGCATCCCATATGTAAATATCTAGAATATTGGATGTTGAGTTTGTATTTATAAAGTGTTGCATTTCTTCTTTTAAGAACGTTTGAAATTCTTTTAGTTGTGTAAGATATGCTGAAATTCTTATTTGTACAGTAGAACTTCTGATATTAAGCTCGAACATAATAAAATTATGGTCAGAGATTGGACATGTTATTTTACAGCTTATTAAATCATTAATTAATTGTGAGGTAATTATTACTCTATTCTAGAATGTTTTATATCTATTGGAATAAAATGTATATTGTAAAGAATTCGGGTCTGTCATATCATGTATGTCTTTTAATTGATGAGTCCATACATTGTATTAGTTATTTAGCCTGTGGCATTATTTTTCTTTTCCCTAAAGTGCTAGAATCTTTTATATCTAAAATACAGTTAAAATCTCCTGCCATAATGATATTACCTTTGGAATGAGAAACTATTTGATTTAGAAACTGTTTAATAGTAGTAGTTCCTATGCCTAGCAACCAATAATTAACTAACATATAGCATCTTTTATTTATTTTTATTGTAATTATACAATGCATTCTTTTATCATCTTGATATGATTTAATTATTTTGGGTAAAGGAAAAGATTTATTCCAAAGAATGGCTACAACCCCCATGTTTTTTTAATGTTCTGAGCTAATTATGACCGTATAGTTGTGTTCAGATTTTTAATAGTGTCTTTCAAATAAATTTCTTGCAAAAAGATCATGTTAGGTTTATGTATGGCTAGATATTTACTAAACCAAATACCGCCAAATCCGGGTGCACCATGATATCGACTCAATCCAGTTTAGATATTTCCACCTCAAGAAAATGAACACTAAATGAATGAATGAACTGATTTTATTATTAAGCTGTAAACCAAAGCTTTTCGTTGGCGCCTTGCCCCAACTTCTTCAGATAAATACATACATAAATTTGCGCCATTGCAAGTTTATTTCTAACCTGTCCCTGTGTCGGGGATACCCAGAGGCTTTGATCATCGAGTTGTTTTCAGAGTTGTGTTGTGCAAGAGGGCTAGTGGTTATTTCCAACCCATTTTGGGCCGTTCTGATATCAATGTAACCCCCCAACCCCCCCCGACATGACATAAATGACAGCAAGCCCAAAATTAATCTAATTTTGACTTTTAACCTGGACGCCAATGAAATAGTGGCTATAATCAAGAGGAATTGGCGTTTATTAGCATCTGACCTGTTTGGAGGGACAAGATTTCATCAATTTCCATTGGTGACATTTAGGAGAGGCCCTAACATCAAAGATATTTTGGAAACAAGACACAACTGGGTCACCGCACGATCTGGGATGTATAAATGCAACATGTGTAGGTTTTGTAGATTTGTTAAGGCGGGCACAGCCTTTACGATCAGAAACAGGAAGTTCCTCATCAGAGGGTGGTATAATTGTGCTAGCTCACAAGTGGTATACCTTGCCCAATGTTCATCGTGTCCAGGTTTTTACATCGGTAAGACCGATAGGAAGCTACAGGACAGAATGTATGAGCATTTGTATGCCATTAAGAAAAAGAAAATGGACAACGCCTTGGCCACACACGTACATGAAAACCCAAGTCACGATTTTACATTCTCGGTCATAGACCAACTGTGCACTGGTAACACGGGGGGGCCGGACTCACTTAGATTGGAGTGTAAAGAACTCATGTGGCAGTTGAGGTTGGAGACATATCATCCCCCAGGTCTTAATAGTTCACTTTCTATTAGTTGCTTCCTTAAACTAAGAAGTCTAGTGAGGTGACTAGTTTTGTGTTTATAGGGGTTTGTTTCTGGGGAAGTCTTTATCTTTATTACCATCAATACTATTGCTTGTCCTTCTTGAGGTTTTTTCAGCTTCTAGTCTTCAAACCTAATAAATTAAAGTATTCAATTTTTATTTTAATATTGATTAAGTTTAACAATATTAATTTATGTTTTGGTTTTCCATCAGGTATTTAAATATAATTAGAATCATTAAAAACCCAACCAGTTGATTTGTTATATAACTTAATAATTTATAATTTATGAATTTATGTTTTTATCCTTATTAAATATTAAATGTTAAATTGATAGTGAATATGTCCAGAGTTTTAGATGTAGGATTCCAGAGTTAGATATAGTTACAGTCATGTTGATTTGTTTAAATGATTTGTTTTAGCCACTTCATTAGATTTATTTACTAATAAGGCATGATTTTATGAAATGAGCCCTCGATTTATAAGTTCAGGCACATTATAACTGTTACCAATTTATGTTAGATGTTTTATTTTCTTCTCATATATGCCTTTAGATTTTCAAGGCTTTGCGTCAGTTAGTTTCCATTGAATGAATTGCCTTTATTTTTGTTGTTGTTGTTGGTGTTTTCACAACAATTTATTACGGTGCATTCAATGTCATGTTTAATTTAATTTATTTTACTTGTCTATGTGTACTTTTATAATCAAATATTAATAATTATGGTTACTTTTATTCTGGGTTGCTATTAATAATGGCACCTTAAATACTTTTAACAACGGTACCTTTAAATGTTCATCAGAGGGAAGGGGGCATGTTTTATAAGTTTTTCAAGTATTTAAAGATTTGAAGCAATGGCATGAATTTATGTATGTATTTATCTGAAGACGTTGGGGCAAGGTGCCAACAAAAAGCTTTGGTTTACAGCTTAATAATAAAATCAGTTCATTCATTCATTTGGTGTTCGTTTTCTTGAGGTGGAAATATCTAAACTGGATTGAGTCGATATCCTGGTGCACCCAGATTTGGTGGTGTTTGGTTTAGTTTGTCTTCTTGGTTCGAAGGTACTATGGCTAGATATTTAAATAGACTTCCTCTTTTGACTGGATTATTTAAACCATTTATGTTGATTGATATACCTTTAAGTATGGCCATTTTATAGATTGAAAAGTATTAGTATAATTTTTGTCATATTCATGTCATAAATGCATTTTATGTATCCGTCTCCTAAACGTATATTATTTAATCTGTAGATTTTTGTTGAAGTTTCAAAGTGGGTTATAAATATGTTGCAATTAATGTAACTTGTGATCTTATATGGCTGTATTATAATGGATGTCAGGTGAAACAATTTTATAACATATGTTATATGTAGTAAATTGTAAATAAATAAAGTAGGTCCCCACCTGGAGTTAACGCCCTGACCAAGTGACATCAGTCACTTGGAACAAATCCCTAAACAGTAGCAACAGAACATAGCAACCATTAGATGGATATATCTGTGTAGTAAGAATCAGGTAATTAATAACATATTACTTCTAAGAACATAATCCAAACATATTAGTATAACTCATCTGATGTAGCTATTTTCCGTTTACATTTCTCCTTTCATCACGTGTCTATTCCCTTTACCTTTTCTCTCTTCTACTTTAGCATAAAGTATTGAAAATGTTAATAACTAGACTTTTAATAAAACAGAGACTAAAACCCATATTTAATGATCTGCAACAGACGTGTCTTGATAAACAACTGCTTCAATATCAGATTAAAGTTTAACAAGGTATAATGATTCACTACCATTAATATTATATTTCTATTTAGTTACACTCTAGATGTAAAGCTTAAAATTTTCTAAAGTGAACCTGTTTCATTATAAATTTTACTTTAGAGCATCATGTATAGTCTTATTAAACACAATGAATAACAGAAGAAAAAAATGTTCTTTTTATATCAAATTTAGAGACAAATCAGTTATAAGTAGGTTACCATTCACTGATGCTTAAATTTTATAACATATATAGAGCAATAACCTAAAACTGTAGAGCAACAAGTTTAAAGTATTGATAGTTTGCTGCCAGCAACTGTTGAAATAGATTAATTTGAAACTAGTTCACATAACAGGTGAATAATAGATTTGATCCACACTAAATAAAATAGTAAATGTATATGTATTCCCTGCGAGTCAAAGAATTCTCAAATTATAAAGCATCATTCAGTATAACAACCTATTCAGGTAACATATCACACTAGATGTTTAGGTTTAGAAAACATGAAGACAGGCTGTTAGTACACACTGCTATCATTAACCTACTGCAACCTGGATTAAATACTTTAGAAGTAAACAGCCTAGAATAAACATATTATTTAGTGTTGTAGCATTGAGGTAACTTACTTCATGCTTTTCTTTGTTTTCCTTTCCCTCTTTCTTCTCCCCCTTCATCTTTTCAGCTTTCCTTTTCAGGCATAATAAAAGCTTCACTTCCATGGATAATGTTAAGATTCACTGATCTATTAATCAGAAGTATGCTATTTTCTGAAAGCGGCTTCTTTTGGCTGAATTAAAGTTGATTTATGTTGAAAATATAAATTATGTTTTTATGTTGAAAATATAAATTATGTTGCAAAGTTATTTCCAAATGGAATTTCTGCTGTAGACTTCCTGGTTGTGTTTGCCGCATTGCACTGACATCATCAAAGTGCATCGGGGCATCTTGAGAAGAAACGAGTGGAAGAAGAATTATTACAAGGCTGTATCAATGCAGTGTGATCTAATTTAGGCTCGTGAATTGGTTCGTGGAAGACCACAGTCCCACAGTTGTCTCAAGAAAATCCAGCGGGAAAACCACTGAGAAGAAAAAAAAAGGTCATGGCAGTTTTTTTTTTCAATACTGAAGCTCACATTATACTTAGAAAGGGCCTACAGATTACACCTGTACATCAGGAGCCTATAATAAACTGCTAGGGAAATACAGTGAACAATTATATAAGAAGCGCAGTTCCTTCAGATTGTACATGTTTACTTTGACACAATAATATCATAAAATTAAACTAATATTACAAGTGATATCATGACTAGAAGAGAAAAAAGCACATAGTCAGATGGTATTATCCCTTTTCCTTTCCAGACATAATTCTAGGTCAAGAGAATATCGGATCCAAAGAATATCTCTACCAACCAACAACAATAAGACAATTAGAAAACATATTAGAACATAGCAAGGGAGTGTTTAAACTACTAGTTATATAAATCTGTAAGGAGTTGTTAAATCTAATTATAGTGCATTTTTTTCTTTCCATTTTATCAAACTAGGAGGTTATATTTTATGGTAATTAAGAGTATAGGATCCTTAAACTATTAATGCATTACTTCTAGAGTGTCAGTAATTAGAAGGTAAACATTGATGTGTCAATGGTATTATTTTATAGTAATATGAGATGTTATTTAATAACTTTTTAATATCGGCTAACTAATAGAGGGTAATATAAAACTAGTCATAATTAAATTTAAGCTATAGAGTATAGTTGCATATATATTACAATGTTTTAGAGAAATGAAAAGCTTACCTTGCAGAATGAGTAAAACAATAAAGGGTTAAGTTAATATAGTTCTCCACAAATATAACAAGATGTAGAAGTACATTGTGTTTTAGTTCATTTGTTTTTTAGTCTTTTTTGTTTCTCTGTAGTTTTCCAAGTTGAATTAGAAGCAACTCTTTTAAGAGAAGGATTTGCCCATTCAATTTCTTCTATTTTTTCTAGGATCTTGTGATTTTAACAAAGCTCAGTGCAGAATCTATGTCCTCAAACATCCTGGGTCCTTCTACAGTGAAAATCTTCAATTTTGCTGGAAACAAAAGATGTGTCTTCACTTGTGCTTTATTCAGTTCTTTAATCAGAGGTAAGAAAATCTTCCTTTTAGCTATAACCATAGAAGAATAGTCATTATCAAAGCGTATGACTGAGTCATTATATTTTATTGGAGACTTGCACCAAGCAGTCTTTAATATCAATTCTTTGTCTGATGAAGAAAGAAACTTGACAATGACAGATCTAGGTTGTTTTTTATTAGTTGTATTAACAGCAGTCAGGGACCGATGGGCTCTTTCTGTGCCAAATGACATAGTCTCAGAAAGATCAAGAGTACTTGGTAGCCAGGTAGTAAAGAAACTTGTAAGATTATTACCTTCTTTGTTCTCAGGTAATCAAAAATTCTTAGGTTGTTACGACGAGATCTGTTTTCAAGATCATCCAGTTTATTTTGTAGCATGGTGTTCTGCTTGAGTAAAATCTCCATTATTTTCACTTTCTATTAACCTGCCGTCCATGTCATTTTAGTGCTTCTATACCTGTTGTTTGGATTTTTTGTTGTTTCAAGTCCTCATGTAATAAATCCATTTGTTTTGTAGTTTTCTTCTTTAAAATTGTCTATTTTGATGTCAGTTTTGTCAATCTTTGTATTTAAGTCCTGAATACTGGCTATTAGAGCCTGAAGTTCATAGGTAGGTAACTAGGCTATCGGTCCAGGGGCCTATGCAAGCCCAGCCAAAAAGGTACCCTGGCTTTTGCCACCCAAGAAAATTATTTTCCTGTGCCACTGTCGAGCAGAGTCACAGGGGTGATCCCCGGAGTTCCTTTTTGAGACTGGATTCTTGACTGCTTGCCTTAGTGAAGCTCATGGTGAATTTCTTCAGATGGGAAGTAATTTTCCAATTATAATTTTGACTAGAAAATCTGTCTTTTTTAGATATTATTGTAGATAATATTGAATATTATAAGATTGTCCAAAAAGAATATCCAAATCTTTAGTTAAAAGACATAATGCCAGTGTAGATAAGAATTTTTAGTGGAGCTATTGAATTCTGCTACTACTCAGTGCCCATCTTCCTGATTTATTCCTCTTGTGAATGGCCTTTGAGTCTCATGGTGAAACTCTGATTATTCTGTACTGTTGGAAGATCTCATTGCAACCTGTTTACATCCCTGCGTGTATTGCCAGATGCAGTGACACATTTTTTTTTTTAAATATGGCTTCCTAGACTCCCTTATGTTCTTTCATGACTATGTTAATTCAGAAAGCTCAAATGGATGTTAGAAGTTTCATTTGGCCGCATGCTGGCTTCTGTACATGTGATTTCTCCTAATTAGTCCATACCTTTTGTAGAAGACCTTATGGCTATAACCTTGTCTGTCGGGCTTTACCTGGGCATTCATTTCCTTAGACTGGTGGCTTGACTTCTCCAGGTACATAAATTGCAAGTAACTTCCCCTTTGTGTAACCGCTATACAGATCCCATCATCTTCACAGAAGCCATCTACTTGTGGCATACAAGGATAGTTGACTTCTTTGTGCAGTAGATAAATGCCTATATCCTTTTCTTGCTGCATCACCTCCAGTTTTACTGACACATTTTTTTTATTCTGCTTACTAGTATCATGCTGTCTTGTTTCCATTTCTAGTCAGGACTAGATTCTTTTTGCCAGATATCATTCAGCATATGTTGAGCCTTTCAGTAACGTACCCATTACTGGATCCAGTAATGCCTAGGGATTTGTATTTCACAAGAATCAGAGGAGGTTCTAGGCTACCAAGTTTTTCAACTGTTCTTCCTTGAAACTTCACACCTAAGGCTGTACACCCCCTCTAAGGTGGCTAGACCACTCAAGCTAGAGGTAAAGTTACAAATACAAATGCATTTATCCAGATTCCACTTGAAGGTAGTGCATCACAGAAGGAGAATCTATCCCAAAGATAAGGGAGATCCTCACTAATAAATCTCTGTCTTGGGTTTATTGATTTGCTGAAGCAGGTTTAGATTTCTTCTTATGGTATTTATGGGACTGTTTAGATTTGTGAAGGTGGTTTGTCTGCCAAATGCAAATGTTGTATTTTTTAGCATATAATTTTGGTTAGCGCATAAGTCTTTGCAATTTGTATACCAGAGAAGTAAATGCTGAATAAAAGTGGCCACAGCACTGAGCACTGCAGGTCACCATGTCCTTGGGCACTGTGTCTGCCATCTACACCATTTCAGGTCAGTCTTTTAGCTGATTAGCTATCTGTTTTACTGCATAGAGGTATTTTTGTGATGTATTAATTAGCATGCAGGATGGTGTCAAATCCTTGGCCTAATCAAGATAGGCCGTGCATATAGTGTAACTGTTGTCAATGGCTTGTTAACTTTTCAACAAAGTTTCAAGTTCATTGGTTAAATATTTTTTACAAAACCAGATTGCTATGGATTTAGCCTGATGATTAACGCAGACATTAAAAATCCCAAGTCTGTTGTGTGTTCCTTGACCTATAGTTTCCAGGGTCAGTAGTAGGACCACCTTTTCAGTGTGGCGCCACCAGTGGTGTCTGCCATACTTAAGGCGAAAACTGTAGTTATGCTGAGGTTAAATAACTCTTGTTCCACCAGGGAGTATTTAGTACTATTTAACAAGCAGCCCAGTATTATCTGGTCACATGGAGGAAGTGTTCTTGGATAACACTTTCAGTACATTTGTAGTGATGGGGGTTTGAGATAAGGGTATTGTAGGCATTCAGATAGTCCTCTCGGGTATAAAATTTATACTAAATTTATTAGTATATTAGCAGTGTTCACTGAGTCAGAATATTTTTCTTTAGTACAAGTTGTGTACATAACATGAATAAAAGATTTTGTCATTGGCCTCAGGTGCCAACTTGAGTTCATGAACTGTCGCAGTACATCTAATAGTACTTTTTTTTAAATTCTTGGTTCTATTAATATTTTTGTTGACTTGGGGCACTTTTAGATTTGTTGTATACTCTTACCTTTTTATTGAAAATATTGTTGTAGACCACCAAGGTAGTTTGTGTTTAAATTTTCCATTGTATCTAGATGTAGATGGGATTGCCAGTTCTATACATTTATTTGGTATAAAACTCTTGTGAATCTGTCTGCTGAGACTGTCTTGGGGTGACGTTTGAGACTTCATAAAATTTGAGATGTGTACTTGAAGTCTTTGAATTCCAATATATTAGGTTGGAGAGTAGATGGCAGAAGGCAAAGGTTACTAGCTTATAATTTGACTTAATCAGAGAGGGAGTTTGGTGGAATTGTGCATGATGACACTACATTTATTAGTACCAGGTCAAGAATATTTTGTCTTCTAGTTGAGCTAGTAGCAACGTGGTCCATTTGAGTTTTATTTATTAGATCTAAAAATTTCTGTGCAAGTTGTACATGGGAGATAAATGTACTCCAGTCAATATTTGAATAGTTAGTCTTCCAGAATAAGAGAGTTCTTATTTATGGAAAGTTCATTTATGATATTTAGGAACATGACATATACTTCTAGGGACATGAAAGGTGTCCTTTTAACAAGCTACTTCAGTGGATTTAAGACATATGTGTGCTCCTTCCTGTGACTGTAATCTGCACTAGAAGAATTTCTGAGCTTTATGATCTCTGTTCCACCCAGTTTGGTCTCTCTCAAAGACAGTTACACTCAGAACTAACCCTTTGGGCCTAAAGTGACCACGCAGGCAAATCTAAAGCAGGCCTTCATCTTATTTTTCCCTGTTATGGTTACTCTAATGTGGGAGAATCTGCCCCATTAACAGATATGTACAGTGGATATAAAAAGTGTACACACCATTGTTAAAAGGTTTACCTTCATATTGCCTGAAATGACAATATCGATCACGCATTTGTGCCAACCAAATGTGCAAATTTTAAACTGTGAAATTCTCAGTACGAAAATCAGCAAATCGATCAACAGATTTACTGATTTTCGAACTAAAATGTCAACCCCCTACACACCCTCTACTTTAATATACTAACTCTGAGATCGCACTACAGTGGGGAAAGGGATTATTTCCCGAGCCCCGCTATAGTGCAATCAGCACCCAAAATATCGAATCTGCAATAAGTGAATGCCAATGTGCATTCGCTCATTGCACATTCGGACAATTTTTTTGAGGTTTTGCCAATTTGGAAACCTTCTTTCACACAAAGTGGATTCGCCCAAGTGCATAACGCACTTATGAAGGTAAATCGTTGTTAAAATGCCAGGTTTTTGTGACATAAAAAAAATGAGACCACAATAAATCATTTCACAACTTTTCACCTTTAGTGTGACCTATAACCTGTTAATTCAATTGAAAAACAAATAAATCTGTTAGGGGAAAAATATAAATAAAAAAAAAAGTACAATAAGCTGGTTGCCCAAGTGTGCACACCCTTAAACTAATACTTTGAAGCACCTTTTGATTTAATTACAGCATTCATTCTTCTTGGGTACACACATGCCATCAATTAAAGAGACTGGTTAACCCCTTATAAAGTTCAGCTGTCCTAGTATGATTTTCCTGACATTTACTCAGTTACTTGCTATAGCAAAAGCCATGGTTCGCAGAGAGCTTACAAAGAATCAAAGGGATTGCATTGTTGAAAGGTATCAGTCAGGAGAAGGGTACAAAAAAATGTCCACAGCATTGGATATACTGCGGAACACACTGGACAGAGTCATCAAAAAGTGGAGAAAATATGGGACAGCAATGATGTTGCAAAGAACTGGATGTCCCTCCAAAATTGATGAAAAGACAAGACGAAAACTGGTCAGGGAGGCTGCCAAGAGACCTACAGCAACACTGAAGGAGCTGCAGGAATTTCTGGCAAGTACTGGTTGTGTACTACATGTGACAATCTCCCATATTCTCCATATGTCTGGACTATGGGGTAGGGTTGCAAGATGGAAGCCTTTTCTTATACAGAAAAACATCCAGGCCCGGCTAAAATTTGCAAAACAATACATAGTCTCCCAAAAGCATGTGGGGAAAATGTGTTATGGTCTGATGAGACCAAGGTTGAACTTTTTGGCCAAAATTCCAAAAGGTATGTTTGGTGCAAAAACACTTTGCATCACCAAAATAACACCACCCCCATGGTGAAGCATGGTGGTGGCAGTGTCATGCTTTGAAGTTGCTTTTCTTCAGCTGGAACTGGGACTTTAGTCAAGGTGGAGGGAATTATGAACAGTTCCAAATACCAGTCACTTTTGGCCCAAAACCTTCAGGCATCTGCTAGAAAGCTGAAGATGAAGTTCACCTTTCGGCACGACAATGATCCCATGCATACATCCAAATCAACAAAGGAATGGCTTCACCATAAGAAAATTAAAGTTTTGGAATGGCCCAGACCTAAATCCAATAGAAAATCTGTGGGGTGAACTGAAGAGGGCTGTGCACAAGAGATGCCTTTGCAATCTGACAGATTTGGTGTGCTTTTGCAAGGAAGAGTGGGCAAATATTGCCAAGTCAAGATGTGCCATGCTGATAGACTCCTACCCAAGAAGATTGAATGCTGTAATTAAATCAAAAGATGCTTCAACACAGTATTAGTTTAAGGGTGTGCACACTTATGCAACCAGCTTATTGTACATTTTCCCCCCTAAGGGGATCACGTCAGTCGCCCTGCTAGACAGGGGTCCAGGGAAGTAAATAGTGTGGGAAGAAATAGCCAGGGAATTGTTATGGCTAGGCTTGTATAGGCCCTAGGGACGATAGCCTAGTACCAACCTATGAACCTAACAGATTTGTTTGTTTTTTCAATTGAATTGTTCAAGTTATAGGTTACATTAAAGGTGGGAAAAGTTTTGAAATGATTTATTGTGGTCTCGTTTTTTATATCACAGAAACCTGGCATTTTAACAGGGGTGTGTACACTTTTTATATCCACTGTATCTTCGATTTTACATTGTAGATACTTTTTATTCTATCCAAAACAGCTTTTTCTATGTTGTTTCCAAAATCAGGGTTAGGCCTTTCTTTGAGCACAGTCTGTCTAGATGAGTGTTTCAGTGGCAAAAATGTGCCTAAGGTACATTCCACTTACAGTAGTGTTATCAACCTTCTTTAGACGTATTTATCCTTGGATGGCATTTGTGCTACAGTTCCCTGACCTTCCCTCAGCACACCATTATGAGAGACTGTAATCAGGGTCCACTGTAGTCCAGAGGATGTTCAATTAGAATATCCACCCAGGAGAGTTTGTCAGGGGGCATTAATCTATTCTGGAGAGTGGGCCTCATTATTGGATGTGAAAGTTTGTAGTAGGTATAGTGATAGCTTTATAGAGGCAGGACCATCCTCCATAACATATACCCTCTCTTTCATGTCTTATTCATGATTATAATATGCTGTTCAGTAATCCACAGAATAGCTGGATAGACATGGCATTGTGATGCATAATGGGAAATAGGAAGGGTACCTGAGAGCCCGGGAAAGTGTTTATTTCTGCTGAGTGGTCCTAATAACTGCATCATTATTGTAGTTAGACTCTACTTAGGTCTGTGTTTATCACAACTTTCATATATTTTTCTTTGATTAATTTTGGATAGTGGGTATTTTCTGCTAAACTTCAAAGTGCTTTCTTTTGAATGCAAAACTTTAACATTTGCTGATATGTTTAGGATTAGTTAGGCTCAGAATTGCAGGTATGGCTGACTTCAAAAGTCATGTGAGGTAACTGTTGGGAGAGTCTTTTCTGATATCCCTAGATCAGCACATTTCAGAAATTTCTGTAACATCTGTGCATGGGGAGGAGGGCGGTGGCATAACATCATTAGCACTTCATGTCTTGCTGAAGGGCCATTCTATGCTTTATGCCTCCCAGTGATCATCAAATCCTTAAGGTCTTCTTGGGCCTACTTTTTGAGTAAAGCACAGTGAAAAGCATTATAGACAATGTCCTTGCTTCAGCCTTCACACTTGAGTCCAAGACAAGTTTGAGGCAAACTGTACATCACTGAGAAGAATGGTCAGGACTGAAAATTATTTTTATAGTAATAGATGGGGGAGGGAGATGCTTCACGAGAGTCCTAGTTGGTACCATTCTGTAAGAAGGTAAATAAGCCAAATTTCAGATGTCTGTTAAAATCTCCTTTGAAATCTATTCACATGGTGACTTCACTGGTCACAAGTTTTGATTGCTGTGGAATAAAAGGGATTGATTTTGCATCAATTTTAGTGCTGAGCGTAACAGAGAAGGTGCATCCTAGCAGCTTCCTGGGTAGGGGCAGAACTGTTTCACTATCAGTGACCAGGGCATGGCGTTACCTGAACAGCTGAGATGGAGAGATTCCTTGAGTCCTCCATGAACGCTTAGTGATTGCTGGATAGAAATGTTTGCATCTCTTGATAAGCAGAGGCTAGGAAAATCCTTTGGGTCATTTTGTACTAGTTGGAGATGCAATAATATACTGTATTTTGAGTGTGAGGTATTTAATAGAGCTTATCCTTCCTAGAGTGCACTGCTGTGAGGTACATTAATACTAGCAGTAGGTGTTGCTAAGGCCTTTTGTGATCTGACTGCACTTCTTTGAGCACAGATGCCCTGTCACCTGATACCAGATGGTTACCTGCTATTCAGTCCTTTCTTCACACTTTAAGCCTATGTTGAACCCCCTGAAGTCTGAGTGGGAGAGGGATTACTCCTCCTTTACCCTCTGGGAGGGGGATTCTGGAGATCCAAAGGTTGTTGTCTGACACTAAGAGCAGTGTAGTGAAATCTCACGTTCCTGGTCTTTGCTTATTGGCCTTTATCCCCACCCCCAAAAAAAAGGGGTTAACCACTGTCTGGAGATAGATGAGGAGCCCTGGATTATCTCTTGGGTAGACAAACTTCTGAAGGATGCTATCTGTATACATTGATTCATCTCCAGAAAGAAGATGAATGCTCTTAAACTTGATTGATATGACCATGCATCCTTAAGCTGCTTCCTACAATGATCACTTTGTTCCAGACCACTTAACTGTTCATATTTTTCGTGGCAAATCAGTGAGGATTGAATTCACTAAATAATGACATGCATTTGAATTTTAGACTTCATATCCTTCAGAAAAATGCATGATAACACACAACCTTTTATTCTGCCAACTTTCTAAGTTTGTAAGAGCAATATTTAAAATTTGTCCCTATTTTTGGTGCTTTGTCCACATGTTTTGTGCTAAGAAGTTGAGAGCTGTGCTTTGGTCCAGTATAAGTCTCTGAAGCCATGATATCCTTACACCGGATAAGGATCCTGTGAAGCTTCAAGATTGGGGGTGGGGAGGGGGGTAATAGGACATAATGTGCTGTTTCATTTAATGATGAGATTTTTTTTAAATTATGTAAAGCATTCTTGAATACCTTTTTTTTCTGGCCACTTTAAATTATCTAGATGAATTCTTTAACTGGCCAGCAGATAGTATATTTTTTGCTAAAGACAGAAGTGAAGGGGCATCCTGATACTAAGCAGTGGGTGCCCACACTATATTATACTTTTGAGGATACTTTAAAAATTGAGACCTTGATAGAGGACAGCATGTATAAAACATTCTTGGACAACACATTCATAAGTATGGTACTGATACTGTTTCCTTATGTATGTCAATGTAAAGTGGGAAAGCTGTGCTGTTAGCTTTACTACACGACAGGGTTTGGCGTTTCTTGATGAATTAAGAAGAAGAGTTTATGGATCATGCACATTAGACATTTGGCATCTAATTTGAAAATGCTATTAGTACTGATTTAGGAAAACTTTGTTCCTGAATATTTTAGTTGCTAGTGTAAACGATGGTGTTTGCACTGAATTACATTTATGATGCTGCTGGTGCTACTTAACAGGATTGCCTTGCCAGGAGATTGTCGGATGCTCCTGTGAAAATAATTGTTGGGCATGTAGCAGATGGGATTGTGGGTTTTGGTGGAAAACCAGTTAATGATGGCTATGTATGTACCTGAACTTCATTAGAAATTTTGACAAAAATATTTGCAAGGAACTTTTAATTATTTAAATGGTCATTACCTCCTCTTGCACCTTTTCTGATTGTTACATTTAACAGGTAAATTGTAGCATTTTTCTGCTTGGCAGCAGTTTCCTGCAGACAAATGGATTCTTCAGACAGAGGTTTTACAGCAGGCTTTTCAAACATCATAAATGCAGCTTGTTCCACAAAGAAGTCATCAGGTACACTGTGTGCAATAAAAACCTGGATGGACTTGAATTAAAAAACTAAGGAAGAAAGTGCCTTTACATCAGATATGTTAAGGTTTTTATTACAAACTGGTTGTAGTCCCCCCCCCCCCCAAAAAAAAGAGAGACTTCAGGTTTGAGAGCTCTAGAACTGATCTTGAACATCTCTGTAAATGCAAGCCTTTCAGGATAATACCTCTGAAAATTTTTTCACAGAACAGAATTTTTACATGTCACGTGCAGACATAGAAGATAGATATATCCCAGAGACACCTCCCAAAATACATCAGCAGTTTTCATCCGAGTAGAGCTGTCTATAGCCCCAGTGTATTTACCATATGCACGAGTGTTTGCAGACATGTGAAAGCAGTGGTGCCATCTTCTGTTTTAATTGTGAGTGTTAAAGACAAGAGAACTGTTGATTCCTCACACAGAAGTTTTACTTTTTTATCTCTAGGAATAATGGTGGATTAATTAAATCTGTTGTAACTTGGTTATTGATTCATTTCTTTTTTTTTTTCCATAATAAATCTTTATTGTTATATACTTTTCATACAAAATTATAAAATGGAAACTACTAACTAACACTGTAAGAATCACACCAAACAATATACAATATTTACAAGAATGCTTCCATATAAGACATTAGCAATATAAGAAAAACATAGGAATAATTAGTAAGTTTCCAATATGGAACAGTTTGATTAGACATTTCTCTCCAAATATAGCAATGATTATTACTACCTTCAATTCAAAAGTTTTATGCTAATATAATAAATATCTGTTCCCAAATTTTCGGATTATTGATACCCTTACTATGTGAATTTAAAAGTAGTTTATGAGCTAGTATATGTTTTGTCACCAACACTCTGAAGTTTTGCCATGATGTTTTAGTTGGGTCTAGCCAATTTGAAGCTATATAAAGCTTCATTAGTAAGAAAATATTAATATGAACTATACTCTGTGATCTGATAAGTTCCTTCGGGGGAATATGCAAAATCATAAATTTCCAAGACAGTGTTGTACTTTGGTAGCCCACTTTCTGAAGTTGAATTTTAAGGGAATTCCACAGTTTGTATATACACTTACAGCTCCAGAACATATGAAGAAGATCAGCCGGTTGAATTTTGCAGTATGGACATGTTGCAGAGTTTTTAGAATTAAATTTATGCAGGGCAAGGCGTGTATAATATGCATTATTCCAAATCATCAGCTGGGTATATAACAGTTTTTGAAGAGAAGTAGATTTAATAGTCAATTCAATTGCCTTTAACATATTACTTTTATCTGTCATTAATATTTTCTCTTCCCAATAATTTGATAAAACTTTACCTTGAAATTTAAGTTCTTTAATTAATTTATTCGTTGCTGTTATACATTTAGTATCCTGTTGGAGAGCTTGCTACAACTCAGAGCATTTATTTATAGTCTCTTCATCCAGTTTAAAGTTTTGGAGGTAACTTATAGTAAATTCTCTAATCTGTCTAAGAATAATCAGGTATTTTTTAGGTAAATTAAATTCTTGTCTTATTTGGTTGAGCGATCGATCCAGATGTTTATATATATCGATCATAGTTAAATTAACAATTAATGGAAACTTCTTTAGATCAATTAATTGGTTGTTCAGCTTTACATTTGGGTTCCTGTGAAAGGGCTGAAAGACCATCATATGCTGAAGTAAATCCAATGATTGAAATAGACTCTGTAAAGATAATATTTCATTTTTAATGTGTTCCACAATCCCATATACCTTCAGAATATCTTTACCCAAAAAGGGCATTGCTTTAGGATTAATGTTCAACTTTAAAATATACTCATAGTTCAGGGTTAGCCAAGTTGGTGTCCACTTAGTACTAATTATCTCATGATTGGCCATTCTTAAAATCCTATTAGAATTCACAATCAGATAATACATTTCAAAATTAAGCAACTCCAGACCTCCTTTACTTTTTGGAGTCATTAATTTGTCATAAGATACCCTAGTTTTCTTTGGTTCCCAAATAAATTTAGCCAAGTCTTTATGAATTTGTTTAAAAAATGTTCTTGAGAGGGATAAATGGGCTGACCTAAAAATATACAGTAACCGTGGCAATACATTCATTTTTATAATAGAAACTTTTGCTAATATTGGCAAGTGTACATTTTTCCATCTCACAAAATCAGAAACTATTTGTTCCCAAACTATTTTAATGTTATTATTATAAAAATCTTTATTATCTGTGGAAAACACAACACCTAGGTATTTAATATTATCTTTGAATGTTACCTGCCCCACTAAAGGTAATAATGAGAAAGGTCTTTAAAGGGAATATATTGGTTTTCCCCAAATTAATTTTATAGTTAGAAACCTCTGAAAAATCATTAACTGCTTTCAATATCTTCTCAGTGTCTGATATTGGAGATGCACAATAAATATTCAGATCATCAGCAAAAGCTGCCATTAATATTTTAGTTCCATACATTATTGGGACATTATGATAAACCTTCTGCTTAATATATAAGAACAAGGGTTCAAGATAAATATTAAATAGTAAAGGGGACAAAGGACAACCCTGTCGTGTTCCCGACCTAATCTGTATTCTTTTGGAAAAACTTCTGTTAATATACAGTGTAGTATAAGGATTACTATATAAAATTTGTAAGATTTGAACAAATTCAGGATATATATTAAAATAAGGTAAGAAACGAAACAGAAAATTTGTGTCTACCCTATCAAAGGCCTTCTGTGCATCTATTATAAGAGCATATATATTCAGATTATTTTGCTTAGCATGTGCTATCATAGTATGTAATGAAAGTGTATTATCACTTGTTTGTCTACCTGTCATAAATCCAGCCTGTTCTTTAGATATTATATAAATCATGATTTTCTTTAATCTAAATGCTATAATTGAGGTTAACATTTTCATGTCTACGTTAATTAATGATATCGGTCTATAATTATCTGGGTTCTGGGGATCTGAGTTAGCTTTATGTATAAGAATAGTTTTGGAAGCATTAAGATGAGGATCATGAATTTTATTCCTGATTATATAGTTAAACACAACTGAAAGTATGGTTATTGATTCATTTCTGATTAAAGCTTTGCATGTAAAGGAAAAGAAAATGAAGAGCCAAGCAGTCCTGATGGATCTTACCTAAACATGGAGGTCACAGGGAGACCATTTCTGATAACCTTGGGATACAAGTTTTCTCGCATCTTACTGGTACCTCTGGAAGGACATATGAGGTAAAGCAATGTTATCTGAGAAACTCGGAGCATTAAGCTAAGGACTCTCTGAAAATATTGGTTCCATATGTTTGTGTTTCACTGTTGCAGTTCTTACAAAATGGGTTATCCGGCTCCCGATAGCCCACAGTTGGCCAGAATACCAAAGTCCTTGGTATACGACGTCGACTGCCTTCAGTTTTAAGCCTGACGTCAGGACGTGAGGTACAAAGGAAGGCAGCTGATGCTATTTCCTCAGTCTTTCTTGCTGCAGAGCCCAAAGCAGAAGCAATTTGCATGAGTGCCGGTCGGCCAAGTACCCTCTTTTTGTATTCTTGTTGAAGACATCCTCAGATAAGTACCCCGATGGAGACCCTCTTTTCTTGCGAATGTCAGAGAAGGTTAATAACTGTCTTGCCTGTGGAAAACAGATTCTGCACCGTGATTTTCACTCTTATTGTATTGCTTGTTTGGGCCTTGAGCACAACGTCCCTAATTGTGATCTCTGTGTTTCTTTCAACCCGCTTATCATACACCATAGAGCTAGGATCTTGTTTAAGCATTTTGGAGTTTGGCCTAAATTTGTTGGTATGGCGTCTTCTGGTCTCCTGACTTCAGATGTTCCTAAGAAGCGCAAGGGTAAAGTCCACGACCGGCTTAGAGTCAAATTAGCCGACGATATTCCTGTTAAGTTGGCTGTCGGCCCAGCGGTAGTCAATGAGGCACTTTCATTGCCCCTGTAGTCCGCAGATGTTCAGCAGCAGGCCTCTACTGAGACCTTTTCTGAATCCTCCTTACCGCAGGCTTCCACTTCATCTTCTGACCCTCCACCAGTCGCCACTTCTGATGGATCCGGAGCTGCTAAGCAGGCGACGGCTTCTGAAGCCTTTTTTCTCTGCCCAAAGACCAGATCCAGACCGACGACCTTGGTTCAGACTACTGCGGTGGCTAGGCCTCCTGAGTCCCTCCGGCTTTCTAGCAGGCCTTCCAGCTGCAAATCTATTCAGAAGCAGGTGCTGGCCTCCCCTCAAATGCCTCAGTCTCAGATGATTAAAATGGCTAGTGATCTCTTGACACTTATCAGGGGCTCTCAGCCACCTCCTTCTAATAGGGCCAGGGAATTGTCCCCAGAAGTTTTGTCTGCCTCAGACTCTGAGGTTTCCAGCAACTCTACTGATGAACAGGGAAACTCTCAACTTTTTTCTGGTTTTGAGGATTCTGATGCAGAAGACTCCATCCCTTCTGCCTCCCCTCCAGAAGATTTTTCTTTTGGAGATGCTCTGAATACTCTTAGGGAGCATTTAAAATGGGAAAGTCAGGACTACCCTCAGTCTAAGAAAAGGATTAGGGAATTCTTGGATTTGCCACACCATAAGCCTTTGGCTATCGCTCCGGTTTTGGAAGTTGTTGATGTTTTCATGGAGAATTCTTTGACTCCTAATTCTGTTCCTCCTGCTCCTAGAAAACCTGACATGTATTATAGAGTGCCTGATTCTCATCAGTTCCTTTTCAAGAATCCTACTGCTGATTCGGAGATTATTTCTCAGGGCCCTAAAGGTGTTAAAAATCCTGTTCCTCTGACTGAGAATCTAGGGCCTTGGATAGATGGGCTAAAAAGGTTTATACTTCCTCCACCCTTGTAATTAGGTCAGTTAATTGTCTTTTTCAGACGCTTATGTATCAGCAGCATGCTTTGGAGGTTATTAAGGCAAAAATTGCTAGTGTTCCTTCCCTGATGGAGAATAAGGATATGCAAGATTTATTGAATTCTGCCACTCTTGTCACTAAACTTTCTCCACATTGTGGTTTTGACACTTTGGAGGCTTCCTGCAGGGCAGCAGCCACTGGTTCTTTTATTAGAAGACATGCTTGGCTCAGGGAACAGCCCCTTTCTGAACCTGTCAAATCTAAATTACTGGATGTGCCTTTGCACAAGGACAATCTTTTTGGTAGCAAAGCAGAAGAGGTTTTTGAAAAAGTTGGAGGATAAGGCCAAATCTATGCAAACTGTTAAGGACTTTCTGCAAGTTCAGCCTCCTCGTTTTAGTAGACATTACCCTTCTAAAAATTGGACTTTTCCAGATCCTAGTAAACAGTCGCTCTAGGCCTAGGGGTTACAGGCCTTCTAGGGGACAGACTTCCCCTCAAAAGGCTAAGCACTGGCATGCTTCCTCTTCAAAATCGGGGAGTTCTAATCCAACTTTCCAAAGCAAGCATTCCCAATGACTCCGGCCTTCCCCTGCCTGCCTCTGTGGGCCCAGGGTTTTCTTTGGAAGAAGATAAGCCATTTTTGCAGATGTCTGGTCCACCATCACAGATGACAAATGGGTGCTCAAAATATTATCCGAAGGCTAAAAGTTCTCCTTTCACACCTTCCCTGTCCACCAAGGATACCCAGATATCCCCCCACATCAAAGAGTAGAAGCAGAAAAACAGGTTTCTTCTTTGCTAAACCTGGGAGCAATAGAGCCAGTTCCTGCACTACAGATAGGCCAGGGTTTCTACTCAAGACCTTTCCTGGTTCCCAAAAAAGGGGGCACCTGGCATCCTATTCTGGATTTGTCCATTCTGAACACTTTTCTGGTGATTCCCAATTTCAAAATGCTCACTCTTCAGCAGTTGCTGCCAATGCTGGCCAAGGATTCCTGGCTTAGTGACTTTGGATCTCAAAGAAGCTTATTTGCACATCCCAATAAGGGAAAGCTGCAGGCAGTTCCTTCACTTCAGGGTGGGAAAGAGGCATTTCCAATTCTCTGCACTGCCCTTTGGCTTATCTACTGCTCCCAGAGTTTTTACGAAATGCCTAGCTCCAGTCATTGCTTTTTGCAGGCAAAAAAAAACATTCAGATTTACCCTTACTTGGACAATTGTCTTATTCAAGCAAACTCTCCAGAGCAACTTCTAAAGGATTTGGACTTTGTAAAGAACCTACTCACCTCTTTGGGCTACACACTATCAATGAAAAGAAGTCAAAATTGGTACCTATCAGGGAGATTGTATTCTTGGGAGCGAGTCTGAACACACCCGCCCAGATGGTATTCCTCCCTCAAGAGGAACAAATGGATCTTTCGAATTACTTCAAGAATTTGGCAAGCATGACCCAGCTCTCATTCCTGCAAGCCCTGGGATTCATGGCTTTATGTATTCTGATGATTCCATATGCCGGACTGCATATGAGGAAAATACAATGGTACCTCAAAAACTTTTGGTGTCAGCACACTCAGGACTTAGACTTGATACTTCCTTTGATTCCCTGCCTGTAGACAGAATTCCTTTGGTGGGCAATGGCCTGTTCACAGAATAAAGGCCTGCCTTTTTGTCCACCTCCTGCCAGCCAGACTCTCACCACAGATTCCTCGGATTACGCTTGGGGAGCACATCTAGAGGGCAGATGCATTCAGGGGACTTGGAGCTATCAACAGGTACATTTGCACATAAATCTGAAGGAATTGATGGCAGACCAGCAGGCCTTGATGGCTTTCAAACATCTACTCACTCCTGGTACTCTTCTAGTCAGGACAGACAACACCACAATCATGTGGTACATCAACAAGCAGGGAGGGACTCACTCGTGTACCCCCTGTGCAGACAAAGCATGATGCTATGGTCCATAGCAGCTTCCATGGGCATTCATCTAGTAGCTCAGTTTCTTCTAGGAAGGCTCAACACCTTGGCAGACCGGTTGAGAGGGCAGCTCCTGGATCCTCAAGAGTGGCAACTAAACAAGACCATCTTCTATTGCATCATTCAGTGTTGGGGCACTCCCCAGGTGGATCTCTTCTCATCTCCGACCAACCACCTTCTTCCAACCTTTTGCACCAGGGATCATCACAACAAAGCTTGGAAAGTGGATGCTCTGTCCTTCCCCTGGACACAGCTCTCAATCTGTCTTCCCTCCTCTGCCTCTTCTTCCCAGAGTGCTGTTAAAGAAAAGGGACGAAAAACCAAGGGCCATTATCATAGCTCCAGACTGGCCCAGACAACATTGGTATCCACTACTTCGCAGTCTGTCCCAGTCTCAGCCTTGGCATCTTCCCCTGATGCCAGATCTCTTGGTTCAGGAGGGGGGAAAAATTCTGCATCCTCATCTTCAGACTCTGCATTTTGGCAGCCTGGCTCATAATATAAACCTTTCCCAACAGGTGGTTGAGGTTCTTTGTGAGGCCAGGAGGCCTAGCACTAGGAAATCTTATGCAGATAAGTGGAAAAGATTCTGCATTTGGATGCATGCTAGAGGGGAAGACCCTTCTCGACCTGCTCTTCCTCTTATTCTTGACTATCTGGCAGGTTGCTTAATGGTGGACTTTCCTTTTCTTCTATCAAAATGCATGCTTCAGCTATTTCTGCTCATTGTTCCTTTGAGCAGCCCATTTTCTCTCATCCCTTGATGAAACTCATCCTCAGGGGAGCTAGCAATTTAAAGCCTCCCAGAAGGGCACCTACTCCTGCTTGGGATCTTAATTTTGTACTTGAGAAACTTACTCTGCCTCCTTTTGAACCAGCTGCCTCAGCAGATTTGAAGTTTCTCTCCTGGAAAACTCCCTTTCTCTTGGCCATTACTTCAGCTAGAAGAGTTTCTGAGCTGCAAGCCTTAATGGAAGTAGAGCCTTTTATCATCTTCCATGTGGATCGGGTTTCTCTTCGAACTAATCACTCGTTTATGCCTAAGATGGTTTCAAGCCTGACTCTTAACCAGTCTACCCACCTGTCTACCCTCTATCCTAATCCTCAGAATAAAGGGGAAAGGTTACTGCATTCCCTGGATGTGCATAGACAGCTTAGATTTTTACCTGGACAGGACTAAACCTTTTCAAAAGTCAGATCAGTTGTTGGTCAGTTTTGCTGCTGGAGCTCAGGGCATTTAAACAGACCATTTCTAAGTGGATTGCTCATTGTATTCACTTTTGTTACTTACAGCATGGCAAGGTTTCTCCTCAGAGTATTAGGACCCAGCCCTAGAGCAGCCTCTACCTCAGCAGCTTTTTTTAAGAGGTGTACTTACTAGGGACATCCTGGAAGCAGCTACCTGGACTTCTGTCCACACTTTCACTAAACATTACAGTTTACCTTTGTTTTCTAAGTCCAGGGCTGGTTTTGCCACTGCAGTGTTGCAGGGCATCCTTACCAACCCTTAAACAGTGGTGTTCCTCCTCCCTTTTGTTTTTTTCCTGGGCTTTGGGAATCAACACATTTTGTAAGGACTGCAACAGTGAAACATGATTAACATATTACAGTTGTGTACACTTACCATAAATGTAGATGTTCAAGTGTATTCACTGTTGCAGTCCTGGTCCCCCCCCTTCCATCCCCCTTTTTTCCTAAGGCACAGACTGGATTTTTCTTTTCCTGGTCTAACCTTTTTGGGGGCTCCTGACTTGTTAAGGCAAGAAAAACTGAGGAAATGGTGTTGGCTGCCTTCCTTGTACCTCACGTCCTGATGTTAGGCTTAAAACCGAAGGCAGCCAATGTCATATACCAAGGACTTTGGTATTCTGTCCGACTGTGGGCTACCGAGAGCTGGATAACCCATTTTGTAAGGACTGCAACAGTGAATACACTCGAACATCTACATTTATGATAAGTGTACACAACTGTACTTTCCTCACTTAACAAATAACCTGACTTAACCTGCTTTACCAGAGCTTAAAGACATGTTCTGGAAGACCATTTAGTTGCCAAATTTCTGAGTTACAGGCGCTCATGTAAAGCTCCTTGTTTGGGTTCACATAATTAAAAAAACAACTCTTGTTTACAAACTTGAGTGATGAGACATTCTCCAACAGGACTAAGGGTGTTGGTCTTTTGTCATCTTGGCATATAAAACTTTGTCAGGCTACTAGCCCCTCCTCTTGTAGGTGATTACTAGGCTAACAACCCCAGAAGTCCTTTTTTAAGGCTTTAAGCAGAAAAGTCCTGATTGACAGCCTTTAAAACTGGCTTTTGCTTCTGCAAGGAACGAGTGGGCCAGGAAAGATCTAAAAAAAAAAAAAAAAAAAAAAACAACAAACATATAAAATGTGTCTTTGATATTGTAGATGCCTATGCTAGGGCTACTGCTTCAGGTAAAGTGATTAGAGGGTATGCCTGGCTGAGAACCCACCCTTGAATAAGGAGTTAATTTTTAGGCTCCCTTTCCTAAGACTTGTTCAAGAAGCCATAGGAGAAGGGACAACCTATTCTTTCAGTCAAGCAGCTCATTCGTCTCACTCCACCCCCCCAACCTATATTCCAGTTACTCAAGAGAGTTTAAAAAAAGAATTGCTGTCTCTCCTTTTGCAGGAGACAGCCAATGCAGAACAGTCATAAAGAAAACGGTGGTTGTGGACCAGAAAATAGGGACAAGGACAGAGTGGCAGATATCCTCCTATTAACTTAAACTACAGTTAACTAAGACTAGCTGTCCTCTGTTCCCTAGTCTTATCTTCCACCTCTTCTAGGTGGAAAAGTTCCCGCCACTTCAGAAGTAACTGGGGTCTTATCACTATTTGGTATTAGACATCATAAACCTAAGGTGCACCACACAGTTTTGAGAATTTCACATTGAGGAATTATTCACCTTTCAAGAGATCATGAGGAATTAGCAAAACCCATTCTTTTACAATTGAAATTCTGCTGGTCATAGAGGAGGTAGCACAGGATGAAGGAAGACATTCAGTGTTATTTCTAGTTCCCAGAAAAGTGTTGGAGAATTAATGTATATATTCTTTTTTGACTGGTTAGTCCCACTAAGCTAGTGGCCTTTTTTCAGGGGCTACCTGAGGTGGTATGCATATTAGACTTGCCAAAAAAAAAATAATAATAAAATAATTATTTATACTCATGCTGCAATACCTCTCTCCTTTTTACATTTTTTTTTTCTGATTGTTTGATACTAAAGACGCTTACCTCCACATTCTAATTCAGTGAAGGCATAAGTTTATACTTTTGGTATACCTACCTCCATTTAGCCTCTTTACTGACCCCAGGGTCTTTTCTCAGTGGCTGACTCCAGTCTTTGCTCATCTCAAACTCAATGGGATCCACGATTCACCCTATCTGACTGCTTTATACATGGGTTCAGTCAAAAAGATCTGGAATCTCTTACCTTTATCACTTTGTGTTTAAAACATCTTGGCATTTAGTCAAACTTTTGCTTGTCCTTCTCCAAGACCTTCCTAACTTTCATCATAACCTTAGTTAATTTATTATTTACTTCCATTTTTTGACTGGGAAAGTCAGACACTGAGAAGCCTACTACCTTCTCCAAGGATGATGCCATGTTGCCAACAGAAAATGATTGATATTAACAATCGGCTTAGCTTCTGGTGTCAATCCAAGGGGTACAATATTTGAGGCCCTTGGAGGAGATGGTTGACAGACCACACTGCTTTGTCAGGGATGGTCTGCACTTATCCTCTCTAGGTTTTCGGATATTGGGAAAGACCTTTTCCACCGCCATAGTGCCATTTTTTAGGCAATGCCAAACTGATAAACCTACTGACTTAACTGAACCTATGAAGGAATATCTGAAGGTGGTACTGTGCTGTGCTAGACATCTTAACAAGAAACCTCACTCCCTGCAAGCTTTCCTCTCCCTGAACAGTGTAAACATCTGTATAGTAACATAGACATGGTTTAAAGTCACAGTGAGTACCCTAGTAATGCAAGGTTATAATGCCCTTCACACCTTTAGACCAGATACTGCACAGGAGGGAACTAATGGCAGAGGACTCTTAGTCTACATTAAAACCAACCTCACATCCAGGCTAGTTAAGGTGTATGACCCACTGGAACTCATACATGTACAACTCACCCTAAACAGAGTCTCATACCATATCCTTACAAACTATAGGTCCCCCTCCATGTCCCAGGAAACTAATACCACCTATTTCAATGTACTAGAGTCCCTCACCATTTGGCCCAATATGATTTTCATGGCGGATCTCAACTACCCCTCTATAGAGTGGGAATCCTACACACTTCTAATGCACAAGGCCAGTAATTCCTAAACTTTGTTAATACTAACATCCTGTAACAGTTGGTCCATTCTCCTACTAGGGGTACAAACATCCTTGACCTTGTACTCACAAACTTGGGGGACCAATGTTCCTCGGATTCACTTTATAATTTCAAAATACTGAAATCCCGAATTTCAGTATCCCGAAATTATAAAGTTGAACCTTTAAAATCGCGAAAGTGCATAATCGCGAATCCAAATATCTCAAATTTGCGGTATTATGTGCAGTGTTGTGAGTGAATGGTGTCTGATGTTGTGTGTGGATTTAGGTGTAATTTAAGGAAAGTGAGTGTTTTGTAAGGGTTTTGTGTGGGAGTTTGTGTGCGTGTAAATGTGTTTGGCAGTTGTACGTGTGGGTTAGGGTAGGCAGGTGAAAGTATGGGTGTGTAAGTGTTGGATGTGTTGGTGTTTGTATATGTGTAATGTTTGTGTGTGTGAGAGGTACTGTAGAATGTGTGGGTGTGAGTTTCCTTTCTGTGTCTGTCTGTGCGATCTTGGAGTTAGTATATATAAGTTGGGCGGGTGTTATATGTGTAGTGTAGGTTTGTTTGTGTGTGTTTTGTTTGTTGTGGTGTGGGTTGGATGATGTATGTGGTGTGTGGTGTATGGTGTGCTTCTGTTCATGATTTTGTAGTTTCGGGATTTGGGACGTTCGACTTTATGGTTTTGAAATACTGAAATTCAGGATTTCAGTATTTCAAGATTATAAAGTGAACCCATGTTCCTCACCCAGTGTAATGTCTTAGCTCATCAGAGCTGACCAAAAGGTAGTGTTGCTTGAAATAAAAATGAAATCCAGGGATCCAGTGAAACCAAAAAACTGTAGGAACTATTCCAAGGCTAACCTCTCTCTACTAAGTGACACCTTGGCTAAGTTCCAAGCACCCTCAAACCCTGTATACACCATAGCATATGCTAAGCTATTTACAAAATCTCTGTACAGCCATAATAATAGCTATATAGAGTGAGCTGTGTCCACTTTTATAAAGAATAAGACAAGTCACCATGGTGGAATCGCAATATCAATCGTTTATACAACAAAAGAAAAAAAAACATCTTGGCCAAGCATAGGAGGAACTAAGCCATACATACAACGCCCCCTGACCAATTTAAACAGGCAGCTAAGAGGGTTAATGAATACTTTAAAAGCTAAATTTGAAGAAAAAATAGCTTCTCAGATGAAGGACAGCCACAAAGCTTTCTACAGCTATGTCCATAACCTCAAGGGAAATACACAACAGTGCACAGACCTTATTGTAAATAGCATCACTGAACACTACTGGAGGCCATTGCCAACCTCTTGGCTGACAGGTTCAGCTCAAATTTCTCCCTCCACTCCCTTTCCCTGATAGTCCAAAGGAAATACTGAATACCACAATCCTCCAACCATTACCAGGGAACAGGTCATCAAGGCAATTTCCAAGCCAAAAACACAGCATTGATGGATCCTGATAACATCCCTGGACGCTTAATAAAAAGCATGAAACACGACCTCTCTGGTCCACTTAAATCACTTTTCAACTGAAGCCAAGAGTCAGGTTTTGTGTCCAAGGAATGGAAGATGGTCATTGTCATTCCCTTGCACAAAGGAGGTCCAACCACTGATCTGGGTAACTACAGGCCCATAAGTCAGACCAGCCTCATATGTAAGGACATGGAAAAAATCTTCATGGACATTTGGACTCATCATAGTTTCTGTATTAAAGAAAAGTCATGCCTATTAAATCCGGTGGATTTTTTTGAGAGGATTACCAAAGCACTGGATGAAGGCAAGACTTGCACACAGCTTACCTTGACCTGGCCAAGGCATTACAGACACACTCACTAATTTAGGTATAAACCCTTTTAACACCCACTGGATAGCCAACTGGCTCACTGATAAGACCAAGGAGGTCAAAATAGGCGAGGTCACCACCACCAAGATGCCAGTCACTTGCAGAGTCCCCCAGGGCTCGGTACTGGGCCTGCTCCTTTTTGGCATCTATTTCTCTGAAACAGAAGTAAATGCCGAGGGTTTATGGTTGACTAAGTTTCCATATGATTGCAAGATTGGGGTTATCATCAACAATCCTGCAGGCACTAGCATTCTTCAAGAAGGCCTATCTCTGACTAACAAATGGTGCCAAAGCCATGGTGTTAAACTCAATACTAAGAGATTCATAATTGTACCCTTTGGGAAGTCAACCATCCTAGCTAATTTCCTTCCTGATAATACACCCCTAAGAATTGACCCAGTAGTCAGAAATCTGTGTATGCATGTAGACAGCAGCCTTACCTTCGACCACCACTTGGCCGCAGTGGTGAGGAAATCCTTTTATGTTGTACAACTTATAAGAAAGCTATGGCATCTAGGTCCAAACAGGTCATTTTCTCATTGTATTGCACCCTTATCAGATCAATCATAGGTACAATGCTCCTTTTGCTATGTACCTGACCAGATATATGCAGCATCTAGAGCAACCTTAGGGGTTCCTTACAAAACAAATACAAGGCATAACAAGCCTGCCTTATGCAGAGCACCTTAAAGCCCTTTCTCTCTACTCAATCTCCTATAATTTGCTATGGGGTGATCTATGCCTGGTTTACAAGGCATCCGCAATCCCCACACTTAATGAATCTCCTTCATATTTGTAAGTCAAAGACTGCCAGAAATACAAGGTCTAGGGACCTAAATTTTGTCTGTGACTTAAAACAGAACATGCTGGAGAGACAGATGCATGTCCCAGAGACTGCCCCTAGTATGGAACAGGCTTCCCATCCATGTAAAGCTAAGTTCATCTGTTACTCAGTTTAATCCCAACATAGACTAGTGGATGGGGAATAAGAAATTTACACTGGGTTTGGCACCCATGTCCCTTATGGAGAGAGGTAGCTTATAAATGTCTGGCCCTGAATGTCCTACTTGGATACAGGACATCAGTATTCTCTTGGGAAAACTTGGCTAGGCTTAGAAAGGCCCTCTGGTTCGTTAGCCTAGTAATAATCTATGAATGAGTGAATCAGCACTGGTGCCACTGGCAGCTACATGTTGCTGTAGCTCCTGTATAAACTATGGATGTCTATGCATATAGTTTGCCTTCTGTGCATGCATTGCTTTATTTGTATTTACTTATCTGTTGTATATTGTTCAATTTTGAGAAACTGTGCTATATTCATCTCCAAGACAGCAACACTGTATTCATTTTTGTGGAACAGATTTTGCTACATTTCTATAAATCCCAGCCATACACAATGAAAACTATTCCTTAAGATGAAATGACTGCTGGTCATATTTTATCTCTCCATGTAAGATCTGAACAATGTAGTGTACCATTCCGTGTAGCTGAGCACTTTTGAACTGCTGTTTTGGATGTTGTATTACTCTAACCTTAATGTAAATATTGAAAAGTAAATTGCTGACTGTACTTGTATCTGTTGATATATTTGTGTAGAGAGTGCTGCTGACTTCCTAAACTGTATGCTTATGTCTCTACTATTTGGATATGGAGTCTATGCTGCTAAGATGTGAATGGCAGCCAATACATAGACACTTCTTGAGTTTATAATGGACTTTATCATGTTTCAAAATTGGCTACTATTATCTTATGTTTATATTAATTTTCCTCCTGAAAATGTGACCTGACGAGCAACCCTAACACGATTAGCAGAATCAGTTAGCCACTGCTCATGGATCTGGGTAAGCTGCTAAACTCACAGCATTAACCAAGGCTTTCTGTGATATGTACAGAAATTGTGCTAGTATTTTTTTTTTAATTGATAGTAATACATTTAAAAAAATGTGTGACTGGAACAGGTTACATCACCCCTATATGGGGGGCGGGTAGTTCTCCCACATGTGGTACCTGTACTTTTAGCCAAAGTACACAAAACGATTAGCCAGAGCACAAAAAGAGGTATGATCATGGGGTGAATAGTACAAATCTGATCCAACCTAAGAGTAATTAGTGTGGCAATGCTCTGTGATCCATTATATTTACATAAACATGTAGGAGAGAAATGAAAACAAAATGGAGACATACTGGAACTCAGCCAGTGCTGAGCACAGTATGAAGGGGAGTCTGGTTAAAATTAATCTTCATTCAAAACTAGTTCTTTATGAAAATTATCTGGTTTAGACTGAATATGCACTGAAAATGGAGGCATTCCTCCTATAGGTATTGGCATGGACTTGGAATAGTCATGTACATTTTGAGGGTGTGAAGACCATCCCACAGAAGGGCCCTGGTTATTGGCTAGGCATTAACTAGAAAACCTGTTCCACTTTTTTTTTAGTAGCCAGCCTCCTTTAGTACTGCTGCATGTCCTCTAAAAAAGGAGCCAAAAGGTATTAAGATTGAATTGTAAAGACAATGAGTAGTAGAAGATTCAGACAGGAGTGTATCAAGCTCCTCCAGTGTTGTGGGACTAGATCCAATCTCTGAGGAAGCTTGTCGTAACTGCTTCAGGCCAATTCCATAAGAAGGGAGAAAGTACAGTTGTGTACACTTACCATAAATGTAGATGTTCGAGTGCATTCACTGTTGCAGTCATTACATTTGGGTAATCTGCTGGCAGGTTGCCCTCAGTCGGCCTGAATAACAAAGTCTTGGGTCCTGCGTCGGTTGCTGTCTCCTCTTCCATGACGTCAGGGGTATAAAACATGCCGCCAATGCCATTTTATTCAGTTTTTCTTGCCCCAGATGTCAGGTGCCCCCCAAATGGGGAGCAAAAAAATATATACATCTATATATATATATATATATATATATATATATATATATATATATATATATATATATAAAAAACAGCAATATATAAAAATGCACTCTTAGCAACATAAACTTTATCTTCATCTAAAAACAAATACACCAAAAAGGCTTTAGAGTGTAGTGAAGGAAAGAGAAGTTATAGAAAAGGGGGATGGCAGGTGGGTAACCTGGACTGCAACAGTGAATACACTCGAACATCTACACTTATGGTAAGTGTAGACAACTGTACTATGTTCTTCGTGTTTCACTGTTGCAGTCATTACATTTGGGTAGAATCTCAAAGCTATGGATGGGAGGATGGAACTAAATAGCATTACGAGTGGCTATAGGGCCCTGCAGAACTGCAGTGGAAAAGCCTGCCCTGGATTTAGAAGAGAGGCAAATGATAATGCTTTGTGAAGGTATGAACAGAGCTCCAAGTGGCAGCTTCTAGAATGTCTTTGGTTGGAACTCCTCTGAGAAAGGCTGCTGAAGTAGAGGCATCTCTGGTGGAATGTGACCTGATTCCCTTGGGTACAGGTTTACCATGATGCAAGTAGCAGAAATGAATGCAGTGGCTTATCCACTTAGAAATAGTCTGCTTTGATATAGCCTTCCCCTCTGATCCTGCAGCAAATGCTACCAGTAGTTGCTCAGACTTTCTTAGAGATTTGGTCCTGTTTAAGCAGAATCTTAGTTGTCTGTGTACATCCAATGAATGCAGAATCCGCTCCCCCTTGTTCTGCGGATTTGGGTAAAATGTTGGCAGGTGAATAGTTTGGTTAAGAGCCACACTGGATACCACCTTAGGCATAAAAGAAGGATTGGTCCTGAGGGACACCCTGTCCGGGTGAAATGTAATAAAAGGCTCCACAGCCATGAGAGCCTGTAGTTCTGAAACCCTTCTTGCTTGGGAAGTGATTGCCAAGAGGAAAGCTGTTTTCCAAGATAAAAATTTTATATCCGCAGTAGCTGCTGGTTCAAAAGGAGGCAGGGTGAGTTTTTCCAGCACAAAACTGAGGTCCCATGCAGGAGTTGGTGATCTTCTGGGAGGCCTTAAATTTTTGGCCCCTCTAAGATACTGCTTTAGCAGAGGATGAGAGAAGATAGGAGGCTCCGTGTTGTAATGAGCCGAAATGGCAGAGACATGGATTTTTATTGAAGAGAAGGATAGGCCCTTGTCAAGCGTCTCAGTCAAGTATTGTAAAATCTGAGGGATATTTGGTTTTGCTGAGTCCATTCCTTGCACTTGGTTCCAAGCACAGAATCTCTTCCATTTATCAGCATAAGATTTTCTAGTACTAGGCCTTCTGGCTTCCAAAATGACATCCATAACAGATTTACTGAGAGGTGTTGTTTGAATAACTACATGATCAGCCATGCTGCCAAGTTCAGAGTTTGGAGCTGAGTGTGCAGAATTTGATTGTTCTGTTGAGACAGCAGATGAGGAATTTGAGGCAAGTACCAAGGAGGGAGTTGAGACATTTTCCTTAGAACTGGGTACCAATGCTGGTGAGACCAGTCTGGAGCAATTAGGATCATTTTTGTTTTTTCCTGTCTGGCCTTTAGTAAGAGCCTGGGAAGAAGAGGCAGAGAAGGAAAGGTGTAGACTGATAGGTAGGTTTTTCCAACTGAAGGACAGGGCATCCACTTTCCATGCTTGTCTGTGATAAGTCCTTGGGCAGAATTTGTCCAGTTGATAATTTTGGGGAGAGGTAAATAGATCTATGTCTGGGCTCCACAATTTCTGTGTTACCATGCTGAACACTTGTGGATCCAGTTCCCACTCGTGAGGGTCCATAAGATTTCTGCTTAGGTCGTCTGCCACAGTATTTTGTTTTCCTGGCAGGATTTGAGCTTGAAGATGTACTTCGTAAGTCAACGCTGTGTCCCACAATGCCATGGCTAGTGTGAAAAGGGGGTAGGAATGTGTACCCCCCTGCTTGTTTATGTACCACATAACTGTGGTGTTGTCCGTCTTTATCAGAAGTTGTCCTGGATGAAGTAAGTCATTGAAGGCTGTCAGGGCATTCTGAACAGCTAGCATCTCTTTCTGGTTGATATGTAGATGCATTTGGTGTGGGTTCCATATGTCCTGAATGCATCTCCCCACCAGGTGGGCCCCCCAAGCATAGTCTGATGCATCTGTAGTTAGGGTTTGGGTGGCAGGGGGTAGAGTGAATGACAGTCCCTTGATGTTCATCGTGCATACAGCTGCAGTCATAACAGATGGGTTATCCTGCCATCAGGCGGGTCCTCGGTCGGCCGAATTCCAAAGTCTAGGTCCGGCGTCGGTTGTCGTCACTTCCTCCCCGACGTCAGTGCGGCAGGGGTATAAAAGAGGCAGTTGACGCCATTTTCTCCAGTCTTTCTTGCCGCGCGGTGCCCGAAGCAGAAGCAGTTCGCAAGTGCCGGTCAGCCAGCTCCTGAGATTTACGAAAGTATTTCAGCCGAAGTCTTCTTGAAAGCTAAGTACCCCATTGGGGAAACTTTTTTTGCCTCAGACCGATGTCAAAGTTATTAATTGCATTTCATGTGGGAAGCAAATACCACATAAAGATTTCCACTCTTACTGTACACCTTGCTTAGGCCCAGACCACTATGTCTCGGCCTGCCGTTTTTGTGCTAGATTCAACAAACGCACTATTAAGCGTCGGGCAGAGTTCGCCCTTCACTTTTTTGGCAAAAAATTTAATTATATTATGTCGTCGGATACTCCGACTCCAGTTTTGAGCAAAAAACGCAAAGATAAGGACCGACATATGAGGTCCGCACCACCTACTGATACCACGCTAAGGCCGACTACCGGTTCTCCGGTACTCAGCGAGGCGCCTACGCAGCCCCTGAGTACCGATGACAATGCATTACCGGTGTCTTCAGTACCCGAGGTCGCAGGTTCCTCAGCCCCCATTCCTACTACAGATACCGACGCCACTCCTGGCAGGGAAACTCAGAATTTAGACAGGCCTGCCATTTCTCAAGGGGTCTTCAGGCCTTCCTCCTTCTCTATTAAATCCTTCACTAAATCTAAAACAGCCATGAAAACCAAAAAACAGGTTCCTCACACACCCTCTCAAGGCACCATGCCTAAAAAACAGATGCTTAAAATGGCTGAGGATTTGATTACTCTTATCAGGGGTTCTCAACCCCCCTCTGACAAAAGGCCCAGATTAGAGGAAGATTACCCTTCCTCAGATCAAGCTTCTATTACCTCAGAACTATCTGAGGACCAGGATTGTGCCTATTCTCCATTTGAAGACTCTGATGCAGAGGAGTCTATTCCCTTGGTCTCCCCCCCTGAGGACTTCTCTTTTGGGGAAACCCTGCATACATTGAGGGAACACTTTCACTGGGAAGGCCAAGATTACTCAGATTCCAAGAAAAGGCTCAGGGAATTTCTTCTGCTCCCCCAGCATAGGCCTCTGGCTATCCCTCCTGTTTTAGATATATTGGATGATGTGTACACAGAAGCCAGCCTTAATCCTGATTCTTTGCTCCAGCTCCTGTTAAACCAGACAGGTATTACCGGGTTCCTGATTCTCACCAGTTCCTATATAAAAGCCATACTGCTGACCCAGAAACTATTTCACAGGGTCCCAAGGGAATTAAGGCCTCTACTGCTAAAACCCATTACCTTCAGAGAGAGATTCCAGATCTTTAGAAAGGTGGGGGAAAAGGTGTACACCTCGGCCACTTTAACCATGAGGGCATTAAACTGTCAGTTCCATATGTTAAAGTATCAACAGTTTTTGATATCTCAGCTTAAAAACAAGATGACACAACCAGAACAACCAGATTTAAAAGAGTTTCAGGATTTGTTGCATGGTGCAGAGCAAGTGGGTAAACATACCTTGCAGTGTGGTTTTGATGCTTTAGAGGCCTCATGTAGAGCTGCTGTTACGGGGTCTGTTATACGTAGGCATGCTTGGCTCAAAGAGCAAACCTTACCAGATCATGTCAAAGCTAAATTATTAGATGCACCTCTTCAAAAAGATGCATTGTTTGGTGTTAAAGCAGAGGAGGTGCTAAAGAAAATGGAGGAAAAAGCAAAATCAATGCAAACAGTGAAAGATTTCCTGCAGGTACAGCCTCCACGTTTCAGCAGAAACCGGCCTTCAAAAAATTGGTCCTTTCCAGCCACGGACAGACCTCAAAGGGGCAAGAAGATAGATCACAGTCTTTTAGAAAACAGACACAACGACTTCCCCCTACACCTGCTAAGCAAAGCTTTAATGGCAGCACCTTTGGGCGGAAAACTGACATTATTCTCAAAAAATTGGCATATTGTTACAAAAGACAAAATGGATTCTGGACATTATAGACAGAAGCTACAGGTTCCACTTTCACAGCCTTCCAAAAATGAGAGGCATGCCAAACCTGCCACAAAATCAAAGGGCAGAGGCACAAAAACAAATTTCAGCTCTCATGGACATGAAAGCAATTCAAGAGGTACCTGCAAAAGAACAAGGTCAAGGCTTTTATTCCAGACTATTCCTGGTACCAAGGAAAGACAAAGATTGGAGACCTATCTTAGACCTATCCATCCTAAACACATATCTACAGGTGCCAAAATTCAAGATGCTCACATTACAGCAGCTTCTTCCCATGCTGGGCAAGGAGTCTTGGCTGGTAACACTGGACCTCAAGGAGGCATACCTGCATGTCCCTATCAGACAAGATTGCAGAAAATACCCAGATTTCTTGCAGGTTCAACCCATTACCAATTCTCTGCATTGCCCATTGGCTTATCTACTGCGCCCAGAGTTTTTACGAAATGCCTGGCATCAGTAATCGCCTTCTGCAGACTACAAGGGATACAAATCTACCCATATCTGGACGACTGCCTGATCCAAGCGGACAGCAAGAACATACTACTGCAGCACCTGGCGTTTGTAATAAAACTGTTGAACTTCCTGGGATACACAGTCAACAAAAAGAAATCAAAACTAATACCCCCTCAATAAATAATTTTCCTGGGTGCCAGCTTGGATACAACCACCCAGATGGCCTACCTCATGCCAGACAAGCAAGGGCAACTGTCTCAATACTTCAGAAAACTGGCAACTTACACCAGTCTAACTGCAAGGAAAGTCCTGCAGGCTCTGGGATTCATGGCATCTTGCATCCTACTAATCCCATGTGCAAAGCTGCATATGAGGAAACTTCAATGGTACCTAAAAAACCTATGGTCTTAACACAGCCACAGCTTGGAAGCAATTATACCACTCATTCCATGCCTTCAAAAGGAATTTATGTGGTGGGCTCAAGCTTGCCAAAGAAACACAGGTCTTCCTTTCTGTGTACCTCAAGCAACTCAAATCATCACAACAGACGCCTCAGACTACGCCTGGGGAGCACACATGACAGATCAGTGCATTCAAGGAAAATGGGCACGAAAAAAGAAGCTGCTTTACATCAACCAAAAGGAAATGCTAGACCTTCAAAGACCTACTGCATCCAGGCCAGCTATTGATAAGGACAGACAACACCACAGTGATGTGGTACATAAACAAACAGGGGGGAACTCATTCATACCCCCTGTGCCGGCAAGCCATGACCCTATGGAACACAGCACTGGAATTGCAAATTCAACTACAGGCACAATTCCTGCCAGGGAAGGAAAACACACTGGCAGACAACCTAAGCAGGAATATGACAGATCCACACGAATGGAAGTTGCATCCTCAAGTTTTCACAAAGATAACTCAGGCATGGGGACAGCCAGACATAGATCTCTTTGCTACCCACAGAAATTGCCAGTTGAAAAAATTTTGTTCCAGGACCTATCATCCACAGGCCTGGAAAGTGGACGCACTTTCCTTCAATTGGGCAACATTGACAGTCTATGCCTTCCCGCCTCTTCCTCTGCTGCCCAAAGTTCTATTAAAAGCCAGAGCAGAGAGGCCGAAAATGATTCTCATTGCTCCAGACTGGCCAAGGCAACACTGGTATCCGCTCCTGAAGAGCTTGACACATTCCCCACCATGGATCCTAACTCTAGTCCCTCTTCTGTTGTCCCAGCACAACTACAAAACTCTTCGCAGCCATCTCAAAACTCTAAATCTAGCTGCATGGAGAATTCCATGATTTCCCAACAGTTTCTCCTCTCCAAGGAGGTGCAGGATGTCATCTTGGAGGCCAGAAGATCTTCTACTAGAAAGGCCTACTCCGCCAAATGGAAACGATTTTGTGCCTGGAATCAAAAGAAGGGACAGAATCCTTGGGTAATAAATATACCTCAAATTTTACAGTACCTAGCTGAGATGTTAAACAATGGACTTTCCTTCTCCTCCATCAAGATCCACGCTTCAGCCATTCCTGCACAATACAACACAGATCCTCCTTTAGTCTCTCATCCTCTCTTAAGGCAGTTCCTCAGAGGGGCAAAGAATATAAAACCCCCAAGGAAACTACCAGTCCCTGCTTTGGACCTCAACTTCGTATTGGAAAAGCTGACCCTTCCTCCCTTCGAGCCAGCTTCTTCATCAGACTTACAGTACTTGTCATGGAAAACAGCCTTTCTTCTGGCTATCACCTCAGCTCGCAGGGTTTCGGAGCTACAGGCCCTCATGGCTGTGCAACCATTCATCATTTTCCATCAGGACAGAGTTTCCTTACGAACCAACCCTACCTTTATGCCAAAGGTAGTATCCAGTGTAGCTTTGAATCAGACTATCCACTTACCTACCTTTTATCCTAATCCACAAAACAAAGGGGAAAGACTACTACATTTTTTGGACATTCACAGACAACTTTGTTATTATCTGGACAGGACAAAGCCATTCAGGAAATCTGAGCAACTCTTTGTGTCCTATGCTGCAGGTGCTCAAGGAAAGGCTATTTCCAAACAGACAATTTCAAAATGGATAGCCCACTGCATACGCTTTTGTTACTCATTTCATGGAAAAACTGTGCCTGCATGCATCAGATCCCACTCCACCAGAGCCACAGCTACCACTGCAGCCTTCCTCAGGGGGGTCCCTACCAAGGATATTTTGGAAGCAGCCACCTGGAGTTCAGTGCGCACTTTCTCCAAGCACTATCGCCTCCCATTATACTCTAAATCTAGAGCGGGCTTTGCCACAGCAGTCCTGCAGGGCATCCTAGCCCCTCCTAGTTCCACTTAGTGCCTACCGCCCTTACTTAGCTTTGTGATTCTTCCCATCTGTTATGACTGCAGCTGTATGCACGATGAACATAGTACAGTTTTGTACCTACCATAAATGTAGATGTTTGAGTGCTCATACAGCTGCAGTCCAGGTTTCCCTCCCTCCAACCCCTCTTAGGACAGGCCTTATGACAAACCCTTTTTCATATAACCTTTTGGGGTATTCTTTTATGGTGTATTTGCTTGCAACTACTGTTTTTGATTTATCAACATTGCATTTTTGCATAACATTATGTTTGCCTTCCTTCTGGGGGCACCTGACATCTGGGGCAAGAAAAACTGAAGAAAATGGCGTCAGCTGCCTCTTTTATACCCCTGCCACACTGACGTCAGGGAGGAAGCGACGACAACCAACGCTGGACCTAGACTTTGGAATTCGGCCGACCGAGGACCCGCCTGACAGCAGGATAACCCATCTGTTATGACTGCAGCTGTATGAGCACTCGAACATCTACATTTATGGTAGGTACAAAACTGTACTTTTTGGTGACATGTCTCTGCCCACCAAATAAACTCCTGTTGTAGGCAGGGGATGAGTGGAATCAATGTTTTAGACTGTGAGAATGTTAACTCCATAAGCCTTTTAGGTACCATTGAAGTTTCCTCATATGCAGTCTTGCATATGGAATTAATAGAATGCAGGATGCCATGAAACCCAAAGCCTGCAGAATGATAACTAGGTTTTTGTTGCCATCTGTTTGAAGTATATAGTTAGTTGCCTTTGTTTGTCTGGCATAGGATAAGCCATCTGGGCAGTTGTATTCAAGCTTGCACCCAGGAATGTAATTTTTTGAGAGGGTACCAGTTGTGATTTCTTTTCGTTTATTGTGTAACCTAGGCATGTTACAAGCCTTTTTATAAATGCCAGATGTTGAAGAAGAATATCCTTGTTTTCTGCTTGAATGAGACAGTCATCCAAGTAAGGATAGATTTGTATGCTTCTTTGCCTGCAGAATGCAATTACTGGTGCCAGACACTTTGTAAAGACCCTGGGCACAGTAGATAAGCCAAAGGGCAGTGCAGAGAATTGGTAATGCATAAAACCTGCCTTGAAGTGGAGGTATCTTCTGCACGATTCCCTTATTGGGATATGCAGGTACGCCTCTTTTAAGTATAGAATCACTAACCAAGCATTCTTGCCCAGCATGGGCAGTAGCTGTTGTAAAGTCAGCATTTTGAATTTTGGAATGTCCAGGAACGTGTTCAAAATCGATAAGTCCAGTATTGGATGCCAGGCATTGTCTTTTCTGGGTACCAGGAACAGTCTTGAATAAAAACAGTGTCCTTTTTCCTGTTCTGGTACTGGTTGAATAGCCCCCATATCCATGAGGGATGTAACTTGTTTCTGAGCCACTGCCCATTGATATTGTGGCAGATCTGGCCAACCGTTTGGAATTGGCAAAGTATGGAAATGAAATCTGTACCCCTGGGATACTATGTTTAATACCCACTTGTCCTGGGTAATTAACTGCCAATTTTGAGCATGAAGTGCTAATTTTCCCCCCAAGGGGGCTGCCAAAAGATAAGTGCTTGGTGATGGCAGAGGGCAGTCATTGAGACTGCTTACTGTAGGGTTGTGCTTTGTTTCCTCCAGATTTGGAGGTGGAGGCACCCCATTGCTTTGACCCGGAAGAACCCTGTGATTGGTATCTAGAGCCTTTTGAGTGCCTGGATTTGCCTTGAGAGGCTCTGTTGGACACAGGAAAGGACCAATTTTTAGTAGGCCAGTGCCTACTGAATCTGGGTGGCTGCACTTGTAAGAAATCTTTTACAGTTTGCATAGATTTAGCTTTGTCTTCCATTTTCTTTAAAAACTCTTCTGCCTTTAACATGATCATGCAGATTTTGCTCCTTGAGCCAGGCATGCCTTCTAATCACAGATCCAGTAATTGTAGCCCTGCAAGAGGCCTCCAAGGAATCAAAACCACATTGCAAAGTATGCTTTCCAACCTGTTCTGCTGCATGCAATAATTCCTGTAATTCTTTATTTTCCACACAATCAGAAATCAACATCATTTTCTGTTTCAATAGGCCCATAACATGCTGTTGATATTTAAGCATATGAAAGTGGCAGTTTAAGGCCCTAATTGCCAAGGTTGCAGATGTATAAACCTTCTTTCCCCATCTATCCAGCGCCCTGGAATCTCTATCAGAGGGGGTAGGATTTTTGGCTGTAGAGGCCTTTACACCTTTGGGACCCTGTGAAATAGTTTCAGGATCAGCAGCAGGATTTTTGAATAGAAATTTGTGGGAGTCAGGAACCCTGTAATATCTGTCTGGCTTACTAGGTGCTGGAGGTAGGGAATCAGGAGCCATGCTTGATTCCGAAAACACATCAACAGCAATGTCTAATACAGGAGGTATAGCCAAAGGCCTATGCTGAGGAAGAAGAAGGAAATCCCTAAGCCTCTTTTTTGATTCAGAAAAATCTTGACTCTCCCAATGAAAATGTTCCCTAAAGTATGCAAGGTTTTTCCAAAAGAATAATCCTCAGGAGGAGATGCAGACGGGATGGAATCTTCTGCATCTGAATCCTCATAGGGTGGTATAGAAAATTCCTGATCAGAAGTGGAATCAGAAGAAATAGAAACCTGATCTGAAGAGTCATAATCAGTGTCTTGCCTAGGCCTCTTAGCAGAGGGGGGTTGGGAACCCCTGATCAAGGTAATTAAGTCCTCAGCCATTTTGATCATCTGTTTTTCAGGCATAGGGGTCTGAGCACGTGGCTCATGCGTCACTTTTGTTAGACTTAGAAGTTGTTTTTGTTTTTGAAGCTGGCGTCAGTTTTATATAAAAATGTTGAGGCCTGAAAACACCCTCAGAAGCTGGTGCCTGCTGAGCGGCTCCGGACCCATCCGAGGGAGAGACATCCGTGGGTTCAATACTCTGAGAATCTCATGGCATACACATGGGTCTCGGTAGAGGCTTGCAACTCAAAAGTAGCAGGTATCAAGGGCTGCAAAAGTGCCTCACTGAGTACCGGTGAACCGGCGACTGGCTTAGGAGAAGCTTTGTTGTCGGTTATTGACCTCGACGGTCTGTCTGTCTTTTTCATTGCACTTTTTGTGAACTTCGGTAGTCGGATTGCTATCTGACGACCTTTCACGGTAATTAAATCTGAATCCAAAATATTTTGAAGCAAAAATATACCGACACTTAATAGTGTGTTGGTTAAATCTAGCACAAAACCGACAGCAAGATACGTTATGATCTGGGCCTAGGCAAGGAATACATTACAAATGAAAATCCTTATGAGGTATTTGCTTCCTACAAGTAATGCAATTATTAACTTTTACTGACATCAGTAAGGAGCAAGAAAAAGTTTTCCCAACAGGGTACTTAGCTTTAATTGAAGACTTCGGTTCTGAAACTCGAATGCGAAAATTTCAGGAGTCGGCCAACCGACACTTGTGAACTGCTTCTGCTTCGGGCACCACGCGGCAAGAAAGACTGAATAAAATGGCATCAGCTGCATATATTATACCCCTGACGACCTGACGTCATGGAAGAGGAGACAGCAACTGACGCAGGACCCAAGACTTTGTTATTCAGGCCGACTGAGGGCAACCTGTCAGCAGATTACCCAAATGTAATGACTGCAACAGTGAAACACGAAGAACATCCACTGTTGCCTGGGCCAGAAGAGAGTCACCAACAATGACCTTGGAAGAGTTCTTCAGAATTATCCTGGATATCAGTGGAAAGGTGTAAAGAAGCATCCCTGGGCAAAGAAATAAAGCATCTGTTTCCAAGCCTGGCTACAAGGAGTTCTGTAGCAGAATCTGCTTAGTTATCTGTTTTGAAAAGAGGCAAACAGATCTAGTTGATGAATTCCTCACAATTGGATCAATTCCTGAAAGTCCCCTTCATTCAATTTTCATTTTTGAGGATGTGACAGGATCCTACTCAGCTTGTCTGCAATTACGTTTTGCTCTGAAAGAATGTAAGTCTGGAGGGTAAAACCATGCTTTAGAGCAACATCCCAAGCCACTACAGCCAGACTGCAAACAGGGAATGGATCTGGTGCACCTTTGGCTTGTTTATGTACCACATTACTGTTATACTGTCTGTTATCACCTGTAAAGGTCCTGGGGACCACAGATGATGTAGAGATTCTATAGCATTGATCACAGCTAACATCTTTTAAGTTGATGTGCTTTGCCCTATCTATAGTGTTCCAAATACCTTATACGTTTACTACCATAGAAACAGCACTCTATGCAAAATCTGATGCATCTGTTGTTACAGAAGGGTTGGAAGAGAGAAGGGAAGGCCTGGATTTAGGAAAATCTACTTTCTCCACCACATTTCTCTCTTCACAAATCCCAAAATTGGAATTTAAATCTCCAGAGAATGAGAATGTTGGGTCCACAATGTTTTGAGAAACCCTTGAATTCTTCTCACATGTAGCCTGCCGAGAGGAATGATAAGAATCATAGATGACATGAACCACAAGATCCTGACATATTCCCCTGGCTGAAGTCAGAGACTGACTAGAGCAGCTCAGATGCACTTCCAGATACAAGTCTACTATCTCCTAGTTAGGAATGCACTAGAAGACATGCTAGAAATATTACCATGTGGAAAGGAATTCATATGTTTAACTGTTGTTCTGAAAATCCAAGTCAAGAAAGAGATTTGTAACTTAGGCAAGGGACTTCTGATGCTTGGAAAAAGACTCAGCAAAGTTTAAGAAAGTAATCTAAGTAAGGAAAAAAAGAAGTTATGTTCTTAGGATAACATTCCATGTGTTGTCCATCTCGACCTTTATTCTCACTGATGGGTCGGATCCGATCCATCTCAGCCATTTCAAAAGCTTGAGGCCTTCAGCAAAGCTCATGGACATTCTTCCCTACCCATAATGCAACTCCCTAACTTCCCCAGATTTTGTTTGCCCTAAAAAAGTAATATGGTGATAACTGTTTTTATATAAATATAAAACAAAAAATTATTTCCGAGGCTATAGCGTCCTTCAATATCCAATTAGTACTACTCATTCTCCCAAGAGTGTAGGCAGATGGTATGGAGGATGGGTTGTGAGAATAAAGGTTGAGATGGGACAACATACATGGAATGTTATGGTAGGTACATAACTTCTTTACATGACGTTATCAATCTCACCTTTATTCTAACTAATGGGACTGTGTCCCAAGCTACCTAATTTCTGGGTGGCTCATGGGAGAATATTCCTCAGAACCATAGAACCAAAAGAGGCTCTACTCCTAGAGGCCAAATCCACTTTGTAAGGAGTAATAAAGGTATAAGGTTTTGCCCATGTTGCTGCCGCACAGATGTTATCCAAAGGTAATCTGGCTTGAAAGGCTGCAGATGTGGCTACCGACCTAGTGGAATGAGCTTGAACAGGGTTAGCAAGAGTTTTGTTCTTAGAACTGTAAATGAAAGTTATACATTGTAAAAGCAATTTGAATAAGGTAACTTTAGACACTGGTTGGCCTTTCTGATACCAGAATAAGAAATAAAGAGGTGGTCTGACTTTTTGATTTCTGAAGTTCTATGTAAGTAGAAATGTAATTGTCTATGAATGTCCAGAAGATGCAGTGAATATTCCCCTTTGTTTTGGAAGTTGGGTAAGAAAACTGGCAGCTCAGTATATTGATTGAGGTTACTGTCTGACACAACCTTAGGTAGAAATGAGGGGTTAGTGCATAAAGAAACTCTGTCCTTATGAAATACTAGGTATGGATGCTTGGCAGATAAAGCTTGCAATTCCAAAACACTCCTAGCTGAAGTAATAGCCACTAAAAGGAGTGTTTTCCAGGAGAGGTACTTCAAATCACAGGTAGTAGATGGTTCAGAGGGAGGATAGATAATGTATGACAAAATGAAATTCAGATCCCAGGGCGGTGAAGGGTTTTTGTATGGGGGTCTTATCATTGTAGTTCTTTTTAGGAATGCCTTACAAAGTTTGTTTGACATGATTCCAGAACAATTTTCTCCTGTATGGAAATTTGAAATTGCTGCCAGTTGTACTCTAATAGTGGCTGCAGCAGTGCTTTCCTTGAAAAGTTTTGCCAAAAATTCTGGAACAGAATGTATGGATGCAGTAAAGGGATCTCTCTGATTACTGCTGGACCATGCAACAAATCTCTTCAATTTACCTCTTTACAGTTTTTGTGTAGATGATTTATGGGAAGATAAAATATGTTTAACTGGAGAGGAAAGAAGAAATATGGCAATCACTGGAACTGAGCAGCCAAGCTCTTAGTTTGAAATTGTTCAGGATGGGATGAACCATTCCTGATGGGTGAGTCAGAAGGTCCGGAGCAGGGTCCAGAATACATGGTTCATCCCATACATGAGGCTGAAGAAAGGGGAACCAGATTTGGTAAGGCAATTAGGATTATTGTTGTCTCCAGCAAACTTGCTTTCTGTAGGACCTTGGTGGAAAAGCATAAAGACGTCCTGGGGGCCAAGCGTGAACAAATGCATTCCTTGGTGACTCCCCCACAAGAAGGATCAGGGCAAAGTAGTTGCTGCATTTCACATTGGTTGGCAATGCAGAGAGATCACAGCAAGGTTGGCCCCATTTTCAGAAGATCTCTGCCATCACTTTCTGACTGAGGGACCACTCATGCAGCCATAAATGGCTCTGATCAATTTTTCTGCAATTACGTTGGATTTCCCTGGGATGTGCATTTCAGTCAGAAAGTGGTTGGAAGCTGTTGGCCTTTGCCAGACCCTCAGGGCTTCTCGACAAAGAGGGTAAGATCTGGTCCCCCATGTACCAGATCACAGACATGTTCAACTAGATTGCTATCATTCCCAGAGGGAGGGAGTCTTGAAATGCTTGCAACGCCAAAAGCACTGCCCTCATCTCTAGGATGTTTATGTGCAAATGAGCCTTGTGTTTTTGCCAGATGCCTTGAACTGTCTTCCCTAGATAATGCCCCAACCACCCTATCTGGGAAGCGTCCATAGCCACTGTGGCTTGGGGTTGATGGGGAATAAAGTGATGGCCTTGAGATACTAACGGAGAGTAAATCCACCATTGGTGATCCTTTTTGCAGGACCTGGTTATTAAGATCTTGTGTGACATTGGAGGTTCCATAATTAACCTTTGTGTGGAAAGTAACCACTGAAGTATTCTCATATGGAGATGAGACAGGGGAATGAGAACAACTGAAGTTGCCATTTTTCCCAGAACTTGGAGAACTAGTTTTGCAGAAGCTCATTTCTTCCTGATTAAGAGACTTATATAATGGCAAAAATCGTCTACCCTGTCTTATGGAAGTTTTGCTATCGTAGTTGTGCTTATCTCTGCTCCTGTGAAGACCAAGCTTTGACATGGCTCTAGAGCAGATTTTTTATAATTTATGGTAATATCTATGGAGGAACAGAGTTGTAGAGTATAGTCCCTGGCTTGTAGCAGAAGATTCCTGGTTGGACGCTTATGAACCAGTCGTCCAGATACAAAAACACCCAGAATCCTTGGCATCTCAGGTAAGCCACCACTACTGCCATGCATTTGGTGAACACTCTGGGGGCTGTAGTGAGACCAATGGGCAGAGCTCGAAACTGAAAGTGACTAGCTCCTAGCTGGAAGTGCAAGTACATTCTGGATCGCCTTTCTATTTGTATGTGGTAGTATGCATCCTGAAGCTCTGTAGAGCACATCAATCATATTTTTCCAGGAATGGAAGTATCAACTGCAGTGTCACCATCTGGAACTTGGTCTTTTTCTCAGATTTGTTCAGATTGCTGAGATCCAAGATAGGTCTAGTCCCCTGTTTTCTTTGGAATTAAAAATATCTTGAGTCTCAAGTTCCGGATCCTCTCTGGTCTGCAGGGACGTCTTGGATGACCTTTTCCTTAGCAACTTTTGAATTTCTACTGTTGCTTGTTCTATCTGACTGGATGGAATGCCTGGAACTGACTTGTTTACAGGAGTGGGGAAGGTAAAGGGAATGGTATATCCCCTGGATATTATGTCCTGCACCCATATGTCATTTATCTTTTGCCAGGTTTCGTGGTGCAGAGACAGTTGCTCCAGAGGTGAGCAATCAGGCACTCCTTCAAGAGCACTGCAAGGGTCTGCCAAAGAAAGATCTTTTGGAGTCCTGGTTCTGTGGGCCTCCCCTGCCACAAGGGTGGTGTCTTACATTATTGTTCCCCCTGTCTCTAGGGGAACTGTCACCCTGTATGTCCTGGAAAGACCTTCGTGACTTTCTGAACCACATTTTTCCACTACCTCTCTGACCTTTGGAAAAGGATCTGGTAGGTGTGGAAAAAACACTCTAATGGCAGACAAGGTCTTGCCCTCCTATTCACACCTGGTAAACATCTCTTTAACTTTAGGGCCAAAAAGAGAAGAGTCATCAAAAGGGGCATTAATGAAGGAAGATTTGACGGGCTCCGCAAAATCGCAAAGGTGCATCCAGGCCTGCCTCCTGAGAGACATAGCTGAACTTGTAGCCCTACTCATTCCATCTGCTGCACAAGATACGAGTCTCAAGGAAGAGTTTATGACTAAGCTGAGGGTTGCGAGCTGGGTGTTGACTTTATCTGCCACTGAGTCAGCTACAGCTCCTTGGAGGGAGTCTGAAAGTTTCTTCAACAGGTCCCTCTGTAATCTGGTAAAATGGGTAAGGTAGTTCAGAGACAGTAAGGTAAAGGTCACTGAGGAAAAGATGCACTTCCCATACCTATCCATGGTCTTGGAATCCTTATTTGAAGGATAGATAAGAGGAACTGGTCTCACATAGTTCCTTTTTAGTGGCCGCAGCTACAACCATGACATCAACTGCTACTTCTTTTGTTAAGAATGTCTTGTCCTTTGGGGCACTAATGCACTTATTTGGCCTCCTAGGAGTAGGTTCTATGCAATCGGGGTTTTCCAAGCCTTCTGAGAGATTAATTCAATACCTCACTGGAAGGAGAGGTCACCCAAGAGGTTGAAGGATGAGATCTGAAAGCCTTCAGGTATACCGACTCCTCAGCTGAAGGGGGTGTGGACTGCCAATCACCTCTCTGCTTCAAAATTTCCAGGATGTCTCCAAAGGAGACATCTTCAGGAGGTGACTGTGGGGACCCTATTGCCTCATTGAGGTTGGTATCAGATGTGATGGACTCCTCTGGAGAGTCAAGATGCTTTCTCTTGCAGGTCCTCTTCCATGGGACCTCCTCAGTGGGATAGTCTGGGAAGGTTTTGGAAGAGGGGGAGTTCCCTGTTGGACAGCCTGAGGCTTGGGGTCTCTACAGTCCTGTGGAGAGGGTATGTGACTAGAAAAAGACACCTATGCAGAACTGGGAGGAAGATCCAAGAGGACTGAGTCATAGACTGGGATAAAGTCAAAACCGTCCTCATGATTTGAAAGGCAGTCTGTTCCTGCTCTGAAGAAGACCCTGTATCTGACAAAAGGGTTGTCGGGCTGAAGGAATCTCTGCAGTCGAAGACACTAGCTCTGAAGCAGAGGTAGGAGCCAAACTCACCCATGCTGAAGCCCCCAGAGGCAGGGTCAGATCCAGAGAGATCTGAACTGGCTCCGCTGACCCAACCAAAGAGTGTCAGCTCTTAGAGGTCTCCTGCTCCAACTGGCAGAAATGCTCAGGACAGACATTGGATCTGAGGAGAATACGGGTCCCGGATCTGATACAGACATAAGCTGGACATTAAAATCTTCTTTCTCCAAAACCAAGGGACAGATCGGAGGAGGAGCAGGCCCCGAGGGGGACAATGTCTGATCTGATTCCTTGGGGTTTGGATCCAATAACAGTTTAGCCAAGGCTGTTGTCTTTAGCAGTCTCTGCACTACCTTAGCCACATCTTTATCAGGCAAACTATGGAAGACTTTGTGGTTGTGTTTGTGTATCTGCTGCAATTCTGTTTTCATAGCTAGCTTTGGAGGATTTGATGAGGGGTCTCAACTTTTTGTCGAGGCTGATGAGGGAGTTTTTCCAGTCTTGGGGACTTCACCTTATTCCGCATCAGTTTTCTCCTTCTGTTGTAGGGTTTGTTTATGGCAGGGGACCACCAGATTGGCTTCCTATTTTTGGAGGAGAGCATCTTGGTTCTGTTGGATATGGTGAGATTCATGCTTTTGTGTACATGTTCGTACAGTGCATTGGTGTATGATTTGGCGGTCATGCAACTATTCTCCATTTGCATGGGCACCGTGAAGTTAGCCACCTCTATTTTTAGGAGCCCAAAGTTAGCTTTGGAGAAGTTTTTCATGGTGGTTATCTTTGCGGGGGGGAGGATGTGGATTTCCAAGGTGATTAGTTTGTGGTCAGATCTAACCAGGAAGGAGTTGACTATTGGTGTAGAGCAACAGTCACCCATGTTAGTAATGACCAGGTCAAGGATGTTGCTACCTTTAGTGGGGGTAAGAACGAGCTGGTCCACGGCATTGGAATTAATGAATTCCAGGAAAATTGGGCAAGACTATGGTACATGAGTAGTTTTGCCAGTTAATGGAGGGGTAGTTGAAGTCACCCAGTATAATAGTGTTAGGTTGGACCCTAATATTCTCCAGGGTGCTTAGGAATGTGGAGTGTGAGTCTTGGGAGATGGTTGGGGACCTATAGCAGGTTACGACCAGAATAGCTGTCTTACCCAATGTTAGCTGCATCTGAAGTATCTCTGATGCGTCATTTTGGGCTACCAGTCTGGAGGTGTGTGTGCATTCTTTATGAATATGGAAACATTACTGCCTTTGGAGCTTCGGTCCAAGTTTTGCTGCCATGAATCTGGTCTCTGTTACAGCACAAATGTCGATGTTCTCCATTTTAAGGAGTGCTTCGAGCAAGTGCATTTTGAAATTTAGACTTCTAACGTTGAGCAGCATGACCCTCAGATTGCATTTGTTTCTAGCTGTTATGGTGGTAATTTGGTCTTTTGAACACTGCCTAAAAAAGGCACTATAGGGGTGGCAAGAGCCCTGGCCAGTATCTGGAATCCCAGGGATGACAGATGCAGGCCATCTCTGGCAAAGCATTGAGGTCTCTCAATCATGTCATCCCAGGCAGACGGATAATGGATCCTCTTAGAATGACATCAGAAACTTAACCAATTGTTGAAATCAATCATTTTCTGCTTGTACTGTGGTATCATTCTGGGTGATGGTAGGATGCAGCTCAGGGCTAGGGTCATACTCACCTGGCCTACACAATCCAAGAGCTCCTCCATGTCTCTTTTCATGTAGTCCAGGGAGGTACATCTCAGGTCATTCACACCCACCTGTACAATGACAGAGTCATATTTGTACCTGTTGTTGAGGGACCTGAGTGCATGCGTTATGTGGCAGATCCTGACAACGTGACAGGCAGCTGACTGTTACTTTCTCCTTATTCAACCTAGTAAGTGGGACACCAGTGTGCCTCACTATCGAGTCACCTATGACTAGCGTGTCGGGCATGCTGTTTTGCCTTAGGGGCTTTGGTTGAGTAGCACACTGTTTAGGAGAGTTATGTGTCTCGTGATTATGTTGGACTAGACTAGTTACAGGAAAGGTGGGAAACAAGCGCAAACGCAGGATTTTAAACCAGAAACTTGAAAGAGATGGAACAACTGCCCAAACGGCCAATAAACTACAATTTCTGGGCCAGAAACTACTCCTCTTGTGGTAGATAGGCTACCTAGTGCTTACCACTCCCACTGACAAGCTAGAAGGCTTCCCTCCAACACAGAAAGGCTTGGGGGGCTTAGAAGCTTACAAACAGTCCTGGATACAGCAAATCTGTGTCTGGACTAGACTAGTTACAGGAAAGGCAGGAAACAAGTTTAGAATTTTTTTTTTTGTAAAGTGGAAAGGAGAAACAGAAGATAATTCAAGGTTAAGGACCTAAGTGGCTTGCCCTTCTCAAATGTTCTCTCTGTATTAGGTAGAATGAACTAGTGACACTAGACTGGGATACAGCTGAACAGATGGGACTGGTCGGAGTGTCTGAAGTCAAAATATGATTTCACTGTACTCGGTTGAGTGAACAAATGAGATAGACCCAGGAGAAGTGTTCAAACACAAATTTATAGGAGGGGCGGGCAGTTCCAAAGCCACCAAGATTAATACCAGAACAAGAACAGCGAGGGAGAGCAGGGAAACTAACTGCAGAGAGACACACCACAGTATTCTATGAAACAAATAAATAGAAAAATAACTGCAGAGAGAGACAGACCACAATATTCAATTAAACAGACAGAAAAATAAAATGCAGTACAATCTTTAACACTGCAAATTTGTACTTAAGTCAGCTAGTAATGCAGTTGATTGTAGGTATATAGCAGAAAGCCAAACAACATATATATATATGTGTGTATAATAGTAAAGAATATTAAGGAATAATAAACTACAATAAAGTATAACAAATAGTATAAAAATAAAAACACTTAGCCCAGAGCTTCCTTCAGGGTAGGGAAGAATGCCCACAAGCTTTGCTGAAGGCCTCAAGCTTTTGAAATGGCCGAGATGGATCCGACCCATCAATGAGAATAAAGGCGAGATTGACGACATTATATATTTATATATATATATATATGTATTGTTTGCGCTCTACATTGAACTAGCACAGGATGTAGAAACTTTGTAAAGGCACCTGGTGCTATAGATAATTCAAAGTACAATGCAGTGAACTGATGGTGTGACCCAGACACAGAAAATCTGATGAAATGTTTGATGGGAATGTGATAAGTATCTTTAGGTCATTACCAAAAACACTGAAGTGGAATGACAGATAACAGACCTTGCAAGTTTAGCATCTTGAACTTCTGTACTTTTACACACACATTGAGAAAGAGCAGGTTGAGAACTGGTCTCCAGGCAAATCCATTTTTGGGGCCAGAAAAAATCTTGAATAAAATCCTTTTCCCACCTGATCCTGGAATACTGGTTCTATGGCACCCCCCCTTCCAGGAAAGGAAATCCCGAAAAGGAAGGATCATTTCCTAGTGCCATCTGTAACCCACCTAAACCTTTCTGAAAATCCACCTCTCTGATTCCATCATTTGCCAAAAGGGCAGATTTAAAGACAACTTGAGTGTAAAACAGAGTAGGGGAAGTAGTTGAATGTGGGAACTAGTTCAGTTATTCTGAGGTAGGGGTATGCTCTTTCTTCTAAAAGGCTCACTGCTTCTTGTTGGACCCTTCCTTTTTTGTTTTAGAATTCTGTTTGAAGAAAGACTGAAGGGGTTGCTGATGCGTGGAACAGACTACCAAATTACATTAAATTAAGCACTAGTTTAGATATTTTTAAGAATAGCCTGGACACTTATTATTATGGGAAAAAGTGTTTTGGTATATTGGCAAGCTAGAAGGGCATTTATGCCCGTGCTTGAAATATTTATATGTATGTATTTTATTTTTTGGAAAAAGGAAGCAGAGAATTTATGAGGTTTTGAAAAAGTTGAAAAATATTCTTAACACCTTGGATTAATTTACTTCTCTCAAACTGTTTGAACACCTGAGTAACCACTGGACCAAGCAGCCCTTTCTTGTCTAAAGGAGAACGTAAAATCTCAGTCTTAACCTACTCAGACAATTTCTGAATGGATGCCCAGGCAAACCACTTCATCACCATAGCACCAGCTCTGGAAACAGAATAAACACACATTCTTCAAGGGACCTTTAAAATGCAAGTTAAAATATGAGCATGATAGCTGAAAAAGGTTAGACACTATTATAGAGTTCAGAAAGGATCTATGGTCCACAGATAAAGTAGCAGAGAAATCCCTCAAACTGTCTATGGAAGCTAGCATGCAAGTTAACATATTAGCTTGATAGTTCGAAAATTTAAGGACAATGTGGACAAAGTTTCAAAATGCCTTACCAAAACACTGAAGTGGAATGACAGATAACAGACCTTGCAAGTTTAGCATCTTGAACTTCTGTACTTTTCCTTCTGTTGTAGGGTTTGTTTATGGCAGGGGACCACCAGATTGGCTTCCTATTTTTGGAGGCGAGCATCTTGATTCTGTTGGATATGGTGAGATCCATGCTTTTGTGTACATGTTCGTACAGTGCATTGGTGTATGATTTGGCGGTCATGCAACTATTCTCCATTTGCATGGGCGCCGTGAAGTTAGCCACCTCTATTTTTAGGAGCCCAAAGTTAGCTTTGGAGAAGTTTTTCATGGTGGTTATCTTTGCGGGGGGGAGGATGTGGATTTCCAAGGTGATTAGTTTGTGGTCAGATCTAACCAGGAAGGAGTTGACTATTGGTGTAGAGCAACAGTCACCCATGTTAGTAATGACCAGGTCAAGGATGTTGCTACCTTTAGTGGGGGTAAGAACGAGCTGGTCCACGGCATTGGAATTAATGAATTCCAGGAAAATTGGGCAAGTCTATGGTACATGAGTAGTTTTCCCAGTTAATGGAGGGGTAGTTGAAGTCACCCAGTATAATAGTATTAGGTTGGACCCTAATATTCTCCAGGGTGCTTAGGAATGTGGAGTGTGAGTCTTGGCAGATGGTTGGGGACCTATAGCAGGTTACGACCTGAATAGCTGTCTTACCCAATGTAAGCTGCATCTGAAGTATCTCTGATGCGTCATTTTGGGCTACCAGTCTGGAGGTGTGTGCATTCTTTATGAATATGGAAACATTACCGCCTTTGGAGCTTCGGTCCAAGTTTTGCTGCCATGAATCTGGTCTCTGTTACAGCACAAATGTCGATGTTCTCCATTTTAAGGAGTGCTTCGAGCAAGTGCATTTTGAAATTTAGACTTCTAACGTTGAGCAGCATGACCCTCAGATTGCATTTGTTTCTAGCTGTTATGGTGGTAATTTGGTCTTTTGAACACTGCCTAAAAAAGGCACTATAGGGGTGGCAAGAGCCTTGGCCAGTATCTGGAATCCCAGGGATGACAGATGCAGGCCATATCTGGCAAAGCATTGAGGTCTCTCAATCATGTCATCCCAGGCAGACGGATAATGGATCCCCTTAGAATGACATCAGAAACTTAACCAATTGTTGAAATCAATCATTTTCTGCTTGTACTGTGGTATCATTCTGGGTGATGGTAGGATGCAGCTCAGGGCTAGGGTCATACTCACCTGGCCTACACAATCCAAGAGCTCCTCCATGTCTCTTTTCATGTAGTCCAGGGAGGTACATCTCAGGTCATTCACACCCACCTGTACAATGACAGAGTCATATTTGTACCTGTTGTTGAGGGACCTGAGTGCATGCGTTATGTGGCAGATCCTGACACGTGACAGGCAGCTGACTGTTACTTTCTCCTTATTCAACCTAGTAAGTGGGACACCAGTGTGCCTCACTATCGAGTCATCTATGACTAGCGTGTTGGGCATGCTGTTTTGCTTTAGGGGCTTTGGTTGAGTAGTACACTGTTTAGGAGAGTTATGTCTCTCGTGATTATGTTGGATTAGACTAGTTACAGGAAAGGTAGGAAACAAGCACAAACGCAGGATTTTAAACCAGAAACTTGAAAGAGATGGAACAACTGCCCAAACGGCCAATAAACTACAATTTCTGGGCCAGAAACTACTCCTCTTGTGGTAGATAGGCTACCTAGTGCTTACCACTCCCACTGACAAGCTAGAAGGCTTCCCTCCAACACAGAAAGGCTTGGGGGGCTCAGAAGCTTACAAACAGTCCTGGATACAGCAAATCTGTGTCTGGACTAGACTAGTTACAGGAAAGGCAGGAAACAAGCTTATAATTTTTTTTTTTGTAAAGTGGAAAGGAGAAACAGAAGATAATTCAAGGTTAAGGACCTAAGTGGCTTGCCCTTCTCAAATGTTCTCTCTGTATTAGGTAGAATGAACTAGTGACACTAGACTGGGATACAGCTGAACAGATGGTACTGGTAGGAGTGTCTGAAGTCAAAATATGATTTCACTGTACTCGGTTGAGTGAACAAATGAGATAGACCCAGGAGAAGTGTTCAAACATAAATTTATAGGCGGGGCGGGCAGTTCCAAAGCCACCAAGATTAATACCAGAACAAGAACAGCGAGGGAGAGCAGGGAAACTAACTGCAGAGAGAGACACCACAGTATTCTATGAAACAAATAAATAGAAAAATAACTGCAGAGAGAGACAGACCACAATATTCAATTAAACAATTAAATAGACAGAAAAATAAAATGCAGTACAATCTTTAACACTGCAAATTTGTACTTAAGTCAGCTAGTAATGCAGTTGATTGTAGGTATATAGCAGAAAGCCAAACAACACACACACACATATATATATATATATATATATATATATATATATATATATATATATATATATATGTATAATAGTAAAGAATATTAAGGAATAATAAACTACAATAAAATATAACAAATAGTATAAAAATGAAAACACTTAGCCCAGAGCTTGCTTCAGGGTAGGGAAGAATGCCCATGAGCTTTGCTGAAGGCCTCAAGCTTTTGAAATGGCCAAGATGGATCCGACCCATCAATGAGAATAAAGGCGAGATTGACGACATTATATATTTATATATATATGTATTGTTTGCGCTCTGCATTGAACTAGCACAGGATGTAGAAACTTTGTAAAGGCACCTGGTGCTATAGATAATTCAAAGTACAATGCAGTGAACTGATGGTGTGACCCAGACACAGAAAATCTGATGAAATGTTTGATGGGAATGTGATAAGCATCTTTAGGTCATTACCAAAAATACTGAAGTGGAATGACAGATAACAGACCTTGCAAGTTTAACATCTTGAACTTCTGTACTTTTACACACACATTGAGAAAGAGCAGGTTGAGAACTGGTCTCCAGGCAAATCCATTTTTGGGGCCAGAAAAAATCTTGCATAAAATCCTTTTCCCACCTGATCCTGGAATACTGGTTCTATGGCACCCCCCCTTCCAGGAAAGGAAATCCCCGAAAAGGAAGGATCATTTCCTAGTGCCATCTGTAACCCACCTAAACCTTTCTGAAAATCCACCTCTCTGATTCCATCATTTGCCAAAAGGGCAGATTTAAAGACAACTTGAGTGTAAAACAGAGTAGGGGAAGTAGTTGAATGTGGGAACTGCTTCAGTTATTCTGAGGTAGGGGTATGCTCTTTCTTCTAAAAGGCTCACTGCTTCTTGTTGGACCCTTCCTTTTTTTGTTTTAGAATTCTGTTTGAAGAAAGACTGAAGGGGTTGCTGATGCGTGGAACAGACTACCAAATTACATTAAATTAAGCACTAGTTTAGATATTTTTAAGAATAGCCTGGACACTTATTATTATGGGAAAAAGTGTTTTGGTATATTGGCAAGCTAGAAGAGCATTTATGCCCGTGCTTGAAATATTTATATGTATGTATTTTATTTTTTGGAAAAAGGAAGCAGAGGATTTATGAGGTTTTGAAAAAGTTGAAAAATATTCTTAACACCTTGGATTAATTTACTTCTCTCAAACTGTTTGAACACCTGAGTAACCACTGGACCCAAGCAGCCCTTTCTTGTCTAAAGGAGAACTTAAAATCTCAGTCTTAACCTACTCAGACAATTTCTGAATGGATGCCCAGGCAAACCACTTCATCACCATAGCACCAGCTCTGGAAACAGAATAAACACACATTCTTCAAGGGACCTTTAAAATGCAAGTTAAAATATGAGCATGATAGCTGAAAAAGGTTAGAAACTATTATAGAGTTCAGAAAGGATCTATGGTCCGCAGATAAAGTAGCAGAGAAATCCCTCAAACTGTCTACGGAAGCTAGCATGCAAGTTAACATATTAGCTTGATAGTTCAAAAATTTAAGGACAATGTGGACAAAGAAAAAATCTTTTAGCAAACCTGTCAAATGCCTTACCATTTCTGTCAGAAGGAGTATGGTTAGCTTTAAATCTTTATTAGCAGCTAGCTACAGGAATAGTTGCTGGATTTGACCTAAGATGAGAAAATATTTACTTATTAGACAAGGAACCTTAAAAAGGCTGTCTGTCTGCCTGACTTTTTGGGGCTAGACTGTCAGGGTTATTACAGGCAACATCCAATGCATCCTTCAGGGCTGGCATGATAGGAAGAACAGGAGAAGAATGTGGAATATCCACCTGAATCATGTTATACCTTCTGACAGGAGGGGAAACATCAACATGCTCACACTGAAACAAATTATTAATTCAAGGCAGCTAACTCGTAACTGAAGAACAGGTCTCTTATCCCAGCAATGCTGAGAATAACTCCCTGTAGAAACCCCCAAACCCAAAGAAAATGGTTCTCCCATGCCTGAAATGGACACTAGAACACCCTAAGAAGATGTGGCTAACCCCCAGAAAGTAGCAGCAACACTAGACAGGCCTAAGGAAACAAGTGAATGGTCTGAAGAGCCAGAAGCAGTCACTTCAGAATCACCAAACACTAGCTGAGGCACAGAGAGAGCGTGTGGAGAAGGCAAGGGCTATTTGGAAGATTTTTTCTTCTTAGCTACTACGGGAGAAGGAACTACTGAACTGGTATTTGAGTCAATGTCATGACCGAAAAAGAGAACCTGAAATCTGATAAAATCTGCTAGAAGAATCAGTTAAAGGGCAAGTATGTATAGTGTACACAAGCACTTAGCCTTAGTAACATGTCCCTACACACACACACACTTCAAACAAGTTGGAGTAGCGCACTAAAACAATCTCCCCACACAAAACCTCTAGAAGTGTAACTGCAGCAATGAAAAGAAGGTAGATTGTTACAAAGTCTACACAGGCACTACATTTATTAAAACATGTACATTTTCTTTATAACTTAAAAATAAACAGTTCATTCACAAAATAAACAGCACCTGCTATCAAAAAATCAGTAAAACTGATTGTTTTTGTGAAAGTGGAGACAATTACAAAATTATTAAAGAGACTGATAACCAGTTTTGTCAAAAAAATAGACAAAATTGCATAAAAATAGAGTGAAGGGATTCCCTAATGGAGACCTATCTGGAAGAAAAAGGCAGACTGTCGATCAGAAGCCCAGGGGAATACTCAAGGGTGGCAAGGAAGTACTGAAGAGATTGGTGCCCAGATTATTGTTTTTCTCTGAGAGGGAGCTAATGCTCTGGCAGTCTGAGCACGTGTGGAGGGGAGACAGTGACTTTTGGAGACTGACCAGCTGTTACATCCCGGCAGAATATAACCCATTTAGCATCATGTGTTAATGGTGTGCTAGGCAATTAATTATACGTGGGACTTGTAAAGGGATCAAGAGAAGTGTGCCTTTTCACTGATCAGGTAAAATTAAGCTAAAAATTATGTCTTGGAAAACCAAGCGAGAACAATAACTAAAAAACAATTATCAAAGGAAATGTGGGAAGCAGCTGTTATAGTTCCCCCAGATGGGATATTGTGGAAGTATATAACTTTACTTCCTGCCAGGATTGTACACCAAGTGTCAAACTGGTTATATACGTTTACATGGACGAGTTGCTTAAAATACTGTAAACATATTAAATAATTTTTCTCCAACTGCGGTGATCAACAAAATTGAGACTCTGGTTTCATATAAGTGTCAGCTAAATTGCTTAGCAATATCTAGTAGCTTTTGGTGACTGAGTGAGATTAAGTTGAATCATATGGACATCTAACTGTAGCATTTATAATGCTCACTGGGATACTTACGAAAACATTATGGATCTGTTATCAGCTCCCATGAAGTACTTCAAATGTGACTGCACAGTGAAGGACAGACAACTCAATATCAACTCGCTTTCTTAAAGTGATACTAACATCTAGTACCTCTTTTTTTCTTTTTAAGAGATAAATAAATGCACACCTTTGAGGTAATCATGCAGTAATTCCAATTTCACATCTGTATTTTTGTATGTTTAATGTTGTCGCCTCATAGCAAGACGTTGTCCCATTCGATTCTCAGCTAGAGCGTCTTCTGTGTGGAGGCATACGTGAATGGGGTGTGCCTTCGTTGAAGGTTGTGCGTCAGGGCTGGTAACCTGGTACGTAAAAATCCACTACCAATCATTAGCGGACCGGAATTCTGCTGTGGCGACCCGTAACCGGGAAAAGCCGAAAGACACAAACAAACATTTTTGTATGTTTAACATTACTTCAGTTCTAGCATTTTATGAGTTTTCTGTACATCACAAGACTTAAAGATATCAAACCTTGCTTTTCTGCAACTTCTCAATGTTTACAGTTTATATATACCTCACTAGATCTGTATGAATAATCCAAGACTGCAGGTTGATGATAATCTCATTGACTGTATGGACTGTTGAGTACCAGGTGTCAGCACTGAAAATTGTCAGTGTTAATGACTGTAAGACTTGGACGTGACAGTGACCACCAACCTGAAGGAAGAACTCATATTCAGAAATTATATCTTTATCTACATCAGTGTTCATCCTTCCATTCTGCTTTCATTTTCATAACCATTTCCCTTTCTGGGTTTTATGGCAATCCATGTCAAACTGTAGCATTGACAGTCGGTATTTAGTGGGCCATATAGTCAGCAATATGATCACAGACTTGCAGCCTTTCATCCAGATTTTGTCAGTTATCTTCTCAAATCTCATTCACTCATCCTTCAAAATTTTTATCTTGGTGAGACACTCCTGCATACATGACTTCCTTCTGCAAGGCTCATAGATATCGGCATTCTTGTGGTCTGTCTTGCTTAGACATATTTGTATTGGATATAGTTCTATTTCTTCTATGTACGTTTCGTCTTCACAGATACCAAATGATCTGGGCTGTTTAACTGTACAAATTACCACTGCTTCAGGTTGCTGACTCTCCCACAACTGCTAACATCTGGCTTCAGATCAACAAGTTTCCAGGAATGTCTAACCTGATAAAGCTTTTATGCCTGCTGATTCTCTTTCCAGCATTTCTTTGACTCAATTTTCGGGGCCCAGAAAAGAAGCTGAAGTGGTGACATGCTTGCTTCCCTTGTTCCACCAACAATAGAGCTGGTGAGAGACTGAGTACCTGCAGCAGAATGTTCCTGTATTCCAAAACTGTGATATGGCAGTCTCCACAGCTACTGCCCCTGCTTTTTCTTTTCTTCAGATTCTTCACTATTGGAAGATTTTATCTGCCCATTCAGTTGTGAGTTACATGGATCTATAGTTAAATGTTTAAACTCTCGTTTTCGTTGAAAGCTTTTTGAAGTATAACCACTGTCATAAAAATCGAGACTTTAGCACAGTCACCACCCTGGCATTAGTAGTGTACATCAAACTGATCACCGCAGGTGTAATAATAATTTACATGTATTTATCAAATGCTTTATTGACCTGAAACAAATCTCTGCCAAATGTACCCCACAGTCTACCTGGTATTGTATAAATACATTTCTCCTCTTAGATTACAATTATGCTACAAACTGCAGATATTACAGTATGCCACTTTTTGTGTTGACAGTTATGGACCAGTACATTATAGCTTAATCTCTTTCATTGCTTTTCACTATTCCAAAATGTGATTTATACACTTTCAGTCAGATGCTCTGCAGCTAGTTAAGTGCTATAATCTTGTCATCTTTGAACATTAAACCTTGGACATAATTATTTCTTTCTTTAATATAACTTTTATAACTTATTTCTTTAATAGATACAGCTATATACCTCAAGCTGTTTTACATTTCCTTTCCTCTTTCATTGGTCAACTTGATATCACCCCAAAAATATCTACTTATAATAAATCTTCATTCTGCTCCGGTGAATACACAAGCATATCTGCTGTATGTAGTGCATTGTCGGGTCTGGGTTTCACTTTCAGGTCATACTTCTGTAGATCACTGAACAGTACCTGGAATCTCAGAGTTGCCTTCTCTAAAGACTTTCAGAAGAAACTTTGCAAGGATTTATGATCACTCGTTTGTATTTCTTTGCCATAAATACATTTATGTAATTGCTCATATCCATGCACTTCTACACATTCATTCTGTACTTCAACATATCTTTTTCATACATCTGTAAATTCTCTTGACCTACAGGCAGCTGGTCTATTCTCTTGTAAGTTCACAGCTCCCATATCATTCCGATTGACCTCCACTGGTAATTCAAGTGGCCTGTTTATATATTTGTACTTCAGTGGAGGAAATTATGTAACTGTTTTCAAAAGTATTTCAATGCACATACCTGTTCATAGCTCCATTTCCAGACTACCGCCCATTTTTAAAACTTAAACATTGCTATTTCAGGTATATTAGGTATAACCTTTACAATACGCTACATCATTTTCCAGAAAACTCTTCAGTCCCTCTGATGCCAGAATGTCACCTACATATTTCAAACTTGTCATTGTTATTTCATAGTAGCTATTTTTTAATTAAATTGTACTGGCTCAGTCTGTGCAATAGATGTGTTACTCTCTTGTCATATACTTACTGTGTCTAACCCCATACAAACAGATAATCATTTATGTTCAGAACACTTCTTAAGCTTTCAATTATTTGTACATTATCCACCTGAAATACCAAGTGAAAGTCACAGGAATCCACACCTTTCTGATAACATATGCACCTTGTGTCTCGCTTTCTCATTGCCATTGTTGTTGCAATGCATTTTTATTTTATGAGTTGACTCTTATTTTATTTTATACATGTTCATTTCTTCATTTAATTCATTTTAACTGAGTAGGTGTAATTTTACATGCTCTGCATATATCCACAACCTTATATAAGGGCAGGTCTGCTTCTCTTAAAAGCATGTGCTTATACCACAATCTAGTCTAATTCTTATCAAGTTATGCAGTGCACTGTTGCACCAAATTTATAATCCTTTGCTTGATGCTTTAGCTCAGAGTATCATAAGCATCTATTGTTTCCTCTGAGATCTGTTTCCTTACAAAGAATAAATGACAAGCATGTTATCTAGGTTTATAATGATTATTGAATTGGTCTTTCATTGATGCTGCTTTATCTTTTTTATTTATTTGCATTTGCTGACCGGGATAGTCCACTGGGCCGAGTCGGCCCGTTTTCAATGGAGGCCCGGGGAGAAAAGCTCCACAAGAATAGTTACATTACATTGCATTACATTTACATACATATAGGGTTACATTACATTACTATTAATAGACAGTATTCAGTCTAATGTATTAGGTAACATTAGTAGAATAGGAAATCTCATTAATCATATTTAGACCAGACTGACAGAAAAAAGCTCATTAGGTATTCATGTAAAAATATAAAGCGGAGGGTAGGAACAAAATTGGATGAGGTAATTTATGTAGGAGCATGAGAGGGACATTCCCATTTGGAGGATAGATGTGGGAAGAGCTGGGTTTTGAAGTTATTATGGTTAGGTATGTTGTGTAGGTGAGAGGGGAGGGAGTTTCAAAGTTTGGCTATTGTGCAGGATAGTAGTAGTTGGCCTGGAGGATGAGAGGGTTTGTGTACTTGAAGCAGGTTTTGGTTCTTGGATCTTAGGGAGTGGGAGGGGAGTGTAGGGTGTTAGCACTTTGGCTAGGGATGGACAGTCTGATGGTTTGAAGATGAGCTTGTGAGTAGTGGTGAGCTGCGAATATCTAAGGTAGCTGGGGAGTTCTAACCATGTGAGGGTGAGTAGTGAGTTGTAGTGATGAGATGAACTTTTGGAGTTGGTAGCGAATTTGCTAATTTTGTGGTAGCAGGCTTCCAGTTTGGAGCACAGGCCTAGTTGGAGGTTGGTAAATAGGGGAGCACCGTACATAAGAGATGGGAGGAGGAAGGTAGTTGCAGGCGTTTGTCTGGTGGAGAGGCTGAGATAGCGATTGTCCCTGTATAGCAGACCAATCTTCTGGTGAGTTTTCTTGATAGCAGAGTATATGTGGGAGTCAAACTTTAGGTTTTCATCAGTAATGATGTCTAGCAGTTTGGTTGAGGGGACTATTTCTAATGGAGTTTTATTTAGGCTTGTAATGCAGAACAGGTTTCTGTCTAAAGTGGAATTTTTAGTAGGGGTAAAGATCATTAGTTTTGTTTTGGTGGCATTTAGGGCAAGGTGATTGGCTTTCATCCAGGATTCTGTTTTGGAAAAGGCAAGTTGGGTTTTTATTAGCAGTTCAGAGGGGGAGGAGGCTGAGGAGATGATGGTGGAGTCGTCTGCATATTGGATGATAGAGGCTTCAGGGATGGAAAGGTGGAAGTTGTTGATAAATATGTTAAAGAGCAGAGGACCTAGAACTGAACCTTGGGGGACCCCGGTGGGTGTGGGTAGGAAAGGAGAGGTAGATTCTTTCCACTGGACGGATTGTTGGCAGTTGGAGAGGTAGCTGGTGAACCAGGTAAGGGTGGAGGGAGAGAGATGTAAGGATGGGAGCTGGGATAGGAGTAAGGAGTGGGAGATGGTGTTGAATGCTTTTGAAAGGTCTAAAAATAGCGATGACACATTTGCTGTTATGTGCTAGGTTGATAGTCTCTAGAAAGAAAAGGAGGGCAGTGATGGTACTGTGGCCAGGGCAGAAGCCGTGTTAGGTGTGGGAGAGAAGTTTGTTTAGGCTTAGATGTTGCATGATTTGTGCATGGATAGTTTTTTCTAGTATTTTTGAGATAAGGGAGAGTATGGCTATAGGTCTAATTGGTTGTGTCTATGTTTTTACCGCCTTTGTGAAGTGGAATGATGTATGCTTGGCTCAAGATGATTGGGATGTATGATTCCTGTATAAATCTGTTTATGAGAATAGATACAGGATAGGCAATGGTTTCAGCAGATTGTTTGAGGAAGGTGGGTGGTAGATTATCTGGTGCATTACGACAGGGTTTTAGCTTGAGGATTTTATCTTTTTTTTTCTTAAAAATCAAAGATATTAAAAAGCTTCAGGATGTCTTTCATCTGTTATATGCAGAAATATGTCACACCATACCTTTTCGTGCTTCTTGGCTGTTTCACTTGTGAGGAATAAAGCTATTTTCTGTATCCACAGGGTCTACTTTTCTGTTAAAATGGCTTGCAGCAAGATCATTTCTGGTGGCTGCAGTTGGACCACCTTTCTGCAAAAAAAACTTCTGAGAGCTTCTCTTATGCATGTTAAAAAGAAAACTCAAAATGTTAAACTGTGAATTATATTTCCTCACCTCTGACTGTCTGAAGACAAATGTGTTTGCTTCTAGCATTTATACTATTCATTAGGATGCTCACAAATGATACAGTGAATTAAACATCATGTGACTTGCATACCGTTCATTAGTACCCCTTTGTTAAAGCAATACTAACATCTGCAACATTGCAGAATGTGTATTGAGAAGACAGGTGAGAGTGACATGCTGGAAAACTCCCTTCAAGTATTAGAAAATGATTTCCAGAACTGTTTTATATTGTTTCTGATTGTTTTTCAAGAAAAAATGAAGTTATGTACTCACCATAACTTTCCATCTGTGCTGCCCATTTTCATTCTTTCTCAACTGATGGGTTTGGATCTGATCCCTTATTTCTGATTCGGTTGTTGCTAAAGCTCATGGCAACCAAAAACTCTGGAGCTTCACCCTTACCCATAATGTACCACCCCCAATTACTTCAGATCTTGTTTGCTGCCTTAGTAGAAAGTAAAATATGGAAATTATTATGGAGAAGTTATATCTGGAGCCTATATAAAAACATAAGGACATACAGGTCCACTAAGCACTCACTCTTCCAGAAGCCTTAAGGATGGGGGTTGGTGGGAGGGGTGTTGAGGAAGAATGAAAATGAACAACACAGATGGAATATTATGGTGAGTATGTAACTTCTTTATCTGATGTCCATTTTCATTCTGTCCTCAGCTGATGGGACAGAGTCCCCAGCTACTTAATTTCCAGGCGGACTCGAGGAAGAATATTCCTGAGCACCACAGAACCAAAAGAAGCCCTTCCTCTGGAGATTAGATCTAATTTGTACTGAGTAATAAAGGTATGGGGAATAGCCTAAGTAAGCTGCTGCATAAACATCATCCTTGGAGACACTGGATTGAAAAATTGAGGAAGTTGTCATGGATCTTGTGGAATGGACTCGATCAGGTTTGTCAGAGCAATGCACAATTTGTTATACATGAAGGAAATGCAATTTGTTATCCATCTAGATAGAGTAACTTTGGTAACTGGTTTACCCAATATTGGTTCCACATATGAAATAAACAATTGATAAGAATTTCTGATGTTTTTTGCCCTATGTAAGTAAAAGCGCAGCTGTCTATGAACATCCAGTAAATGTAATACATAATTGCCCTTTGTTAGCAATTTTGGGAAAGAATACTGGCAAATTCATCGATTGATTTATATTGGAGTCTGACACCACCTTTGGAAGAAATGACGGATTGGTACGTAATGTAACTCTGTCTTTATGGAAAATCAAGTATGGAGGTTTTGGGCACAATGCCTGGATCTCAGAAATTCTTCTGGCCTAGGTAATGGCCACTATGAAAATTACAACCATGAAAGATAGTTGAGTTCACATGTATCTTAGTGTTCAAAAAAGGACTGTGTAAGAGACTGCAGCACAAAGTTAAGGTCCCAAGGGGAATTAGGATTTTTAAAAGGTGGCCTTAAAAGTAGAGTACCATTTAAAAAGGCTTTGTTCAACTTATGGGATGCTACAGAAGAACAATCTGTTCCAGTATGAAAAATGGAAATTGCTGCTAATTGTGCTTTAATGGTAGAATAACTAGCTCCCTCTTCAAAAAGATGTGCTGGAAATTCCAAGATATTATGAATGGGAGCTGAGAAAGGTTCAAATATGTTTTTGAGCCCAAAAAAAAAATCTACAGTCTCTTGGTGGAAGGTTTATGGGAGGACAAAAGAATATGATGGACCAGAGAAGAGCACATAGGTTGTCTGGCTATTAATGGAACTGGAGGAACCAGTCAGTCAGCCTGAGATTCACTATGCCTAGATGTATCATGCATGTTAGGTGAGACAGGTGGTCTGGAGTTGGATCCAGAAACCAAAGTGGTTGAATTAGGTGAGGCGAAAGGAAGGGAAACCAAAGTTGTTGAGGCCAATAAGAGGCAATGAGGATGACCTTGCTCTTCAACCTTGCAGCTTTCTGAAGAAATTTAGTAATTAATGGAGTGGGGGGAAACACATAAAGAAGACCGAGAAGCCAATCGTGAAAGTCCCTCAGGGATTCCCCCTGTGGGAGGATTAGGGCAAAGTACATGTTGCATCTGCCATTCAGTGGGGATGCGAATAGATCACAGCAATGCTTGCCCCATTGTCAGAAGATTGTTTTCCCAATCTTTTGTTGAGGGACCATTCATGAGGTAGAAGAATGCACCTGCTCAGTTTGTCTGCTATCACATTGGATTTCCCGAGAATGTGCATTACTAAAACAAAGCAGTTGGTAGAGATCCCCCACTGCCGCACTCTGAGAACTTCTTGACACAATGGATAGGATTTGGTTCCTTCCTGTTTGTTGATGTACCAGACAACCAGCATGTTGTCCAACTGTACTGCAATTGCCCCCAAACAAAGAGCATTTTAAAATGCCTGCAATGCTAACAGGACTGCTCTCATCTCCAGGAAATTTATATGCAAATTGGCCTCTTCGGGGGACCAGGTGCTTTGGACTGTCTTCCCCAGGTAATGCCCCTCCCCTAGCTGGGAAGCATCTGTGGTCACTATGGCTTTGGGCTGAGAGGGAATGAATGGATGACCTTGTAGAACCTGGTCTGAATGAATCCACCATTTTAAATCTCTCTTGCAGATGTGAGTGATTCTTATCTTGTCAACATTGGTTGATAAAGAATCAACCATTGAGAAGCTAGCATCCATTGGAGCATTCTCATATAAAACCTTGTGAGTGGTACTAACATTATTGCTTCAGCCGTCAATCCCAGAGCCTGAGGGACCAGTCAGACTGAAACTGAGTTGCTGCATATTATCTTTTTGACTTGAAATCTTATAGTCTCAACTCTCAGTAATGGAAGGAAAGCAATGGTTTTCTTCGTATTGAGAATTACTCCTATAAACTCTAAAGTCTGAGTCGGTTTCAGATGACATTTATTGTAGTTTATAGTTATCCCCAGATGACAGCAAGTCTGGAGAACCTGGTCTCTTGCACATATGAGTTGATGCCTGGTCGATGCAGTAATGAGCCAGTCATCTAGATATGGAAACACGCAGAATACTTGCAATCTGAGGTGAGTTGCTACTACTGCCGTGCACTTGGTAAACACTCTGGAGGTTGTGGTGAGTCCAAAGAGCAGTACTCCCAGCTGGAAGCATAAGTACCTTCTGGACCACCTGTTCATCTTTATGTGATAGTAAGCATCTTGAAGGTCTATAAAGCACATCTAGTCATCCTTGCTCAGAAATGGCAGAATGGACAGAACCATGACCATCCAAAACATGGTTCTTCGAACTGTCTTGTTTAGTTTGGAGAGATCCAGGATTGGTTGTAAGTCCTCTGTTTTCTTTGGCACCAAAAAGAATCGAGTAAGTTCCGGATTCTATCTGGTCTTGTGGTACCTCTTGGCTGACTCTTTTTGTCTAGCAGCTTTTGTATTTGAATTGCTGCTTATTCCCTCTGACTGTGTGGAACACTGGGGATTTACCTTGGGATTGGGGGAGAAAGGGAAAAGGGTATAATATATCATCTGGAAATGATCCTCTGCACCCAAGTATCTTTTATTATAGCTAATAAGGGTTTATGGTGCAGGGGTGAACATCTCCCGACTGTCTACAGAGTTGGACAATTGGGCCCCCTTTCAGGACCACTGGTAGGGTTGTCAAAGAAAGATTCTCTGGAACCCTGGTTCTGCAAGTCTCCTCTGCCAAAGGGACGTCTTTGTCCATTCGAGTTCCCTCCTCTGCCTCTGGGGTAACCTCCTCCACGTGTGTCTTGAAAAGGACCCTGTGACTTCTTGAACCACATTTTTCGACCAACTCATTGACTCCTGGAAAAGGTTCTTTGAGGAGTCGCAAAATGCATGCAAACAGCAGACAGGGTGTTTACTTCTTTTTCACACCTGGACAGAGTATCTTCTACGTTGGGGCTGAATAAAGACATTCCGTCAAAAGGAGCATTGACAAAAGAAGACTTGAAAGGCTCCGCAAACTCACAGAGGTACATCCAGATGTTTCTCATTATGGAAACACCTGAACCCACTGCCCTTGAGGTTCCTTCCACTACATGTGAAATCAACCTCATGGATAAATTGGATATGGACTGTAGGGTCATCAGTTGAGAAGTAAGTGATGCCTGAAATTCATCAGAAACAGCAACTGAGAGGGTATTTGATAACTCTCTGATCAAATCCCTCTGTAGTCTAGAAAATTGTGCCAAATAATTCAGAGATCTCAAAGCAAAAGCCACTGAAGTATAGACATGCTTCAAAAATCTGTCCATTGCCTGCAGCTCCCAGTTGGGGGATGGACAGTGGAACTTTTCTCAGCTAGTTCCTTCTTGGTGGCTGCAGCAATGAGCATGGCATCAAAAAACTATTTTCCCCCTAAACTGTCTATCCATTGGTGGTGCCATTATTCTATCTGGTCTGTGAGGAATGGGTTCTATGCTGTCATGGTCCTTCTACGCCTGCTGTGAGATCAAATCAATGAGGTTATTGGCAAGCAGAGTTGCACAGGCGATAGGGAGTTCAGTACCAAAAGCCTCCAGGAGAACAGATTCCTCAGGAATAGGGTTGCTGGACGGCCAACCACCTCTCTGCTTAAGATTTTTAGGATGTTTCCAAAGGAGACATCTTCAGGAGGTGATCCTGGGACCCTTCACCTTCATTTAAATCTGCGTCTTCTGTGATGGATTCCTCCAGGGAGTCTAAGTGTTTCCTCTTACCCGTCCTCTTCTGGGTCTAAATTACATTAGTGAAAACTCCTTTTAGCGAATGGCTCTTTGCTGAATGATAACCAGCAAAATCTAACTCTCACAAATGGCCCTTTCAGTGAATTTTTTCCTATGGGGAAAAAAATGCTTGGCCATCATCAGGAATTTGCCCTTTTCTCCACTGTAGTGCAATCTCGGAGTTGGTATATTTAGTTAGGGAGTATAGCCCCCCCTACATTGGGGGTGTGGGGGAAAAGCCCCCCACTTTGAAGGGTTTTAAATTTTGTCTGGTTTTAGGTTGGCAAAGTGCCCCCCCCCCCCAAGGAATAAATTCACTGGAATGGCCATTTGAGGGAGTTAAATTTCACTGGTTATCGTTCAGTGAACAGTCGTTTGATGAAAAGGGTTTTCGTGGATGTAATATAGACCCCTTCTTCTTAGGGACCTCCTCAGTTGGATGCTCTGGGGATGTATCAGAAGAGGAGATTACAAATCTTGAGTGGAAGCCTGGGGTTTTGGTACTGGCTGTTCTTGTGGAAGGAGATGGTGAAGCACTGAGTGCTGAAACATCATGGCAGGGGTCTTAGGATCCAAAGGGAAAAAAATCCATCTGAACTGTCAAAGCAGAAAATACTTTCTTTGCAGCCTCAAAGGCACAGTGGCTCAAACAGAGAGAGAGAAAGAGAGACCATTTGAATCAGAGATGACAAGCTTCTGAATTGTAGGCCTCCCCTGCTCCAAAGGCAAAACCTATGAAGTGGAAGCTGGAGCTGAGCTATCCAGTGCCAAGTCTTTGAGGTGCAGAGACAGCACTGAAAGATGTGGAGCTGAATGTAACACCCCGGATCCGACAGGTAGTCTGTGGCTCCAGGAGCTTTCCAGATCTGATGGAATCAGAGCCCTCAGAGAAGATCTCAGATCCAAGGATAAGGTTATCCTTGGATCCAAGCCAGATGGATATGGATGACTCAGATCCAAAAACTTTCCTGAGCCCCAGGGGTAGGAGCCGAAGGAACACAGATCTGCTTCTGTGCCAAGAGAATCTTCTTCACATTTTCTTTTTCTGTAAGAGAAGAGTGAGTGGAGTATATGGATGGTGACCTGGGTCTTTCTAAGAATGGGGAAGGTACTCTGTCAGGAACTGGATTCAGAGATGGCATACCTTGTTCTGGGTAGTAATATGGCAGATTGCCATGAATCAGGCAAAGTCAGATCCAAGAGCTTTGACTCCATCGGATCCAATAATGTTTCTTTGACAGGGTCTTGGATTTTAGCCTTTTTAGGATCCCTAGGATCCAGGGTTGAGACCAGATCCTTACGAGACCTCTTCTTCAAGGAATCTGAAGCTGAGAAGGAGGAAGCTAGTTTCAGAGAAGAGGATTTTTTGACTTTTGTACTTTTTGTTTTAGAGGAGGAAGAACCCTCTCATACAGTCTCTCCAAAAGATGAAGGAAGAAGATCTTTCAGAATCAATTTATTTTTCTGTTCTACTAACGCACAAGGGTTAAAGCCATGACATATTGAGCAATCCTCTTGCAAATGGAGAGGACCTAAACAATAAACATGTTTGGGCATCAGAAAGTGGTAGCATGTGCCCACAATTCATACATTTCTTAAAACCTGCTGGTTTATCCGCCATCACTAACAATACAACACGATAGGATAGAGAAGTTTTTTCTTTCTTTTTTTTTTTTAAGAGGGAAAAAGGAAAAGGAGAGATGGAAATACCAACAATGGTGAAACTAGGTGCTACAACAGTGTCATAGGGGAAAGAAAGATACTAACAATAGTATCTGAGAGGTACAGAAAAATGTACTAAGGACAGGAGAAAATATAAGAAATTGTAAAAAAACAACAATAAATTTATAGATGAAGGTAAGGGATAGTAATATAAAGGTTTTTTAAACAAAGTTTTGAAAGAAAATATGAAACTTATCTGATGAATGCTCGAGAGAGATGGAAGACCACATCTTTTGCTTAAAGGTAATTGGGGTTGGTGCATTATGGATAAGGGAGAAGCTCGAGAGTTTTTGGTTGCCTCGAGCTTTAGCAATGGCTGAGTCGGATCCGAGGGACTGGATCCAAACCCATCAATTGAGGACAGAATGAAAATTGACAACATCAGATACACTGGTTTACAAAAACTGTTGAGAGCTTTTTAGTAGAATAACTGCACAAATATTACTCGGGGCAGGACTGTAATTTCTGCCATTACAAATTAATGAACCTATTAAAGATGCATTGTTGTGTCATATAGCTTATAATTCTGACAAACTCCACTCATATCAGCATTCCCTGACAACAGTGTTGAACTTATGATACGGTAGCTTATACATCAAAAATTTTACTTAGAACAGAGAACATTTAGTATACATGTTTAGATCAAGTATGAGTAATCAAAATTTAAAAATAATTCCATGGCTGTAAGAGATCTGAAAGTAAAGCACACATATGCAATTGTACACCCATACATTAAGAATGATTAGAGTAGTGAAATGTTGACCATTCAGTTTTTTTCAAACCTTAAATTTATATTAAAATAAACTGACAATTGTTGAGTCTGTGCATTATACCCATGGTAAACAGTGTAAAGGAATTTGACTGTTATGTAGTTAATGCAGAATTTGACAACCCAGGATCATGGGAAGCCAAGAACTTGTGCAGCTTGGAAATAAATTTATAGTATTGAATTAAAGAGGAAAAGTTGTTGTAAGCCAGCTATACAATACAAAATGAAATATAGCATTTATTCAATGGCAGAATTATCACTCCAGATACATCATCACTGACTTCTTTAGTTGTCGTAAATATACTAAGTCCAGGGTCACTTAACATCAGATGTAAGGACATGTCTTACTCAGTTAAGATTAAGCAACTTTGGATTTAGAAAAATGTACAGTCAGAGAGGTGTAGTGGAAGCATTCACTCACGCATGAACACTTTTTTGGTACTTTTTACAATTGCATAATGTCAAAAAGAAGTTATGTACTTACCATAATGTTCCATGTGAGTTGTTCATCTCGCCTTTATTCTTACACATGGGTTCAGAGCCGAGCCATCGGCTCCCAGTCGGCTGCTTTACTAGCTAAAGATCTCAGAATAGCTTGATGCCAGGCCCCTATCCCATGATGCTCTATGTCCTACCCCAGATCTAGTTTGCTGAACTCAGCAACAATAAAAATTAACTCAGAAGTACTCCAACCGGAGTAAGAATCCCAGAAAAGACTACCAGACCCCAAGTCTACCCGTTCTTTGAGACCCTGGAGGGGGATGGTGGGTGGGAATGTAAAAATAAAGGCGAGATGAACAACTCACATGTAACATTATGGTAAGTACATAACTTCTTTATGTGAAGTTGTTCAATCTCGCTGTTTAGTCTTACACATGGGTAGCGTGCCAAGCACCCTAATCCTGGGTGGCTCGTGGGAGTATATTCCTGAGGACAGTGGAACCAAAGGAAGCCCTGTCCCTGGAGGCCTTGTCCACTTTGTAATGAGTGATAAAGGTATGAGGCTTAGACCAAGTGGCAGCTGCACATATAGTATCCAAAGGTAAACGAGCCGTATAAGCCGAAGACATGGAGACAACTCTAGTTGAATGGGCCTTCACATCATATTCTACTGTTTGGTTGGCTGAAGAGTAGATAAATTTAATGCAGTCAGTTAACCACTTGGAAAGGGTAACTTTAGAAACTGATAATCCTTTCTTGGCATCTGCGTAAGATACAAAAAGTTGGTCAGATCTTCGAAATCCCTTTGTCCTGTCCAAATAGTATCTCAATTGTCTGTGGACATCAAGTTTATGCAACATGTACTCCAACTGACTAGAATGATTATGGAAAAAGGTTGGACGCTCACACTTTTGGCAAGAATGAAGGATTAGTCCTCAGTGAAACCCTGTCCGGATGAAACTCCGAATACGGTGGTTTGACAGAAAGGGCTTGAAGCTCAGATACCCTGCATGCTGAGGTAATGGCCACCAAGAAAATAGTCTTCCAGGATAGGAACTTCAATTGACAGGATGATGCAGGCTTAAAAGGAGGAAGAATAATGCGGGACAGTACAAACTTTAGATTCCAGGGAGTAAAGGGCTGTCTAACAGGAGGCCTGAGATGAATGGTGCCCTTAAGAAAGGCCCGACATAATCTGTGCAACATTAAGTTAGAACCCTCAGCTCCAAGATGAAAATTCAAGATGGCAGCCAACTGGACTCTAATTGTGGCAGCCGCAGCACCTTCTTGAAATGTTTAGAGAGAAATTCCAAAATACTAGCAATAGGGGCCACATAGGGATCAACGTTGTTTCGGGAAGCCAAAAGGGCAAAACGCTTCCATTTACTAGCCTATAACTTTCTGGTAGAAGCTTTATGGGAAGATACAAGAATGTGTTGCATCTCCGAAGAAAAGTCATGTGACCTGGCTAGGAAGGGAATTGGAGCAGCCAAGCTGTCAGTCTGAGGGAACAAAGAGAGGGGTGGAGGGTCCCTGACGAATGTGTCAGAAGGTCTGGAACTGGGTCCAGGATCCAAGGTTCCTCCAGTTGGTAGAGAAAGGGGAACCAAATCTGACGAGGCCAAAGCAGGGCTATTAAGATTACCATCCTGCCGAGGGCTTTGACTTTCTGTAAGAACTTGGGAATCAGGGGAATAGGAGGAAAGGCATACAGGAGTCCCGGGGCCAATCGTGTACAAGCGAGTCCCTTGGGCTGTCCCCCGGTGGGGGATTCATGGCAAAGTAGCTTCTGCATTTGGCATTTATAGGGGATGCAAACAGGTTGCAGCAAGGCTGGCCCCACCTACGGAAAACCTCTGCAACTTCATTTTTGAGGGACCACTTGTGAGGTAACAGAATGGCTCTGCTCAATTTGTCCGCTATTACGTTGGATTTCCCCGGGATATGCATTGCTATCAGAAAGCGCCCGGTGGACACAGCCCACTGCCAAATTCTCAAGGCCTCTCAACACAGGGGGTAAGACCTGGTTCCTCCTTATTTGTTGATGTACCAGACTACCGACATGTTGTCCGTCTGTATGGCAATCGTCCCTAGAGCAGAAAGTCGTGAAAGTGCTGCAACACCAAAAGCACCGCTCTCCGCTCCAGAACACTGATGTGCAACTGTGACTCTGAGTCCGACCAGGTGCCTTGGGCAGTACTTCCCTGAAATAGCCCCCCACCCTATCAAGGAAGCATCCATGGTCACCGTAGCTGAAGGCAGGGGGAGAACAAATGGACGACGCATCGTAAGTTGTTGGCTGGTCAGCTACCAGCGAAAATCCTTCTTCTAAGAGTCCGTAATCATGATTAAGGATGACATGGGAAGTTGTTGGTATAACCACTGGGTGAATAGTAACCACTGAAGAATCCTCATGTGCATTCATCCCAGAGGAGCTGCCTATGAGCATAGCTGCCATGGTGCTTAGGAGTTTTAGAACTCGATGGGATGGTACTTTTTTTCCCTGCAGAATGTCTGAGACCTGAGCCCATAAAGAGGCTATTCTGTCCAGGGGTAATCTTATTGTGGTGGTGGTAGTGTCTAGTTCTGCTCTGATAAAGGAGATATGCGGTGATGGAGACAACGCAGATTTTTTGAAATTGATAGTGATACTTAGCTGAGAGCAGAGCTTGAGTGTGGGATCCCTGGACAGAATTAGTTGATGCCTGGAAGCGGCGGAAAGGAGCCAGTCATCCAGATATGGAAACACTCAGAATCCTACACGCCTCAAATGAGCCATAACCACTGCCATGCATTTGATAAACACTCTGGGGGCTGTTGTGAGTCCAAAGGGCAGTGCTTGGAATTGGTAGTGACTGGCTCCCAGCTGGAAATGCAGATGATCTCTGGATGGCCTGGCCATTTTGATGTGGTAGTACGCATCCTTGAGATTTATGGAGCACATCCAATCGCCCACTCCGAGGAATGAAAGGATAGACCGAAGCGTGACCATCCAGAACTTCTCCTTCTTTACAAATGTGTTGAGTCTGCTGAGATCCAAGATGGGCCTCCAGTCCCCCATCTTCTTTGGAACTAAAAAAGAATCTGGAGTAAGTTCCGGATCCTATCTGGTCTGCTGGGACAGGCTGGATGACTCTCTTTTCCTGCAGCCTCTGGATTTCTATGGCTGCTTGATCCCTGAGACTGGGTGGAACATCTGGGATTTTTGTGCCAACAGGCGGGCTTCGCAAAAATGGAATGATGGTATCCTCTGGTAACTATGCTTTGTACCCAAGAATCTGTTGTAATTCCTAGCCAGGCATCCGGATACAAAGCCAAGTGACCCCCGACTGCCTCCAGAGCAGGACAGTCGGGCCTCCTCTCAGGAGTGCTGGTAGGGCTTGCCAAGGAACTGCTCCCTGTCGCCCTGGTTCTGTGGACCTCCTCTGCCACCAGGGTAGCATCTTCCATAATTGCCCCCTCCTCTGCCCCTGGAGGGGGGTTCACTACGTGTGTTCTGGAAAGCTCCTTGGGACTTTTGAAACCACATTTTCCCACCTTTCTGCCCTTTGGGGTATGGTCTAGTAGGGGTGGAGAAACGGACTCCTACGGCAGATAGTCTTTCCCTCCTGCTCACACGTAGTGAGAGTCTCCTTGACTTTGGGCTCAAACAGGGAAGAGCCATCAAATTGGGTATTGACAAAGGAAGACTTGAAGGCTTCTGCAAAGGAGCATAAGCGCATTCAGGATTGTCTCCACAGAGCTATTGCTGAACTTGCTGCTCGACTCGATCCATCGGCTGCATAAGAAATGAGCCACATGGTCAAGTCCACAATAGAATTAAGGGTGTTAAGGTGTGCCATCACCTTATCAGAGACAGCTTCATCTGTGTTGCCCTTTAGAGTATCTCCAAGCTCTTTGAGGAGATCTCGTTGAAGATGGGTGAAATGGGTTAAATAGTTAAGCGATCTCATGGCAAATGTCGCAGAACTAAAGATGCGTTTCCCATATCTGTCCATCATCCTAGAGTCTCTATTAGGAGGATGGATAGTGGAAGAGGTTTCTGACATCTCTTTCTTGGTGGCTACCACCACCACCATGGCATCAACGGGGACTCCCTTAGTGAGAAACATCTTGTCTTGGGGGGGAGGTGATAAATTTATTAGGCTTCCGACAGACCGGTTCCATAGAATTAGGAGACTCCCACGCCCTTTGAGCGACCAAATCCATCAGTTCGTCAAAGGGTGGAGTAACCCAGGAGGTGGAAGGTTGAGACCCAAAGGCCTTCAGGAGCACCGACTCATCCTCAGTAGGACTAACGGACTGCCAGTCACCCTGCTGCTTTATGACTTCCAGGATATCCGCGAAGGAGATATCCTCCGAGGGGGACTCTTCTGATTCCTCTAAGTCGATGTCTGATGTCAACGATTCCCGAGGGGAATCTATATGCCTCCTCTTGCATAATCTCTTTCTGGGAACCTCATCAGTGGGGGCTTCTGGTGAAGTCTCAGTAGAGCAGGTGTCACCCAATGGGTGTACCTGAGGCTCTGGGTCTCGACGCTTGACAAGAACCTGCACTGTAGACACAGAACTCGGTACTTTAAGGGAGGAAGAGGAGGGACCTGATGATATGTGTGTCTTAGATGACATAACCCTCCTCATGGCATCGAAGGCAATGCTGCTTCGACCCGAGGAAGCCACCGGTTCTGAGGAAGACGGCAACCTCCCTGGTGCTGAGACAGCGGGCTCCGAACTAGAGGACCAAGACAAACTCATCTGCAATGAAGCCCCAAAGGAAGGGTCGGAACCAATGCATTGGTTCGGCTCTCCCTCCCAGAGCCGACGAGAGTGTGTCGGCTCCGAGACTCTTCCAACGGAACTGAAGAAGTCAGGGTTGACGGAGCCGAAGGCACTGGGACAGGCCTCGGCTCCGAAGGCTCCACAATCATCAGATCCTCCTCCTCCGGCTTCGAAGGCCCTGCTCAGCTCGGAGTAGTAGTCACAGCCAGTGGGACAGTCTCTGGCTATGAACCCAGTTGCGATGAAGCCGATAGTAATTTAGCCAATGCTGGGTTCTCTAAAAGCCTCTGTACCACCTTGTCCACATCGACATCAGAAAGGGTCCTCTACGAATGGGTTGAAGGAACTGGAGATGCCACAGATCGAAAGGTTGGAGACTTCAGAGTTTTGGAGACCGGTACCAAGACCGGGGACCAGCTCCGAGACATCTGTTTGGTGCATGGCTCCAAGTACTGCAGAGCTGGCGACCACGCACTAACAGAAAGGCTTGGAGCCGATGACCTGGGCTCCGAGGGCACCTTTGAGGACTTTGACCCCTTCGAGGACTTGGAGGTCTGGTCAGCCTTATCCAGGGAGTCTTGAAAGTCAGGCTTCAAAAAGCCTCTATCTACCATCTTCCTTCGTCATTCTAATAAGACCCTACTGCTGAAGAAGTGGTAGACAGAGCAATCTTCTTGGAGGTGTACAGGCCCCAAACAATAAACACAATTAACATGTCCATCAGTAATGGACATCTGTTCACAATTACACTTCTTGAAACCAGACCTTTGCTGTTCCTTCTGATCCGCCATGTTATACAAACAACAAAAGTTGTCATAGGCCTTATCAACTTCGATTACAAGTGCACAGAAGCAACAGTAATCAGCACAAACTGTACAAAGATATAAAATCCCTCCACAACCTGGGATAAAAAAAGTTAGTATTTCACACACACACTATATATATATATATATATATATATATATATATAAATAACAAGGATAGAACACACACTATCTACTAAAACTGTGTTGGATTTAAGAGGGATAGGGTAGCAAAAACAATCCCGAGTTGACAGATCCCTGTACAACTAGGTATAAATAGTAATTTAAATGTAACACTCTGCATTTTATGAAGAAAGAACAGTAATTTTAAATGCAACCTGTTTTCACAAAGAAAAAATGGCCAGAGGCCTAGAGCAAACCGCTCTGTAAATAACATAGAGTTATAAAATAACAAAAATAACGGCTAACTGCCTGAAAACCCTATAAAAGAATGTACACTATCTAAATTTCAGAATGTTTAGAGAGAAACACTTCCAAAAAGGTCAAAAGATAAAGAAATAAAGTTCTACTGGCCCGAGCTCTCCATAGACCTTGTGATTAGTTACAGCGGCAAACTAGATCTGGGGTAGGACAGAGAGCATCATGGGATAGGGGCCTGGCCTCGAGCTATTCTGAGATCTTTAGCTAGTAAAGTGGCCAACTTGGAGCCGATGGCTCAGCTCCGAACCCACGTGTAAGAATAAATGGTGAGATTGAACAACTTCACATTATATATTCTAACTTTTTTAAACAACAAACATCTTTATTAAATTATCACGTATGACATAGGCAATCATACATTTATATAAATGAAAACAAGCCATACTGATATAATTTTAGTTGCAATCATTACACACAAACCATACTGACATAATTGTAGTTGCACTTATAATCTATCCAGTCATTTGTCAGTCAAACATTACATGGCTCATTCAAATCCTACCCTCCTTTAAACCACATTCCTCTTCTGCATGTATTGTTCCCACGGTTCCAATGTTTTTGTACATAATTTGCTCCTACCCTTTTCTACAGATTCCAACTCCAGTTTTCTGTGTTACTATACTCACTACTTTCAGTACAGTTGGTTTAGACTTTGATTTACTTTTTCTAGTGATTGCTTTTTTGGCAGTCACCGTAATTAGACTCAACAAGACCTTACTATGTCTAGGCAATTCCAATTCCATATCGTAGCTCAAAAAATAATTTCCTTAGTTACACCAATTTGCTCACCCAGTATATCTCACATTGTAGTCTGCATGGAATCTTTAAAGTCTGCCAACTCAATACACTCCCAGAAAATATGTTCCCAATTACATATTTCTTCCCTATCTCACCTCCAACATTTGCTGTCTACCTGAGGAAAAATTATTTGGAGTCTACTTGGGGTATAAAAATACCTATGTAAACACTTCCAAGCAAAGATCCTAAATGTTCTAGACTTTGTTTTGCATATTTGGGAGACATATATCCCACCATTGTTTCTTTGTGAATTGCTTATCCAATCTATCTTCCCAATCCTTCCTAACCTCCTCTGAATGATTCTTATAGTTATGCGATATTTTGTATGCTCTACTAATTATTCATTTTTTAACAGCTGCTTCTGTTCTAGATTCTACTAAAAACTCTACCAGTGCTGATCTTACACTTGGCTCCCCCTATTTCCTTATCTTTGCTTATACTTTCATATCAGCCCTTGACAGTGAAGGCAATATCTTGCCTACAGTCCAAATAAATTCTTGGCCTTTTCCTATTCTATTACCTTTCCTTCTCTAAATTTTTTCTCCCAATACCTTGGTTCTTTTGCCAAATTTTCTCCAATAAATTCCAGCCCCCTCTTGCCTATTGTCTGTATGACTAATTGCCGTCATCCCTATTGGAAGAATCTCCTTTCTCCATTCCTGTGTTGGGTTAGTTCTTAGAATACTTTCTGCTGCTTTATTAATAAAATATTCTGTATGGTTATTGTTACTCTCCTTAAGGATCTGCATCCAAAATCCCAGTCTACCCTTGTTTCGTCATCATCCCTTTCCACTCTGTATTATAGGCTTCTGATTGTGCTACATATAGGAGTCTTAACTGTGTAGCTCTGCTGGAAAAATTAGCTTATCCCATTTAACCCTTGCCATCTCCCCTCGCAGATAAAATCCATCAGCTCTTTTTAATTGCTATCCACAACTTCTCCTCTGGTTGATAAAAATATGTCTGACTTGTGTATAAAACTAAAAGGAGTAAAAACATTTTGACTGCTTGTATCTTGCTATCCATATCCATACAACAGAGCTTCCAGTTTCTCAGTTTTTGTATTATCTTTTTAGTCTCTTCCCACATATCCTTAGCTGCCACACCAGAATCCTTTTTAATCCATACTCCTATGTACTTCATTTTATCATGTCCCCATATATATATATATATATATATATATATATATATATATATATATATATATATATAGACATTTGTTGAACAATTATCCCAAACTGACAGCCACACACACACTTGGGTTAACCTAAAAAAAGAAGTTATGCTCTTATCTCAATGTTCCATCTGTGTTGTCGATCTTCATTCATTATTGACTGATGGATTTGGTTCGGAACCAACTCAGCTGTTATACAAAGCTTGCATCAGCCAAAAACTCTCAAGTTAAGGCCCTACCCATACTGCCTCTCTTCCCATTATCTCAGATCGAGTTTGCCCCTATGAAGAAAAAATGGAAGCTCTGTTTGAGTTACAACCCTATAAAACCCCAGGACTAGATCCAAACCTCCAGGTGTCTCTAGGACGGGGCAGGATATCAAGAATGAATGATCGACATTACAGATGGAATGTTATGGTAAGAACACAACTTCTGTATCTGATGTGTCAATCTTCATTCATTCTTGACTGATGGGACAGAGTCCCCAGCTACTTTAGGTCCTGGGAGGCCTTAAGGAAGGATATATCTGAGCACCATAGAGCCAAAGGATTCTCTTCCCCTGGAAACCATGTCTAATTTGTAATGAGTGATAAAGGTATGAGGGGTAGCCCAAGTTGCAGCTGTGCATATGTCTTCCATAGAAGCTCTGGAATGGAAGACCACTGAAGTGGAAACAGATTTCGTAGAATGAGCTCTAACGTTTGATGGTAATTTGAGCTTATTCTGTTTGTATATAAAGGTAATGCAGTCTCTTAACCATTTTGACAAAGTGACCTTTGAAACTGGTTTTCCCCATCTGGTGCCTGAAAAGGATAAAAAAAGCTGGTATGATTTTCTAGAGGCTTTTGTTCTAAGTAGAAATGTAACTGCCTGTGGATGTCTAACATATGCAGCCAGTACTCTCCTTAGTTTGAAAAATTTGGAAAGAAAACTGGTAACTCTATAGTCTGGTTAATGTTGGACTCTGATACCACTTTAGGAAGGAAGAGTGATTGGTCCTGAGTGATACTCTCTCTGGAAGATGATGTAAGGATGATTCACACACAAAGCCTGTAACTCTGAAATTATCCTATCAGATGTAATAACTACTAGGAATAGAGTCTTCCAAGATAAAAAACTTGAGGTCACAACTGGCTGCTGTCTCAAAAGGCTGATCAACTAGGCATTGCAAGACTAAGGTCAAATCCCGAGGTACTATTGGATCTTTAAAAGGTGGCTTCAAATGTTGAGCACCTTTAAGAAAAATTTTGCAAAGAGACAGTGAGACATTAATGAGTGATCTTCGAAACTGTTCTGAAAATTCAAGATGGCAGCTAAATGAACTCTAATGGTAAAGGTTGAAGCTCCCAGTTGAAATAAGGTGGCTAAGAATTCCAGGACCTTATCTACTGGAGCCGAGAAAGGATCAAGACTGTTTGCATCTGACCAAATAGAGAGTCTTTTCCATTTGTCAAGGTAAATATTTCTGGTGGACGGTTTATGAGAAGCCAGAAGTATCTTTTGCACTGTGGAGGACAAATTGCTCTGCTTGACAATCACTGAAAGTTGAGAAACTAAGCCATCAGCTTGAAGATGTTGGAGGTTGGGATGCACCAAGCCCTGAGGGTGAGATAATAGGTCCAGAGCTAGATCCAGAATCCATGGGCGGTGAACCAGACTTGATGGGGCCAGTAAGATGCAATGAGAATCACTTTGCTTCTCAACCGTTGGACTTTCCTTAAAAACTGGGGAATTAAGAGGAATTGGTGGAAAGGCATACAGAAATCATGGGGGCCAATCATGAAGAAGTGCATCTCTCGGGGACTCCCAGTGAGGGGTGACTAGGGCAAAGTAGCTGCTACATTTGTAGTTTATGTAAGAGGTGAACAGGTAGCAAGGCTGGCCCCATTGATGAACATTTTTTGTCACTATGTTGGGATTGAGAGACCACGCATGAGGTAAAAGGATACACCTGCTTAGCTTGTCCACAATCATGTTGGAGTTCCTCAGAATATGCATCACTATTAGAAAGTGGTTGGAGGCAATTGCACATTGCCAAACTCTTAGGGCTTCCCAACATAGTGGGTAGGATCTGGTTTCCCCTGTTTTGATGTACCAGACTACTGACATGTTGTGTGACTGAACAGCAATTTTCCGAGATGGAAGGGTAGACTGGAATGCTTGCAATGCTAAAAGCACTGCCCTCAGTTCTAGGACATTGATGTGCAGATTGGCCTCCTGTGGAGACCAAGTGCCTTGGACAGTCTTTCCCTTAAAATGTCCCCCCACCTTAGCAGGGGAAGTGCCTGTGGTCACTACAGCACTGGGTTGAGAGTGGGAGAAGGGACAACTCCATAAATGCTCTTATGGCTTCATCCACCAAGATAAATCCTTTTTGCAGTGATTTGTTATTAAGAGTGGATGAGGCATGGGGTGAGTTAGAAGTGACCACTGTGACGCTAGGAGCCATTGAAGCAGCCTTGTGATACCTCGCTAAGGGGGCTAATGTTATTGTTGCTGCCATGGATCCGAGAAGTTGTGGTACCAGATGAGCAGGGACTTTATCTTGAGAGAGAATCACTCAAAGTTGTGATCTCAACTTTAACAACCCGTGATGAGGAAGGGAGGCCACGCAGGTTTTCATATTTAGTTTTGCTCTGATGAATTCCAGGTCCTGTGTGGGGGATAGCTGTGATTTTCCTTTGTTGATTGAACTACCAAAGAACTTGGCAAGGCATAGAACAGAATCTATGGTGCAAAGTTGCAGATTGCCTGGTGGGGCAGTGAGAAGCCAGTCATCTAGATATGGAAACACGCGGAATCTCTGTAGCCTTAAGTGAGCTGCTACAACTGTCATGCAGTTGATGAACACCCTGGGGGCTGTGGTGAGACCAAAGGGTGGTGCTCAAAATTGATAATGACTGGCTCCCAGTCAGAAGCAGAGATATCTTCTGGAGCACTTGTCCATCTTTATATGGGAATAAGCATCCTGAAGATCTATAGAGCACATCCAATCACCCTTTTCAAGAAAGGGAAAGACAGACTGAACCATGACCATCCGGAATTTTGGTCTGTTGTACAAATTTGTTCAATACACTGAGATCAAAGATTGGTATCCAGTCCCATGTCTTTTTTGGCATTAAAAAGAATCTTGAGTAGAATCCAGATCCTATCTGCTCTGGTTGGATGACTCTCTTTTTTTTTGAAGCAGCTTTTGAACCTCTAGTGGTGCTAGATCCCTCTGACTGGGTGGAACATTGGGAATTTGCCATTGTGGTTTGGGGAAAAGAGTGAAGGGAATTTCATAACCTCTGGTAATTATTGTCTGCACCTAGGAATCTGATGTTACTGTGAATCTGAGTGGTGCAGAGAAAATCTTCCCCCGACTGCTTCCAGTGGTAGGAAATCGGGCCTCCATTCAGAAGCATTGGTAAGGTTGTCCGGAAAAGGAATCTCTGGAACCCTGGTTATGCAGACCTCTCTGCCACGGGAAGAGAATCTTCCAAAAAAGTTCCCCCCTTTGTCTTAGGGGCAATACTCGCCACGTGTGTCCTGAAAAGGCCCTTGGGTCTTCTTGAACCACATTTTTCCACTTCTCTGATTCCTGGAGTAAGGTCGCTGTAAGTGGAAAAATGCACGCCCACAGCAGAAAGGGTCTTCTCATCCTTTTCACACATGGCTAACTTGTCTCTAACTTTGGGCCAAACAATGAGGTAGCATCAACAGGAGCATTGACAAAGGAAGACTTGAAGGGGTCTGCAAAATCACACAAACACATCCAGGCATGGCGCCTAATGGCAACGTCTGTACTTGCTGCTCTAGATGTCCCTTCGACTGTATGCACAATAAGCCACATAGATGAACACAAGATGGACTCCAGGGTGACAAGCTGGGAGGCAACATTATCTTGAACCTTGTTAGACACTGTTCCTGCAAGGGTGTCTGAAAGTTCGGTTATCAGATCTCTTTGCAGTCTAGTAAAGTGTGCCAAGAAATTCAAGGACTGAATAGCAAAAGGTTGATGAAGCAAAGACCCGCTTCCTGAATCTGTCCATCATCTGAGACTTTCGGTATGGAGGATGGATAGTTGAACTCTCTTTGGTGAGTTCCTTTTTGATGGCCACTGCCACCATCATGGCATCCACTGCTAGACCCTTAGACCAATGGGGCTGAAAGAATTTTGTCCGGTCTCCGGGGAATAGACTCTATGGTGTCAGAAGCCTTCCATGCACACTGAATGATCAACTTGATTAGATTGTCAGTAGCCGGCATCACCCAAGAAGTAGATGGGCAGGCACAAAAAGCTCACAAGAAAACAGATTCCTCAGAGGATGGGTTTGAGGACTTCCAATCACCCTTCTGTTTTAATATTTCCAGGATGTCTCCAAAGGAGACATCTTCAGGGGTTGACCATGGGGACCCTTCGCCATTATCGTAATCTGTATCCTCAGTGACTGATTCTTCTGAAGAATCCAAGTGCTTCCTCTTGCACAATCTCTTATGGGGTGGATCCTCAGGGGGAAGATCAAAAGAGGACACTGAAGAGAGCAGACCCTGCTCTAGGGTATCTTGTTGCTCCTGTGCCCACTGTACTGAAGTAGTAGATTGTGGCAGCTGCGAACCACAGGGAACAGAAATATGGCACTCCAAGGGGGATAGTACCAACTGGGAGCCTGTTGAGAATAAGGCTCTCTCCATAATCTGGAAGGCAGGCCCACCCAAAGAGGGATGGGAGCCTGGAACCGAGAAAGACAACCTCGGAACTGGAGTCACACCCCACTCTGATGAGCTAACCCCAAAGTAGGAGCCGAGAGTGGAATTAAAACTACCAAGGTACCAAGAGCCATGGATGGTGCCATAGAAAAAAATCGGAGTTGATCCAGGGATCCTGGAACTGACAGCCAAATCTCGGTCCCATGGGTACGATGGTTCTGATGGCGCTGAAGACCACAGAGAAGGATCTGGTACCGAGATGAGATCCACCATCGGTATCGAGGTAGCTGGTACTGGCAGCATTGAAGCAATGGGCTCCAAGACCTGAGGAGAGGTTGAAGGAGGAATATATGTAGGAGTCCTGGGAAAGTAAGCCTCTGCTCTGGGAGGGAGGTCCAAGAGGGAGTGGGAAAGCCTCTGCCTGATAAGAGCTGATCCACTAACTGACTTCATCCATTTCCAATAGGCTCCTGGAGGAATGGACAGACATTCCTGAAGGAGACTCAGGTCTTTCTACAAATGGATTCAGCTGCTGTCCCAAGAATGTGTCTATCAAAGGAGAATATCTAGTCCTGGGAGTACTTGAAATCTTGACCCTCGACACCACAGACTGTTGGCTAGCAGGTGAAGATAGGATCGAAATTGTGGAAGTGGCAACTACTGGTGCCAGAGAGGTTGTTGACACCAAAATCATGGTCGGTACCGAAGATGTCCGGATGCTTTCAACAATAGATAGCACTGTAGAACAGTTTGTTGGTTTTGATGGTGGAGCAGAAGGCAACGCTATCTTTAACACTTTTGCTTTCGGTTCTGTAGAAGGTATCGGAACCTGAGATTTTTGAATCTTGGAGTCATGTACCTTGGGGGAAGACTGTACCAAATGGCTCCATTTTTTTAATCGGTTTTTGGAGATTTTGAAGTCTCTGCCTCAGAAAGAGCTTCACCAAAAGGACATTTCAGCAAACCCTTAAGTATCAATTTATTATGTCTCTCTGCAAGAGTTCGGGCACTAAAGCCCTTACAGAGTTCACATGGAGGATGAATTTCCAGATGAGGAACACCTAAACAATGGACGCAAGAAAGATGCCCATCCGAATTGAGCATCTTTCTGCCAGTCTTTACATTGCTTGAACCTGGAGGTTCCTTTCTGCTTTTCTGCCATGTTAACTAGTCAAGTACAAGGCACGCCCACACTGACATACACAAGAAAAAGGGAGAGATAAGAGAAAGGCTTTTTTTTTTTAAATATACCAACTATGGTATATAAAAACTACCCAAATGGGTAAGAAGAAGAAGAGAGGGAAAAAGGATACCAGCGATGGAATCAAAGAATTGCCAACTGTAAGCGGGAAGGAGAGGCCTAATACCAATGATGGTAAAAGAGAGAGGGTGATAAGATAACTTGAGGTAAAATTTTGATATAGAATCACTTGCACAACAAGGAAACTAGGGAATAGTAATTATCAGAAAAACATAAGTAACAGGTAGAGTGATAGAGAAGTATAAAAAAATGTGAGCACTTAGCTGAGCGCAACGACTGATGCAGTCAAAGCTGTACGCGGCAAATGAGATATAGGGTAATGGGAAAGAGAGGCAGTATGTTGGCACGAGCTTTGTACAATGGCCAAGTCAGTTCTGAGGGTTCGGAACCGAACCCATCAGTCAAGAATGAATGAAGATTGACATCAGATGGAAGGTTATCCATTCTAAGATGCATGGTACAGCCTGTGCGTCTAAGTGCTGTTCGGGTTTGTCTTATGTTTATTACTCTCCCATTCTGGGAAAACACTTCAATGCTTTCAGAAAACATGATTTCCTAGCCATTGAAAGAAAGAAGTATTCTGTTTTTATTGCTCTTTATCAGATTGTCTCCATGGAGACATGAGAACCAGAGTTGTTTCTACAAGCATTTATTTGCTAGAGGAAAGCTTTATTGTATTCAATGCTCTTTTTTATTTGCTTTCTCTTAAAACTTGTTACTAGATCAAGCCAAGGGCTTTATATTCTAACATTTTGATACGCAACAGCAGAATCCAGTCACTTTTTAACCTTTTAATGTTTGCAGTATATTACCCCAGTGAGATTCAGTATCATTTGGTTATTTTTAGCATACTATGTCCAGAATTAAAGCTTGTATACTAATGAAGATCCCTAGGGGATAATATGGCAAACTATTACAGACTACCATTCTAAGAACAGTGAGGGAGTTCATAGGTTCATACCAGGCTATCTGCCCTGGGGCAATTATAAGCCTAGCCCGATTCTGTATGGCTTACGCCACCCCTTGATTTGAGTATACTGTGCCTCTGTCTAATAGTGACACGGGAGTAATCCCTGGGACAAACCTACAATCCCCCATCCACTTATCGAGATTCTTCTTGAAGAGATTCAGTGAGGTGCTCTGCCTCACATGAACTGGAATTCTATTCCAGAGCGAAGGGAGCCTCTGGGTTATGAACCTGTCCCTCCAGCAAGTTCTATTTATTTCTGTGTTGAGGTTCAAGTCCCTCGAGCATGTGGCTCTAAGGGATTTAGATTTACTGAGGTGGAGCATGTCCATTAATTCTGGATTTGACATAGCTTTGTATGTCAGGCATAGATCGCCTCGAAGTAGGTGGTATGCAACTGAGTAGAGCTGGAGTTTTTTTAACCGAGCAGCATATGGCATCTGTTTGAGACCCTTGATCCTCTTGGTGAGATACTTTTGGGGTCTTTCTAATTGCTGCATATGTCGGGTAAGGTACATCCCAAAAGGGGCATTGTATTCTATGATGAGCCTGATGAGGGATGAATAAAGGGGCACAATTACCTCTCTTGATCTAGATGTGAAACCCTTTGTGATGAGGTGGGCTATGTAGAAGGTCTTTCTAACCACTTTGGCAATGTGGTTTTCAAAGGAGAGATTGCTATCAACTTGGGTCCCCAGGTCCCTAATAACTTTCTCTGTACTTAATGGGTTTCCGCCTATGTGGTAATTTGTGGGCACATTGTTTTTGCCAAAGGGTATGACTATACATTTTTGGCATTTAGCTTTAAACCATGGCGCTGGCACCAGTTATCTGTCTCTGTGAGACCTTTTTGAAGGATGTTTGTGTCAGCTGGAGAGTTGATTATGGCGCCCAGTTTGCAGTCGCCTATGATCTTGGTGAGCCATAGTCCTCCCACGTTTGCCTGTACCTCGGAAAAGTATATACCGAACAAGAGTGGTCCCAGGAAAGAACCCTGTGGGACGCCACTTGTGACCGGTTTCGAGTCTGACATGGCTCCAGCAACTCTCACTCTGTGGGTTCTGTCTTTGAGCCGGTTTGCGACCCATCTTGTGACATAGGGGTTTATATTTAAGCTGGATAGCTTATCTATGATGCCCAAGTGGGGTATTGTGTCAAATGCCTTTGCAAGGTCCAGATAGGCTGTGTGGACTACCTTCCCTTCATCTATGGCTTTGGTGACTGTTTCAAAGAAGTCAACCAGGTTCAAAAGGCAGGATCTGCCCTTGACAAAGCTGAACTGGGTAGAATCTAGTGTCTGTAGGTCCCCAATGTCTTTGTTTATGAGCCCCATGATGATCCTCTCCATAGCCTTGCAGACTAAGCTAGTCAGGCTTATGGGGCGATAGTTTCCAGGGTCCGTAGAGGCTCCACCTTTGTGGAGTGGGACCACTGTTGCTGTATGCCATTCTGTGGGCACATATCCTGTAGTGAGGCTGAGATTGTATAGCTGTTTTATTTGAGGGATTAGTTCCTCTTGTAGTTCATGTAGGACGCAACCTGGGACGCCATCTGGTCCCATGGAAGCAGTGTTTTTTGCTTTGGAGAGGGCAGCCTTCACCTGAGCATCTGAGATGTTTGGGAGACAGCCCTCTGCCGGGATAGATACTTGCTCTTTTGGGGGGGGGTGAAGAAGTTTGCACTGAACCTGTCTGCCAGGATATTGGCGATGTCTGTGGGTTCAGTGTATTTTTTGTCGTTTAGAATCAACTCAGAACAAGTCTGGGAGTTGCATCCCAGGTTTCTAACATAACTGAAAAAAGCCTTATGATTGTCTTTGGTGTCCTGTGCAATTTTTCTCTCGAAGCTGGCCTTGGAGGATTTTATGAGGTATCGTAATTTTTTGCTAGTACTGATCAGAGATGCCTTCCCTATTAGGGATTTTGCTCTATCATGTAGTAGCTTCCTCCTTCTGTTGTACAGTTTATTTATGGCAGGGGTCCACCAGACTGGACGCCTGCCTTTGGATGATTGAGTCCTGGTTTTGTTTGGGATAACATGATCCATGCATTCCTGGAGATGTCCGTAGAATGCATTTATATAGGATTCTGCAGTTTGGGCTGTAGTTTCCACTGGCCCTGGGGCCTTGAAGGATTCCACTTCGGTTTTGAGAAGTGAGAAGTTCACTTTTGAGAAGTTTTTCACTGTGTTTTTCTGGGCTGGGGGTAGGGTCGGGATGTGGACATCCAGTGAAATTAATTTATGGTCTGATCTTACCAATGAGGGATATACTTCTGGTGTGGAGCATAGAGTCCCCATGTTGGTAATGATCAGGTCTAGTATGTTGTCCCCTTTTGTGGGAGTGCTGACTAGTTGTTCCATAGCATTTGAGTTTATAATTTCCAGGAATCTTTGGGCTAAGGTGCTGGGGCTTGAGTAGTGCTCCCAGTCAATGTTTGGGTAGTTGAAGTCACCAATATAATGGTGTTCGGAGAGATCTTCATGTTCTCCAATGTTTTCAGGAAAGCCGAATGGGATTCCTGACTCTGAGAGGGTGGTCTGTAGGATGCTATAAACTGAAAAGCAGTCTTGCCCACTGTTAGTTGCACATGGATGTTCTCCGATACTTCATGCAATGCCACTAACCTGGAGGTGTGGATATCCTTGATAAATATGGAAACTCCCCCTCCTTTTGTGGTTCGGTCCGGGTTTTGGGGGCGAAAAGCATGATATGAGGTATAGCCTGGTAGTGCTGGGGTGCTCTCTGGAGCCTTGAACCAGGTTTCTGTCACTGCACAGATATCGATGTTCTCCATACTGAGGAAAGCTTCGAAAAGTGCATCTTGAGGTTAAGACTTCTGGCGTTTAGCAGCATTACCCTTAGTTTCTTGTTCCTTGTGCTGTCTATGGGGTGGGTTTGACTTTTGAGACTTGCCTAAAAAAGGCACTATGGGGGTGGCAAGAGCCTTTGCCAATATCTGGAAGCCCAGTGGTGACAGGTGCAAGCCGTCCCTAGCGAAGCAACGTGGCTTGTCGAGCATGTCATCCCAGGCTGACAGACACTGGATCCCCTTTGAATGACACCAAAATTTTAGCCAATTGTTAAAATCGATCATTTTGTCTTTGTACTGTGGCATCATTCTAGGTGAGGGTAAGATGCTGCTCAAGGTCAGGGTCATACCAGCCTGGGCTACATGATCAGAGAGCGCCTCTATGTCTCTTTTCATGTAGTCCAGGGAGGTATGTCTCAGGTCATTCACACCAGCATGTACAATGACTGAGTCATATTTGTATTTGCTTTGGAGTGACCTGAGTGCTTGCGTTATATGTCGGATCCTAGCACCCGACAGGCAGCTCACCGTGAACTTCTCTTTATTCAGCCTGGTGAGCGGGACGTCAGTGTGTCTGACAATAGAGTCACCTATAACAAGAGTATCAGGTGTGTTATTCAGCCTTAAGGGCTGTGGCTGCTTGGCACACTGACTTTGTGGGTTATGTGTTGTGTGTGTTTTGTTTTGAGGTAGCATTTGCTTGGATGTCTGCTTTGGAGGTCTCTGTTGCTTAGGTAGATTTTTATTTAGAGCCTCCGAGTATGTTTTTGTGTATTTATGTGTTTGGTTCGCTGATGTGGTGGGACTATGTGATACTGGAATTGTGTTGTGTGAGGTTACCTTCTCCTCCTGACTGGTTACACCAGTTTTGAGATGAGAGAGCTCAGCCTCCAGTTTGGCTAAATAGTTGCATCTCTCACATATATTTGAACCTATTTGGAGAAGGAGAGGGTTGTCCGTGTACATGAGACAGTTGTAACATTGCCTCAAAATTCCCAGATTCACCAGCTGGACTGGAGAGGAAACCATTGACTGACCTTTGGACATGCTAGAGTAATAGGGAAACTGAATTTAAGATGGACCAATAGAGGACAGAGTAATCGTAGAGAGTATAAGAGTAAGTAATGCTTATGGTTTAATAGTGTTAACTTGTAGGATTACTTAATTGGACCAGTAAAGGGCCTTAGAATGAGAATATGGTGTTTAAATTGAGAGACAGAGCAGTTCTAAGGGAAAAAGTGAAGAGCAGACTTTGTGGAGCCAGGAATAGTTTAAACCCAATTAGGCGGCTGCCGTTCAAGTTGCGCTATGCTCAAAACCGCAAAAGAGGCTTTTAAGAGAGGGAGATGAAGGAGTTTTGGAATTGACCCAAAATGGCCAATAAAACTACAGTTTCAAGTCAGTAACCACTCCCACAGGGGCAGGCAGGCTGCTCAATGTTTTTCACTGCCACTGATCAACAGAAAGACTTTCCTTTAGCCCAAGCAAAAAATGGCCTCACAGAAACTTACAAACAGTTCAAGAACAGCAAGCCTGTAACTGAACTTTTTTAAATCTCAGAAAAGTGGGGAAAAAACAAGATTTTTTTGTTTTTGTTTTTTCAGAGATAGCGGAGGTTAACAAGTATCAACAAGTTATAACAGTGCAGTAAATGACCCCACACAAGAGTGCTAGGCCAAAGACAGATAAAATGCAAGTTTTGAGAAAAAAACGATTTTAAAAATAAGTGCAAGCAGGAAATTCAGTAAACAGCTCTAGGTTGTGCTCTAAATACAGTTACTAATGCAGAAATCAAATTTAACAAGCCAGAAAATGCTCAAAATAGGCGGCTATGCAGAAAAACTTAGCAAATAAACAGAGGAAAAATACTTAGTCTCAAAAGTGGCTCCTTTCTTCTGACCTTTAAAGTACCCGATTTCTTTAACAGATGACCAACCATAACTAAAACAGAACACTGTAAAATAAAGCTTTTAAATTACAAGATTAGCATTGACTGGTTTACAGGATTGGGTATCACAAATAAAACCAGTACCTCTTGTATCTAAACTCAGGCAAAAGTTAAAATAGTTCACCAAAATGATTCTTGCTCTAGAGCATGACAAGACTGAATAGAAAGCATTCCCTGCGCTAGCAGAATCTAAACCAGTTCTGAAGCATTTTAAACTTTAGTTTCAAAAGTAATACAAACCACTATGAGGTCACTTTAAGGCTCCCTAGTTTCATATTATGTAACAATCTTAGGGGAGAAAAATCAGCAAAAAAAAAAAAAAAAACCCACCACTGACACTACCTGACAAAAAAGTGAGCACTTGTTCATTACTGAAGTTGCAAGTATTCTGGCTACTGGATATTCATGGTCATGAATCACGGCTAATACTTGATGTAATGAAAATTCCAGTATGCTAATACAAGGCAGGGATGACGTGGAAATTCAAAACGTGGGAATCTTGCAATAAAACTACATTGTTAGGTTCAAATTGCATGGAGATATGTCACCCTGTAGATGCACCATTCTGCTTCAGTCAATGTAGGACTGCACTGCAATAGCCAAACTCTTAAAAATCAGAGCTGGTATCACATATAGATCTCTGAAGGACCCCCTTGTGGCATGCAGTAATGTTAGAATGTAAAATGACTAGTAAAAACATGACCCCCTTCACCTGGGTGGAGCTACACTAAATCTTAACCGCACTGTATGATTTACAAGCACAGCAGGCAGCGTAAACCCTAGTTGCATATGTATGTATGTATATACACACATATAGAGAAGTATTATCTTTCCTTATTACCACTGCAAATCAAGGCATTAAAGTATAGCCAGCAAACACATACTTCTAATTATGCAACCCACTCCTATGCAAGAAAGTGTAAAACTGGCTAAAGTTGCTTGATATTTTATGAGCTGTACCCTTTGGTAGAGAACCTGCTCTAATATTTATCAGTGCTTGACTATGTGATCTACTAATGCAGACTGCATAGATAAATTAATGTTACACAAAGATAAAAGAAGGAAAAAAAAAAAATATATATATATATATATATATATATATATATATATATATATGTCTACTTCTAAATATCGAACTTTCAGAATGTTGACTTTCTTATCATTGAGACCACAAGATTGATGTTTTGAAAGTCTGAACCATTTAAATGGAGATCACTGTACAGCAAAGAACGGTATAGTTACTGTTTTCCTCTCTGTAGTGTGACCTCGGATTCGGTATATTTAACTAGCAATGGGGTGCAGGGGGGGCTTGCCCACCTGCAAAAAATTTTTTTAATTTTTTTTTATTTAAATTTCAAACTTCCAAAACATCAATCTTATGGTCTCGACCATAAGAAAGTTGATGTTTTGGAAGCTCGAAATTTAGAAGCAGACCCATATGTCTGTATATATATATATATATATATATATATACACACATTCATATATAGGTGATTACAGTGAAAAAAATTATTGCAAACCTTAAAACCTTATCAAAAAGTAGTATTGTAAATGACAGTTTGTAATTTAAAACTTAGGTTGTGGCAATGACTTCATGCCTAGATGTTAAGTCTTCAAATCTAATTTGGCAAGATGTTAAAAAAAAGAAGTTATATTATTACCATAACTTTCCATATGTGTTGTTGATCTTCATTCATTCATGACTGATGGGTATCAGTTCTGTCCTAGGAACTGAGTCGGCCATTATAGCAAGCTCACGCCAGCCAAAAAAGCTTACCCACAGTGTCCCTCTCTCTATCACCTCAGATCAAGTTTGCCCGTAAGAAAGAACGTGGAGGCTTTGTCTGAGCAAATTCCCTATCACGAGGCTAGGACCAAAACCAAGCCTCCAGGACTCTTTCGGAGGGGGTAGGAGGTGGGATATCATGAATGAATTAAGATCAACAACACAGATGGAACATTATGGTAAGAACATAACTTCTTTATCTGATGTTGTTAATCTTCATTCATTCATGACTGATGGGACAGAGTCCCTAGCTACTTTATGGGAGGCCCTATGGAAGGATATTCCTGAGCACCATTGGGCCAAAGGATGCTCTCCCCCTGGAGACCAAATCTAATTTGTAATGAGTGATAAAAGTATGAGGAGTAGCCCATGTTGCTGCTGCACAAATGTCATCCATGGAAGCTCTTGAATGGAAGGCAACAGATGTCGCAAATGATCTGGTTGTATGTGCTTTGACCTTAGTTGGTAGAAGGGCTTTGTTTTGTTGGTAGGCAAGGGAAATATAATCTCTCAGTCATTTAGCTAAAGTTACTTCAGAAGCAGGTTTTCACAGTTTTGGTCCTGAAAATAACTAGTCAGATTTTCATAGTGATTTAGTCCTGTCCAAGTATAAATGTAATTGTCTATGCACATCCAGCAAGTGCAGACAATATTCTCCTTTATTAGAAAAATTGGGAAAGAAGACTGGCAGGTCAAATCAGAAATAACTTTGGGTAAGGAGGAGGGATTAGTCCTGAATGATACTCTGTCTTTATGGAAAACCATGTAAGGACATTTTATGCACAAAGCTTGTAGTTCAGATATTCACCTTGCTGAGGTAATTGCTACCAAGAATAGAGTTTTCCAGGATAAAAATTTTATATCGCAAGTGGCAGCAGGTTCAAAGGGAGGCCGAGTCAAGGATTGTAGAACTAGTGTCAAATTCCAAACTTCAATTGGTTCTTTGAAGGGAGGTCTAATTTGTGTGACGCCATTCAAAAAGGTCTTACAGAGACTGTGAGATATCAAAAACGAGTCCTGGAAGCCATTGTGGAAGTTTGAGACAGCTGCCAGACTCAAATAGTGGAAGCTGCCACTCCCGAATGGAGGAGACTTGATAAATAGTCCAGTACAGAACTCACTGAAGCCAAGAAGGGGTCTAGTCTTGTCTCTCGAGACCAAATTATGAATCTTTTCCATTTGCTGAAATAAAGTTTCCTGGTGGATGGTTTGTGGGAAGCCAAAAGAATGTTTCATACAGGGGAGGATAGATTATTCTGCCTGGCAATTACTGGTAGTGGAGTAACCAAGCTGTCAGCTTGAGACTGGATAAGTTTGGATGGATCAACCCTTGTGGGTGTGACAGCAATTCTGGAGTTGGATCCAGAATCCACGGTCAGTGGACTAGATGAGGCCAAAGGAAGGGGAACAAAACTTGTAGGGGCCAATAGGATGCAATGAGGATTACTCTGCTTCTCAACCAAAGAGCTTTCTTTAGGAACTGCAGGATTAGAGGAAGAAGAGGAAAAGCATAAAGAAGTCCGTGGGCCAATTGTATATTAGAGTGTCCCTCAGGGGCTCCCCCTGAGGGAGGATTAGGGCAAAGTAGCTGCTGCATTTATGGAGGATGCAAATAGATTGCAGCAAGGCTGGCCCCAGCAACTGAAGATCTTAACCGCTATGACAGGGTTGAGAGACCACTCGTGAGGCAGGAGAATGCATCTGCTTGACTTGTCTGCAATCACGTTGGAATCCCCGGAAATGTGGGTTGCTATCAGAAAGTGTTTGGAAGACATCGCCCATTGCCAAACTCTCACGGCTTCTCAACACAATGGGTAGGATTTGGTTCCCCCTTGTTTGTTGATATACCAAACTACGGACTTGTTGTCTGACTGAATAGCAATTGTTCCTGACGGGAGGATAGATTGGAATGCTTGCAATGCTTAGAATCCCTGCCCTCAGTTCTAGAACATAGAAATGCAGGTTGGCCCCCATGTGGGACCAAGTGCCTTGGACTGTCTTTCTCTGGAAATACTCCCTCACCCCATCAGGGAAGCGTCCGTGGTCACTATGGCCTTGGAATAAGAGGGTGAGAAGGGATGACTCCATAGGTCTTTTTCTGGCTTCATCCACCAAATTAAGTCTTGTTTGCATCGATTTGTTATGCGGATCAGAAAGGACATAAAATGAGTTAAAGGGGACCACTGTGGTAGGAGCCATTGTAGGAGTCTCATTTGTAGTCTTGCTAGAGGAACTATAGTAATCAATGCTGCTATTGATCCTAGTAGTTGAAGGACTGTATGAGCTGAAACCTTGTCCTAAGAGAGTATCACCCAGAGTTGAGACCTTAGTCTTTGTAGCCTGTGAAGTGGAAGGGTGAATAGGCAAGAGTGAGTGTCAAAAGTTGCTCCTATGAATTCTAGTTTTTGAGTAGGAGTCAATTTGGATTTTTCTTCGTTTATTGAGATCCCTAAGGATCTTGCTAACTTTAGCATGTAATGTAAGGCTATAAGTAGCAGATGGTTGGTAGGAGCGGTAAGGAGACAATCTTCTAAATACGGGAACACCTGGAATCCTTGCAGTCTCAGGTGAGCTGTTAGCACTGCCATCCATTTGGTGAACACTCTGGGGGCTCTGGAGAGACCAAAGGACAGTGCTCAGAATTGGCAGTGATTGGCTCCCAGCCATAAGCAGAGGAATCTCCGGGGAGCATTTGCCCATTTTTATGTGATAATATGCATCCTGGAGATCTATCGAGCACATCCAATCATCTTTCTCCAGGAACGGAAGGCTAGACTGAACCGTGATCATCCGGACTTTTGTCTGTCTAACAAACTTGTTTAGGATGCTGAGGTTCAAAATTGGCCTCTAGTCCCCTGTCTTTTTTGGCACTAAAAAGAACTTTGAGTAAAATCTGGATTCTATCTGGTCTGGTGAGACTGTTTGGATAACTCTTTTTGGAAGCAGCTTTTGTATTTCCTGAGTTGCTGCATCCCGTTGACTGAGTGGGACATTGGGAATTTGCCTTTGTGGTTTCAGGGAAGAATTGAAAGGGATGTGATAACCTCTGGTAATTATCATCTGCACCCAAGAATCTGTCGTTATGGATTGCCAAGCAAGGTGGTGCAGAGAAAATTGTCCCCCGACTGCTTCCAGAGGTAAGTAATTGGGTCGCTCTTCAGGAGAGCTGATAGGGCTGTCCAGAGAGAGAGTCTTTAGATCCCTGATTACATGGACCCACTCTGCCTCTGGAGGGGTGTCTTCCAGATGAGTTCCCCCCTCTGCCCCGGGGGGGGGACTCACCACGTGTGTCAAGGAAAGGACCCTGGGATTTGCTGTACCACATCTTTCCACTCCTCTGATTCCTACAGTAGGATCGCTGGGGGGTGGAAAAATGCACGCCCATAACAGACAGGGTCTTGCCATCCTTTTCACACCTGGCTAATGTATGTTTTAAATTTGGGCCAAAAAGAGAGGAAGTATCAACGGGAGTGTTGACAAAGGAAGACTTAAAAGGGTCCGCAAAATCACACAGGTGCATCCAGGAGTGACGTCTCATGACAACGCCTGCACCCGCTGCTCTAGCCGCCCCTTCGATAGCATGAGAAATCAACTGCATGGACGAATTAGATATGGATTCCAGGGTGGCAAACTGTGAGGCAACTTTGTCACGTACCTCATCAGATACTGCTCCTGCTAGGGTTCCCGAGAGTTCCATGATCAGGTCTTTCTGGAGACAGGTAAAATGTGCCAAGTAATTCAAGGACCGAATGGCAAAGGTTGATGGTGCATACACCCACTTCCCTAACCTGTCCATCATCTGAGACTCCCTGTTTGGAGGATGGACAGTAGGACTCTCCTTGGTGACTTCTTTCCTAGTGGCCGCTGCCACAATCATAGCATCTACTGCTAAGACTTTGGACCAATGGGGGGTGATCCTTTGGAGGAGAGAGAATTTTGTCTGGTCTCCAGGGGATAGGCTCAACAGTGTCAGGGTTCTTCCAGGTGCATTGCACGATGTGCTGAACTAGACCATCTGCAGAGGAGTAGGGGGTCAAGCACGAGAATTCTGCATAATACAGACTCCTCAGAAGAAGGGTTGGAGGGCTTCCAGTCTCCCTGTTGCTTTAAGATTTCTAGTATGTCTCCAAAGCAGACATCCTCAGGGGGTGACTGTAGGGACCCTTCCCCCTCATCATAGTCTATCTTTGGTAAGGGATTCTTCAGGGGAATCCACATGCTTCCTCTTGCACAATCTCTTAAGGGGTGCTTCCTCAACAGGAACATCTGAAAAGGACTCCAAAGAGAGCGTCCCTGTGGTAGGGTATCTTGAGGTTCCCATGCTCGATGTCCCAGAGTAGTGGACTGTGTCAGCTGTGGTTTAGAGGACATGTATATGTGGCATTCAGGCACAGAAGGAACCAGCTGCGAGCCTGCTGTGACAAGTGCCCACTCTATCACCTGGAAAGCAGGCCCACCCAAAGAGGGATGGGAGCCCCGGACTGGGGTTACACCCCACGCTGATGAGTCCAGGGAAGGAGCCATGAGAGGACTCAGTGGTGTCAAAACAACTGGAACCGCAGTAGACGGTGCCGTAGAAAAAATAGGTGCCATACTAGGGGTCATGGTGCCGACAGACCAGTCAATCCCGAGGATGGGTTGGCTCCGATTAAGTCAAGGACCATAGGATAGGCCCCAGAGCCATGATAAGATCTACCAATGGAACCGAAGAAGGTGGAACTGGGATAGGCGTTGACGCTGAGGGCTTGAATACCTGTAAGGAGATTGAAGGAGGAATATATATCAGAGTCTGTGGAGAAAATTCCTTGGCTCTGGGTGGGAGGGAAGATTTAGAAGGAGTTGGAATTCCTCTGGCCGCCAGGAGCTGATCCACGAGTCTCACTATGTCAAATTCCAAAAGGCTCCTGGAAGAGTGGGTTGACATCTCTGATGGAGAATCGGGGCATTCAAGAAAAGGACTCAATTGTTGTCTGAAAAAGGGATCTACCAATGGGGAATATCAGGTTGAAGTAAGATTTCACCCATCGGCACTGTGGTCAAAGGACAAGTAGGTTACGTAAGGGGGGCGGGTAGTGACCTGAATTGGGGAGACTATTTTTGGTGCCAAGAGTGGCACTGGTACTGTAACAGTGGTTGGTACCATAGGTGTTGAAGTCTTTGTCAGTTTTGTAATACAGGATGGCACTGTAGAAGGAGTTTGAGGTTCTGGTGCCGAGATTGTGCAAGTCAATTTGGGATATTTTGCTTTTGGTTCTGTGGGGGACTTAACAGATTTAGACTCACTGGTGTGAGGAGAGGAATGTACAGACTGACTCCTCTTCGTATGTTCCTTTTTAGGAGGGGTTGAGCCCTCTGCCTCTGATAAAGCCTCCGAGAAAGGTGTTTTCGAAGACCTTTCAGTATCAGTTTATTCTTTCTCTCAGTCAAGGTGCGGGTACTAAAGCCCTTAGATCGCATGGGGGGGTTGAACTTTGAAATGCGGTACCCCAAGACAATAAACACAGGACAAATGTCTGTCAGAATTCGGCATTTTCCTGCCACACTTATCGCATTGTTTAAAGCCTGTTGTCCCCTTATTAGCCATTATTACAATGATCAACAATTCAAGTAGCAAATCACAGCAGTAGTGAGGGAAGACCCTGTCAGAACTGCAGAAGACAAGCGGAGGCACACTGACACACACACAGTCAAGAAAAAGAAAGACTGATTTTGTTTGTTGGTAATAAAGAATACCCATGGGTAAAGGGGGTATACCAGCAATGGTGTTAGAGATTACCACAGAGGTAAGGGAGGCCTCTACCACCAATGGTATGAAAAAATACCAACAATTTGGTAAGGAAGCAGGAAAGAATCACTCAAACATAAAGGTTAAGCAAACTATCAATGACTACTATTAAAGGGGGAAATCTCAAAGGTAAAGAAAAATGATTAAAATCGAAATATAAAATCTAAACCACTTAGCTTGAGAGCTGGCCTGATGCATCCTGATACTCTACACAGCAAACAAGATCTGAGGTGACAGAGAGAGGGGCACTATGCGTAAGCTTAGCTCAAGAGGTTTTTTGGCCGACTCGGTTCCGAGGATGGAACCGATACCCAGAATCATGCATGAATGAAGATTAACAACATCAGATTTTCTCTTTCAAAGGAAATGATGCAACTGTAGCAGGAAAGAAATGTGTGCGTGAAGACCTTAAAAATTATTTTGCAATGCATTTGCTAATCTAAAATTATAAGTTTGCACCTGTTTTGCCATATACACATATATGGCAGCAGTGAGGCTAAAAAAAAAAAGTTATATACTCACCATAACATTACATCTGTGTTGCGCATTTTCATTCTTCCTCAACTGATAAATCTCTGATCCAACTCTGCCTCTTCTTCCGGATCCTTTGATCCAAGCCCTCTCGAGCTCCTCCTTTTACCCACAATGCCCCACCAGCCAACCATACCTCAGATAGTGTCTGCTGCCCTTAGAAGACAGTAGGTAATATCTTGAGAACTCAAAAAGGTACAGAATAAGAAAGAGCTGAAGCTCAAACAAGGAAAGTACAGTTGTGTAGGATCTTTCCATAACAGCAGATGTTCTTCTCTTCTCTGTTGCAGTATTCCTTATAATAGGGATCCCCTGCCAAGGGCATCCTGATGTCCAGCCAGTATACCAAGCTTTTAGGTTGCTTTAAGGTATGCCATACTTCACACGTATGCTCCCTGCATACGGCATAAAGGTGATGTCCAGGCATACCATTCTCAGAACCGAGGGCCTCAGTAGGAACACGATTCCAGGGGGGAAAAAAGGTAACCAGTACATCCAGAAGAGAAAAGAACCAGGGAGAGGGACTGAATATTGCATCAGTGAAGAGAAGGACATTACTGTTATGGTAAGATCTTACACAACTGTACTGTCTCCTTCCATTTCCCTTTTGCAGTATTCCTTACAATAGGGAGAGTGCAAAAGCTCAGGAAGAAGAGAGGGAGGACAAAGGACCAGCAGAGCTTTCTAGGAAGCCATGAAGGATGGCACTAGCAAAACCAGCTCTGGAAATTCCATCTAACTTGTAGTGCTTGGCAAATGTATGCACTGAAGTCCAGGTAGCTGCCTCAAGAATATAATCAGTATCTAAACCCTTGAAAAAACACCAGAAGAAGCCACAGCTCTATTTGAATGAGCATTAACAGAAGGAAAAAGGCTTTTGCCATGGAAAGGATAACAAAAAGAAATGGCTTTAGAAATCCAAGAATTAGTTTGCTAGGAAACAGCAAAACCTAAGGACCTAGGATGAAAAGAAACAAAGAGCTGACCAGATTTACAAAAAATCTTAGTCTTATCCAAATAAAATCTGAGTTGTCTATGCATATCTAAAGTGTACAGCACCTTCTCACAACTCATTCACCACCTTGGGTATAAAAGAAGGATTAGTATGAAGGGACACCCTATCCTTAAAACTAAAAAAGGAGAAGCCATAAGGGCTTGAAGCTCAGACACCCATCTGGCAGAAGTAAGGGCTAACAAAAGTACGGTCTTCCAAGAACAATGCTGTAAGGAAGCTAAAGCTGCAGGCTCAAAAGAAGCCTGGGACAATTTTTCTAAAACAAAATTAAGATCCCAAGGAAGAGGGGCAGGCTTCCTGAGAGACCTAATATGAAGGATGCCTTGAAGAAACTGTTAGCCCCAAATCTAGAAGCTAAAGGAGGTGATAAAGGCAGACAAGCAGAGGTACAGTGGTAACACTGTCACCTCACAGCAAGAGGTTCTCTGCTTCAATTCTTGGCTGGGGTGCCTTGTGTGGTGTCTGCATGTCCTCCCTTCGTTCGTGTGGGTTTCTTCTGGGTGCTCCGGTTTCCTCCCATGTTACAAAGACATGCATCTAGAGCATTTCTCACCGGGCCTCTGCAAAAAATTGGCTTTGCTCCAAGTCAGACTTTCCCAATTAACAAATGTTAAAATAAAATAAAGTTAGCTAAGTGGGTTGTAACAGAAGAATAAGCCAACCCAGCACTGAGTAGTTCACACAAATAAGACAGAATCAAAGAAACATCCACAGAAAGTAGATCCAGGTTATGAGAAAGACACCAAACAGAAAACCTCTTCCATTCGGATAAGTAGGATTTCCTAGCTGTGGGCTTTCTGGCCTCCTGCAGGACACTAAGCATGTTCTCAGAAAAAAAAGGTGCCTGTATGGAATTAAAATCCTATCACCCACAGTGTCAGCTGAAGAGTGGAAAGGTGAGGATGGATGAGAGATCCGTTGCCTTGTGTGAGTAGGTCCACCCTGTGAGGTAAATTGTGATGATTGCCCTTGGGTAAATACAGCGAAAGAGGGAACCCATGCTGTCTGGGCCAAGATGGAGTCATCAGCAAGAATTTGGGAGCATCCTGTTGTATTTTGAACAAGACTTTTGGAATGAGTGGAAGGGGAGGAAAGCCACAAAGAAACACCCCTTTCCAAAAAAAGAGAGGGACTTCACCTTCCAGAGCAGAGTACCTGGGACTCGGGCACAAAAACAAAAGTTGTCTATTGAGAGTGGAGGCACATAAATCAACTTGAGGAGTACCCCACTGGTGGACAATGTCCAGAAACACAACCCTATGAAGCATCCACTTGTGGGATTGTGTCATGGACCTACTCAGAGAGTCTGCCACAATATTCTGACCTGAGAGCATATAAACTGCCTGAAGGGTCACATGGCATTTGAATAGCTAGATCCCACACTAGAAGGGTCAACTGGCAGAGGAGGTAAGATCTCATCTCCCCTTGCTTGTTGACATACCACATCATTCTAGTATTGTCTGTAAACACCTTGAGAGGCCCTGGGGAGAATAAAGGGGGAAATGCTTGAAGAGCCAGCAGAAGAGCTCTCATCTCCTTGACATTGATGTGGTATTTCCTGTGTTGAGGCCACCTAGGACCCTGCACCTTTAGAGAGCTGAAGGATGCCCCCCATCCCACATCTGAAGTGTCTGGGAAAAGCTGGAGCCCTGGATTGAGACTCAGCTGCTAAATCTGCCACTGAAATTTAAGCTTGAGGCATGGAAGAAGAGGAACTAAGAAGTCCAGGGGATGAGAATGCTGAAACCAAACTGACATTAGAAACCACTGAAGTTTTCTCATTTGGTTTTGGACAAAAGGGAGCATAGGAATGGTGGAGGCCATAAAACCTTGAGCTCTCAGAAACTCTCTTGCTGTGCAAGGTCAGAGGAAGAAGGGATTGAAAGAAAGAAATGAGAGTCAAGGCCTTGGGAGGAGGCAAGGATGCCAGTATTGGAACAGTCTGGATCCTACACCCCAGAAATACATGATCCTGTGATACAGTCTGGAAGGACTTTTGGAAATTTATAGTGAACTCCAGGCTTTGCAGAGGGGGAAATGACAAAGTGAAGACACTGCAGTAGAATCTATGGAGAGGATGCCTGAAGCAGGAGATCTAAGTATGGAAAGATTTGTATCCCTCTTAGCCTGCAAAAAGCAATCATGGGAGTGAGGCATTTGGTGAATACCCTTGGGGCAGTAGAAATGCCAAAGGGCAAAGCAGAGATCTGAAAATGCCAGGAAGCAACAGAGAAATGTAAAAACTTCCTGAAAAAGGGATGAATAGGAATGTGAAAATAAGCATCCTTGAGATCTAGAGACACTAGAAAAGCCTGAGGAAGCAGCAGAGGGAACAAAGTCTGAAAAAACATCTGAAAGGAAGGGATCTTCAGAAAGGTGTTCAAATAAGAGAGGTCTAGAATGGGTCTCCAAGTGCCCTCTTTCCTGGAAACCAAAAACATTATGGAGTAAAACTCTTCCCCTTTGAGAAACTGGAACTTCCTGAATCAAAAGATCCTGAAGCACCCCTGGAAAGAAAGTCAATTGTTCCTGAGTGGGCTGAGGAAAGCCCTTGAAAGGGGTAAGAGATTTCAGACCATGTAATACCCTAAGCAGATAATGGAAAGAACGCAGGAATCCTGAGTAATCTTTAACCAAACTGGAAGGGATATGGAAAGATTAATAGAAAGAGGAATGTGGCTTAGAACAGGATAGTCAGCACCTGGTTTGTCAGGGAAAGGAGATTCTGGGTCACAGGAGTCTGGGTAGCTTTAGCAGGAGGAGCCCCTTTACCCCCTTCTTACCTTTGGGAGGAGGGCAAGACTGCTTACAAAGGCAGGCTTATTAGGGTGATTTCTTTGAAAGTTAGGCACAGAAGAAACAAAAAACATGTTTAAATTCCGCAAAGTTTTACCTTTATCCTGAAGAGACAACAAATTATCATCAGCTGCAACAAATAAGTGGTTGTTATCCAGGGGAGCATCCATCAGCTTTGCCTTAATATCATCAGGCAAAGGTTGAAGCTGAAGCCAGGAGTACCTCCATGTCACAGAACCAAAGGCAGTAGCTTTGGAAGAAGTCTCTGCTGCATCATAACTACATTTAATAGAATGGTGAGCTACCTGAGAAGAGGTCACCAACAAGGAGAGAGTAGAAGTCTTTCCTTCAGAATCAGGAAGATCAGAAATTACCTGACAGGCCTGAGAAAGAAGAGAGAAAATATAACTGGACATATGAGTCTGGTAACTGACAGCCCTAAAGGCAGAGGTATAAACCCTCTGACCTAACTTTTCCATACTGTCTTTATCAGAAGGAAGAAGCTTTGTACAAGGCAGTAATTGAGATGGCTTGTCAGTTGCCATAGACACCACAAAGAGATCAGTTGAAGAACATCTGTAAAGGAATTTGCAATCCGCAGGCACCCTGAAAAACCTATCAGATTTTCTGGGGGCAGGGGGCTGAGAGTCTGAAGCCTGAGATGCAGCAGAAAATGCATCCAACACAACAGCAGAAGGTCTGGAAGAGTCCATTTGCAGATGTTTGTAATACTTCTTCTGGACCTCAAAAATCTGAGCACAATCCCATTTAAAAATGTTCATCATGCTGAATGACTATCCCCCAAAGGAAATCTCCTCAAAGGGAGTGTCAGGACTAGTAGATTCCTCTTCCTTAGAACCACAGTATAAAACAGAAGAAATCTGGGATGAATAAGCAAGGGATTCCTCATCTGAATCCCCCTCTTCCTCATTGGATTTGTTCCCTAGGCCTTTTAAGAGGAGTTGAAGACAAAGGTGGAACAGGAACAGAAACTCCTTGAGGAGGTTTCAAAGCCTTAAACAAACCCTGAGTGAAATTCTGCCATTCACTCTGAGGGTCCTTAGGAGTTGGAGAAACAGGCTTAGTTTTTTTTTCTTTTTCAAAGGGATGTTTGCCCTTTAAAACTTAGAAGGCTCAGACATTGGACGACATTCCACAATCGTAGTCAGAACTTCCTCTCTAGCTAAAATCTAAGGTTCCCCCTGAAATCCAAAGTGGACATCTGCAATGCCTCCAGGGACGTGAGTGAGGAGGGAGCCATGCCAGCCACAGAAGGGGTTATGACAGAGGAATCCAATGGAAGAGATGGGTGATTCTCTGGGCTTTCACTAGCCTCAGGACAGACATCCGTTGGAGGCTGTACAGTGGAAGAATCAGACTGAGAATTGGATGTCTTCTTCACAGGTGGCTGACACTCAATGTGGAAAGTTCCCTTCACAGTTTTTTCGCTAAAAGCTTAAGTCGTGGGTTCTCTAAATAGAAGGCTAAAGAGGAAAACTATGGAGTCTTTGGGTATGAAAGCCTGACAAATAGAACAGGATGCATGGCTGTGGGAAGCACGAGACAAAATGAGCACTGTTCATGGTGTTCTTTATGGGGAATCTGTCTCCAGCACTGGCATTTACCCTTTCTGGATGACATGAAACCCCACAAGCAACAAACAAAAGGAAAAAAATATATACAAACAAAAAACCCCAATGGAGCACTTCTCTAAAAATGGCTTGGTGAGCTAGCAATGAAGTATTCAGACCGATGATCACAAGATGGCATTTGGACTGGTGGCAAAGGAGTTCTGAGGATGGTACATCTGGACGTCACCTTTATACCCTATGCTATACATGGGGAACATGTGTGCGACATACGGCGTGCCTTAAAGCAACCTAAAGGCTTTGGTATACTGATCAGATGTCTGGCCGCCCCTGGCAGGGGATCCCTATTGTACAGAATACTTCAACAGTGATATGGAAGGACATCAACAGTTCGTAAGTGATACCCTTAGATATCTCCAGCAGCAAAGGAAAGGGGGTTGGGAGGGTGGGAACTTGAGGAAGAATGAAAATGGACAACACATATGTAACATTGGGTCTACCTGAAAACATCAAAATCCCACATTATCCAATCCCATATCATTGAGATGAAATCAATGAAAATCATTTCAGTGAAAGACTGGATTGGCGAATCTATTCCTAGGGTAAGTAACCTGTTGGCCAACAAGGTGAACTTTGCCCTTTTCCCAACTTTAGTGCAATGTCAGAGTTGGTATATTTAGTTGGGGAGGGTGGGTTGGGGATGGTGTGGTTTCATTTTCATGACTTTTGGTATGAGTGATTACTTACTCTGGGAATAGATTTGCTGGTCCGTTCATTTGCTGAAGTGAGTTTTTGTTGATTTCATCTTGATGACATGGGATTCGATAATGTGGGATTTCGATGGTATGAAGTAGACCGTTAATGTTATGGTGAGTACATAATTTTTTTATCTGATGTTGTCATTTTCAATCATTCCTCAGCTGATGGGACAGAGTCCCCAGCTAGATGAAGCTTGGATGGTCCTCATGGAAGGATATTTCGGAGTATTACGGAGCCAAAGGCAGCTTTCTTCCTGGAAACCAAATCCAATTTGCAATGAGCAATAAAAGTAGATGCATTGGACCAAGCGGCAGTAGCATAAATGTCATCTATGGAAACTCTTGACAGAAAGCTGAGGATGCATCCATAGACTTTATGGAATAAGCTCTAGGATGCTTAGGCAAGGATAATATTCTTTTACTATACTCAAAGGAGATGCAATTGTTTAACCATTTGACCAGTGTAACTTTAGAAAATGACCTGCCCAATCTGTTAGGTGAAAAGAATATAACAACTGGTCAGTCTTCTGGAAATCTTTGGTTCGATGGAGATGAAACTGAAGTTGTCTATGTACATCCAAAAGACTTGAAAAATTTGGAAAAAAAAAACAGGAAGTTAATGACCTGATTGATATTAGACTTAGAAGCAATCTTAGACAAAAAAAGACAGGTTGGTCCATAAGGAAACATTGTCTTTGTGGAAAACCAAGTAAGGAGGTTTGGTAGATAGAGCTTGGAGTTTGGATTCTCATCTAGCTTTTCCAAGACAAAAACTTGGTCTGATCTGGCTGAGGATTCAAAGGGACCTTGGGTCAGAGCTTGAAAAAAAAAACAGTTAAATCCCAAGGAAAGGTAGGATGCTTTAGTGGACATCTAAGTAAAAAGGTTCATTTGAGAAAGGCTTTGCATAATTTAGAAGAAGTTAAGGAAGAATTACTTTCACCTAGATGGAAGTGTGAAATGGTAGCCAACTAGATCTTTATAGTTGAAAAGCTAGCCCCCTTCATTGAAAATTGAAGCTAAGAAATCAAGCACAGGTGGTACAGTGGCAGAAAAGGGGCCCAGATCCCTCTTAAAGCCTAGAACACAAATCTCTTCCATTTACTTTTGCAAATATTTGTAGTAGAATCTTTATGAGAAGATAAAATGTGATGGACTGGGGAGGAGAGCCTGGACTGTCTAGCAGTCAGTGGAACTGGTGAAACTAGGCAGTTAGTTTGAGGCCTGTTATATCCAGAGGAGTCATCTCTGTCAGGTGAGACAGGCAGTCTTGATTTGGAACCAGTATCCAGGGCGGATGTAGACGATGAGGCCAGAGGAAGGTGAACCAAATTTGCAATGCCAAAAAGGTGCAATGAGGATAACTGTGCTCTTCAACCAATATGTTTTCTGTAGAAATTTGGGGATGGGAGGTAACTGGGGGTAAGCACAGTGAAGACTGGACAGCCAGTCATGGGTTACAGCATCTCTCTGTGAATTTCCCCAATAGAGGGATCAGGGCAAAGAACCTACTGCACTTGATGCTGAGGGGAGAGACAAAAAGGCTGCAGCATATCTGGCCCCATTTTTGGAAAATTCTCTCTCCACTTTGTGACTGAGACCATTCGTGAGGCATCAGAATGGCCCTGCTTAGTTTGTCTTCAATCTCATTGGCATTCCCCGGTATGTGCATTGGTATGAGAAAGAGGCTGGAAGAGATCACCCATTGTCACACTCTCAGTGCTTGTCGACACAGTGGATAGGATCTGGATGCCCACTGTTTGTTGGTGTATCAGACCAGAAACATACTGTCCATATGGATAGCAATCATCCAGGAAGGGAGAACATCTTTAAAGGGCTGCAACATTGAGGACTGCTCTCATTTCCAGGACACTGATAAGCACTTTGGCCTCTTCTGAGGCCCATGTACCTTGGACTGTCCTTCTCAAGTAGTGCCCTCATCCCAGTTGGGAGGCATCCATTATCATGGGAGCCATGGGAAGGGGAAGAACAAAAGGACAGCCTTGAGAAACATCATCTGAGTAAAAAACACCAAAGATATTTTCCCAAGATTGAGTGATCTTGGCAGGGGCGGAAAAAGGCCATTGTACTAACAGAGTCCATTGCAGAAAGGAACTACAGTGACAGCTGTAGCCATGGACCCCAAGACCTGTAAGATTAGATGAGATGGCAGAGATGTGTGTGAAATCACTTTCATGTCCTGGGATCTGAGTGCCTGAATTCATGTAGGTGGAAGAGAGGCGATCTGTGTGACCGTGGTTAGACAAGCAGCTATGAACTTCAGACTCTGCATGGGTGTAAGATGAGATTTGCTGTAAATGACTGTGATGCCTAGATGAAGACACAACTGGAGCAAGTAGTCCCTGGTTTGCAGATGTAGATGTAGATGTCTGGATGGGGCATTTAGGTGTCAGTTGTCTAGGTACAGAAACACACTAAATCCCAGCAGTCTCAGGTTAGTTGATACCACTGCCATGCATTTGGTGAACACCTTGCGGGCTGTGGTGAGGTCAAAGGGCATTGCTCTGAACTGTTAATGACTATCTCCTAGCTGGAAGTCCAGGTATCTCCTGGAGCACCTGTTCACTGATGTGATAGTATGCATCCCTGAAGATCTTTAGAGTACATCCAATTGCCCTTTCACAGTACAGGCAAAATGGACTGAACCGTGACCATCTGAAACCTTGTATAGTTGACATATTGGTTCAACCTGCTGAGATCTAGGATGAGTTTCAAGTCCCCTGTCTTCTTTGGCACTAAGAAAAATCTTGATTAAGTTCCAGATCCTGTCTGGTCTGGGGGCCCTCCTGTATGACTCTTTTTCTGAACAGCTTCTCTATTTCTAATGTTGCTGCCTCCCTGTGATTGGGTGGAACATTGGGGATTCTTCATAGTTTTGAAGGGGAAATTTGTGAAAATGGTATGACAAACTGGATATAATCCTCCACACCCAGGAATCTTTTGTGATGAATGCCCACATTTTTTGGTGCAGAGACCGTCTCCTGACTTCACCAGAGAACAGTTGGGCTGCCTTTCAGGAGAGCTGGTAGGGTTTGTCTGAGAAGGAATCCCAGAAATTGTGGTTATGTGGGCCACCTCTGCCATGGAGACAACGTCTTTCATTATAGATTCCCACATCTGCCTCTGGGATAACTATCTTCTTCTGAGTCTTGGAAAGGACCCTGGGATTTGTGGAACCACATCTTTCTACCTCATTTTTGATTCTGGGAAAAGGGTTTTTGAGGGGTAGAAAAATATGTTCCTATGGAAGACAAGGTCTTTCCTTCTTGCTCACTTCTGGAGAGCATTTCTTTTACTTTCAGGCTAAATAAGGAAGATCCATCAAATGAAGCATTGCTAAATGAAGACGTAGGCTCCACATATTTGCATAGACACATACAGGCATGTCTCCAAATGGCTACACCTGAACCTGCTGCCTATTAGGTACTTTCTGCTGCATGGGAAATCAGCCTCACTGACACATTAGTTATAGATTTAAAGGTAGGTAGTTGCAAAGAGACTCTGTTTTGGTCCTTTGCAGACATGGAGCCAGAAAGATATTCTAAGAGCTCTTTAGCCAAATCTCATTGTAATCTCATGAAATGTGCAAAGTACATAGAGCAAGGTCACTGACGCATTAATGTGCTTACCAAATATGTCCAGGGCCCTAGACTCCCTGTTTGGGAGATGGACAGAAGAGTTTTGCTCCAAAAACTCTTTCTTAGTGACTGCTGCCACAACCATAGCATCACTTTTGACCTTCTTGTTCCAGTCTGATCTATCCTTCAGAGGGGCTAAGAATTCATCTGGGCACTTAGAGGTGGGTGTGAAATGAGGCCTATAAGTTCATCAGATGGGGAGGTCACCCAAGAGACTCAAAAGCCTCCAGAAACATTGACTTCTCTTGGCATGGGGTGTCGAAGGCCAACCACATTTTTGCTTTAGGAGTTCATGAATGTTTCTAAAGAAGATGTCCTCAGGTGGAAATCTGCGGGATCCTTCCCCTTCATTGAAACTGGTGTCCTCAGTGACAGATTCCTGAAGAGAATCCAAGTGACTACTTTTACACATTCTCTTCCAAGGGACCTCATCATTGGGATTGTCTGGTGAGGTACTGAACATGACGGGGAACTCCAGTGGGACTGACTGGATACTTGAACAGGCTGGTTGTCCCAGTGAATGGAAGACCTAGGCTCAGAGCAAAGACCCGAAGGTGGTAGAATTATATGGTCCTGGGGGGGGGGATGCCCTTTCTCTATGTAAAGAGAAAGCCCTCCCCATAATCTGAAAGGCAAAGTGCCAAGGGAGACGGAGGCCAGAGGCACTGGCTCAGAAATCTCCTGCACCCCCTGAGGCTCTCCACCTCTCGATGGAGTCAGACCCCTGCTGTCCAGATCAGAAGCCCCAAGGGTCAAGGAGAGCTACGATAAATTTAAAGTGGACCCCAGTCCCCTGGATCCAGTGCCAATATTTTGTCTGTGAGAGTCCTCTCGCTTCAAAAGGCTCACAGCTGTATGGCTCAGGGAAGCAACCAGAGTCGAAGATGAACTGTCTTCAGATTTGAGGAGGACACCCCCAGGGATCTCAGATCTGAGGGCTCAGAAATGACAGGCTGGATTAGTGAAGGAGAAGCTAAAAGAGGACTAGTCACAGCTGAAAATACCCCCATCTGGATGTGAGCTCAGAGGAATTTCCTCATCATCCTATCCACTTCAGCCTCAGACAAACTCCTGGAAGACCTAAATGAGGAGCTAGTGGAAGGTGGCCTTGACTGCTTGTGTAGGAAGGCTCTTGCAAAAACAACAAAGGGAGTCAAGAAGGTATCAGATCTGACAAACGAAGATGTGACCTGATCCAAGGCAATTTCACTTTCAGAGAAGTAGAATCTGAAGTCATCAGATCTGACTTTTTGGACATTTTTGGAAGTGGCTCTAAGGAAAGAGCCAAGGATATTTGTAGGATCCAGAGATCTCTTTCGAGACTCTTTGTCTTTGGGAGCTGAGTCAGGCTTCCCTTTGTTGGACTTTTTGGAGGGGGGGCATTTGAGCCCCAGTTGGAATAGAAGTAGAAAGAGGAGAAGGAAAATCACCCTTCAAAACAAGTTTGTTGCGTCTATCCTCAAGTGCCCTGGAGTTGAAGCTGGCACAAACTGTACCATCTACATCTAAATAGGCAGCACCTAAACAACTGGTGCATTTCCTGTGGGCATCTGAATTGGGTATTTTGTGTCCACATGAGATGCATTTCTTGAAGGCAGTTGGTTTATCAGCCATCCCTACATGCTCCTAAATAGGGGAAATGTCCAAAAAGAAAACTACAAGTATGGAAAAATTATATATCAAGAGAAAAGGAAAAAAAGCAAGAAAACTACCAACAATGGTAGACCAGGGTACCCTAAAAAGGGTAAATAGAGGACAGGGAGAAGAAAGCCGAAGTACTAACAGTGGTACTGGAAGGAATACCGAGGTCTTGGTAAAAATCAGAGAAAACAACAGAACCCAACCAAAGCAAGAAAATTACTGAAATAAAGGGGGAAAGGTGACAGAAATCCAGAGGACAACCTATTGAAGGAAAAAAATCTGAAAGGCTCACTGTGTTAACCCTGTAAAAATACCAATAGTTTGAGTGTGAGAGAATCCGCGTCTGTAAAGATATGGCAGCAAATGAAATCTAGAGTATGTTAGGCTGGATGAGCATTATGTGTAAAGGAGGAACTCGAGTTCAGATCTAAGGATCTTGAAAGAGTGGTTGAGTTAACTCAGAGTCTGATCAGATACCTATCAGTTGAGGAATGAATGAAAATGACATCAGATCTGTCATGACATGGTGATTTTTATACTGCACTTAGAACTGCTGCCAAAACATGTGAATATTGACTTTCAATTGAGATTTTAACAGAGGTATGTATAGTTCTGCAAACATAACAAATCTGGACCTGGTTATGAGAAACCAAGTTCAGTTAACCTCCTGAGAATGCAATGATTTCCTTTGGACAGTAGAGTCTCTCACTGATGTCTGTTTTTTTCAGCTGTGATGCAAAAAAAACAAAACAAAAATATTTTAGTAAAGGGTATGCAAACATGCATTGCTGTGAGCTAATTAAGTGCCCTGCTGGAGATTTCTCATGCACACAGATGAAAACACATTCACTAGACTCAAACTTGTCTCTACCCTTATAAAACTCACTGTCCATTGTGTATGAGCCATGGCTGCAGTTGAATTGGCATTTACCCTTACTAAGCACTATAATTAGATTGCCACTACTTTAAGATTTGGCTAACTTTTTACCAATTGTCCTTAAAGTTAATGTGTTTCTTGGACTTTTGAGGTTTATGACTACTGGTTTGCATTCTACCCAACAGTCAATCTATTAGGGGTTGAAGTAAAATGCAACACACACACATTTACTTCACCAGAATATCTTATCCACCCACCATCTCTCTTAGTATTGGTTAGTCTTCTCCATTATGGGTAGCAGAAAACAGTGTTTCTTTGTGGCTGTAGTTCCCCATGTTGGATATGAAAGAAAATGGGATTGTGAGGTACATGCACTTTCCCTTCCATCAGTCCAGGATTGACACGTGCTCATGTCCTGAGCATGGTAGCTGAACATTATAAGAAAAAAACTAGCCACGCAGACTCCACAGAAAGAGAAACCAACATTCAGCCTACTGCAAGATCAAGTGGCAGGCTGAGTAGTCACACATCTGATATTTCCTTGAACTGCCCTTCCTTTATAAAGTCTATTTTTGGAAGGATAACCACCCCCAATTTGCACAGGGAAAGAAGCTAACAGGTCACCAAAGAGAAATGTATGATATGGGTGCAAGGAATTGATAGAAAAGTATTACAGGCTTTCAAAAATCAGCACATGACTTTCAAAAATGAAGTGTTTTTTTCCCTAAAAAGTTTGCTACTTGAACTTTGTGTGATGATAAAAATCAATTGTGAAGGACTTCCAAGATGGTTTCATATTGAGTAACATCTTTATTCTAGCTCTCCCAGTGTGAAAACAGAAACTCAGCAGAGGCGGCCAGTGGATGTTTGTGTTTCTGGGTAAATTTCAGTAACTGGCTATTAAGTACACTGCCTGGATGTCAGGAAAAAGAAATACAGAGAACCTGAAGGAAAATCAGCTACAAAAGGTGAGGAAAAACACTGCCTGTGTAAAGTACTGCAGCTGTTCAGCAAAAAGCAGTGCAAGTTCCAGACATGACTTCCAGTACCCTAGAGGAAAGCATAAGGCAACTGCACACACACCTGATTAAAATAAAACACCAATGGAGTATATCACCTCAACAACAAAAGGCTGGCTGGAAAAAATGGAATAATCAAATATTCAGATGAGGTAATAAAACTGCAAAAACTAAAGGTCAAAATGAAGAAAAGGTTGGCTAAGTAGGAGACTGCTCAAGAAGAGATGTTTCAAAAAATAATAAAATTAGAGGCTAGAGAACGTAGGGAAAACCAGAAATTTTTCAGTTGTACCATAGAAACTGGAAGTAATGGACTGTTAATTTCATGAAAGCACAAATAAGCAACTGCACTGGTCTTCCACTCCAGGAGTTGTTAATCAAAAGGGCACAACATGTGTATGCTCCAAACCTGGCAATGGGAAAGCAACCTAGACCTTTAATAGTAAAGGTGCAATCCTACCAGCAGTAGGAGTTGATTCTGATAAAACAGTGACAGAATGACAAAGTACTAAAAGTGGGAGACAGAGTGTTTGTGGAGAATAATTACTCGTAAATTAGGCAGAAGAGGAGTAAATTCATTCCACTATTCAGGGTGTGTTGAGAAGCAGGCGTGAGATTCAAACTGCTGTACTGAGTTATCTTCAAAATATTCTTCCCTTGAAGGATAAAACCATTTTTGAAGTACATGCAAAGCAGGAAATATGAAAGTTTGTCGAAGAAAAAATGAGCTGTGAAACAGGAGGAGATTCTGCTTCTTGTTCTTCTAGTAATAAAGACCACAGAAAGACTGTGCCAGTGAAGCCTTTTCCAATGTTTCAAAGGAATATGCTGGAGAGAAAGAAGGAATCACAAGAGTTGGCAGTATGTTGGAAATGAAGCAAAGACAGGCTTTGAGAGATGGAGATGAACAGGTACAAAACCAGCAACTTGGAAATTGACAAATGTGGGACTGCAAAGCAATAATTACATTTGTGAAATATGAGAGACGAAAATCTGGAAATATTGGACTTTTTTGTACTTAGTTGGACTAGTGGAGGAATCTAAAGTATATGCCCTACTTCATGTCATTAATGTTCAGAAAAATACTGAGGAGAAGAGGAGGGAGAAAGTTAACTGTAAGTAAAACATTTTTTTTCTTAATAGTACTATTTTTATAGTGTATGATTTTTTGCATGCTATAAAGTTTGCTCAGTGTAATGGGGATACTATTGTAAATAGGTGCTCCTGTTTTTTTTCTCCCTTCTGTCTTTCTCCTTTTTCAGTTTTAAGGCTCTGCAATGTAAAAAAAAAAAAAAAAAAAGATTGAAGAAAGGTCTGATTAAAAGAGCATGGTAAAAGAAATGTTAATGTGCTTTTTCTCATGCTTGCATGGGGGAATGACTGGATTAAGGCCCTTAGCTTGATCTAGTAACAAGTTTTAAGAGAAAGCATTAAATGAAAAAGAATATTGAATATTATAAGGATTTTTTTCTAGCAAATAGATGTATGCTTAATGGCGAGTCTGTGTCTGGTCCTCATGTTTCCATGCTGACAATCTATAAAAAGAAATTGCCTAGAATCTTATAAAAAAGTGAAACTGGCTAGGAGATAATATTCTCTGAAAGCATTCAGGTGTTTTCCCAGCTGGAAGAGCTATAAAGATAAGACAAAACCAGCGAACACTTAGTGAATCACAGGCTGTGTGCCATGCATCTTAGCATGTATAATCTTTCATTAGGTAAACTCAAGTCTGTGAGTGTTACTTGTCAGTTTGGGACATTTGTTCCTATTAGGATGGTAAAAGTTCAATATTTGAATATGTACATAATGTTGTGTGTTAGTATTAAGTTAATAATTTGGGGGCTATTGGGGTGTATTTGTTTTTTGTTTGACGGCTTTCAATAAAACAAAAATGTTTTGTAAGACGTAGCATAGGGTCAAATGGATATGACAAGAAACAACTGTATAAAAGTTCAACCTGTCAAACAGTATATGCATATAACACAAATGCTGGAACTAAACATTTAACAAAAAAGCTGTTATACATAAAAGGTGGGAATAATAACTTTTTAATATAATGATGCTTTCTGTAATGTCTTTAAATGTCAATGGTGTCACAGATAAATACAAAAAAATACTAAACTATATTAAAAAAGTAGAGTGCAAATAGTTATGCTACAGGATATGCACTAGGAAACACCTAAACATGTGAATTTGATAAAGAAAGGTTTTCAGGATGGTTATTCAGCAGAATACCTGGAACAAAGGAAAAGAGGAGTACTTACATTAATTGGAAGAGCGGCTCTAATAGTGAAAGAAGAGGATAAAAAAATAAAAATTGTAGATTTGTAGTACTAAGGGGCTACTGACAAGGGATTACGTTGGCATGTATTTATATTCCACCTAAAAGTGCTATAATAGAGCTTAAGAAAATTCTGAGAGAAACAATCGGCTTTCACAGCAAGTAATATTACTTATAGGTGGAGAATGGAATTTGATTTGTAGCAGTGAAGATGTGTCTGGGAGGCAGAAGGGAAAGAATATCAAAGGAGGGTAGACTTTTGAAGAAATTTATGAAAATATTTGGCATGGCATGTGAATTCAGTACTGTGTGTTTGGAGTGAATTTACATATTATTCCTCAAGATGCAAAAACTGGGCTAGGCTAAATGGAATTTACATTTCACAGGAACATGTGCATTTAACTGAATGTCTTGATATGCACCCAATAACTATTTCAGATCATGTGCCAATAATAACTAAAATAAAACACAGTGAAATAGAAATGAGACACTGGTGCATTCCCACTTATCTGATGAAAAGAGAGGGATTTAAGGAATGGGTAGTGGAAGTTATTCAGGAGCGATTATAGAAGTTATAAACTTCTGAAATATAATAGGAAGTGGGATAAAATTAAAGTGGAGTTTAAAATTACAGTGTAAATAAAATAAAGGGAGGTATGATTAAAAAGTAACAAGAATTATTTAGGGGGACTGACACATGTTAAAGTACTGCAGAATAAGGGAAATGACATAGAACAAGAAGAGCAGCAACTGCAGAATGCTAAACAGAAAATAAAGGATTACCTTGATAATATGTAAGATTTCAGAAAGATTGCTGTTAAGCAACTGTTTTTTGACAATAACGAGAACAAAAACTTAGCACAGTGACTCAGGCAACAGTAAGCTGAAAGGGCTGTTGCCAAGCTTAGGGAGCCTGTAACAAGGAAGCTAGCATAGAAAAAAACTGATAAAGATCTGGAAGGTTTTGTGTAATAGTATTTTAAAAGAAGGAGAAGTACCGACATCCTGAAAGAAATCGGTGGTAGCTGTAATACCTAAAGAAGGTAAAGATCCATCAGATCCATCTTCATACAGGCCCATTTCAATACTAAACCATGATTATATCGTGTATGTCTACAATGGCTAAAAGAATGACAAAAGTGATGCTAAAATTGATAGATATGGATCAATGTGGTTTGGTGGAGGGGAGGCAAACATTTGATAACATTAACAGAATACTGATGATCCAGAGAGAAGCATAATGTAAGAAAATACCACTGTTGTTGGTGGGTCTTAATGCAGGAAAAAGCATTTGACAGAGTAAGCTGGGACTTTATGAGCAGAGCAATGGGAGCATTTGCATTCCCTGATAAAATTATAAGTTTGATTAGGAGGATATATGAGGGAATTGGAGGTGAAAATTAAAGTGGGTGAGGTCCTCTTTCATGATTTCTGCTTCATCAGTGGGGTGGTCCTCTCATGATTTCTGCTTCAGCAGAGGAACCAGGCAGGGATGTCCTCTTTCCCCATAGTTATTTGCATTATATTTAGAACCACTGGCAATGAAAATAAGGGACTCAGAAATTCAAGGATATAATTTGTATGGTAGTCAAGAAAAGCTGGCTCTATTTGCAGATGATATTATTTTATACCTGACAAAACCAGAAAATGTCATAACAGTGCTGTGGAACATTTTGCAACAGTTTCAAATCTATTTGGGATACAAAATTAATGAAGTCAAAACAAAGGCAATAGCCGTAAATTATGTACCCACACACAAATTAGTTTACCAATATCCATATTTATGGGGACATGATAAAATGAAGTATTTATTAGAAGTATGGATTAAAAGCTATTCTGGTGTGGCTGCAAAGGATATGTGGGAAGAGATTAAACAAAAGATAATACAAAAACTGAGAAATTGGGAGCTCTGGTATGTGGATATGGATAGTAAGAGGCAAGCAGTTAATATGTTTTTAGTCCCTTTAGTCTTATACACAGGTCAGGCATATTTTTTAAAAAACAGAGTTGTGTATAGCAATTAATAAAGAGCTAAAGTTTATCTGGGAGGGGAAGACAGCAAGAGTCAAGCGGGATAAGCCGATTCTTCCAACAGAAGAGGGCAGAATGGGATTACCCAATTTGAAGGGGCATTTCAGAAATACACGGTTAAGCCTCTATAAATAGCAAAAGTTGAAACCCATAATTCAAAGTGGAAAGGGATGATGATCAAACAGGAGGGAAGCTCAAGAAACAAGTAGAGACTGGGATTTTGGATGCAGATCTTTAAGGAGAATAAGAATAATTATACAGAATATTATATTCGTAAAGTAGCATAAAGTATTCTAAGAAGTAAGCCAACATGGGACTGGAGAAAGGAGATTCTGCCAATAGAGATGACCACAATTAGGGATGCAAACAATAGGGGGTTGGAATTGTTGGAGAAAACTGGCAAAATAACTAAGGTACTGGGAGCAAATAACTAGACAGGGAAAGCTAACAGAATGGGAAGACACCAAGAATGTATTTGGCCTGCAGGTTAGAGATTGCCTTCCCTTTCAAGGATGGATAGAGTATAGGCTAAAAGAAAAAATAGGGTGTCCTAAACAAAAGATCAGCACTAGTAGAATTTCTAGTAGAATCTAGAACACAAGCTGCCATTAAAAAAGAATAATTAGTAGAGGATATAAAATATTGCATGATAACTATAAGAATATATCAGAGGAGATTAGAAAGGATTGGGAAGAGAGTTTAGATAAGCAATTTACAAAGAAACAATGGGGGAAATGTGTATGTCTCCCAAATATGCAACAAAATTTAGAAGATTTATGATTTTTCCTTGGAAATGTTTACATAGATATTTTTATATCCCAAGTGGACTCCAGATAATTTTTCCTTGGGTAGACAGCAAATGTTGGAGGTGTGATGGGGAAGAAAGAGGTAATTTTGACCATATTTTCTGAGTTGGTAGACTTTAAGGATTCCCTGCACACTGCTCTGTTAGAGATACTGGGTGAGCAATTTGGTGTAACAAGGGAAATTATTGTTCTGAGGTATGATACAGAATTGGAATTGTCTAGACATAGTAAATCCTTGCTGAATCTAATTATGGTGGCTGCCAAAAAAGCAATTACTAGAAAATGGAAACCAAAGTCTAAACTAATTGTACTAGAAGTAGTGAATATAGTAATAGAGATAAAACAACTGGAACTGAGATCTTTAAAAAAAGGGTAGGCAAATTACATACAAAAAATGGAAATTGTTGGAACAATACATACATGAGAGGAATGAAGTTTAAAAGAAGGGTGGACTTGAATGAGCTATGTAATGTCTGACTGAAAATGATTGGGTAGATTATAAGTGATGTACAATGTTTGCAACTAGGATTATGTCAATATGGTTTGTGATGTAAAATGCTTGCAGCTGGGATGTTGTCAATATGGTTTGTTTTCCTTTATATAAATGTATGATTGTCTATGTCATAAGTGATACTCTAATAATGATATTTCTTTTTAAAAATCAATTGAGAAGATGAAAATTGATGGTACAATGAAGTTATCTGTTATAAACTGGCAGCAGCACAGTGAGCATGGCAAAAAAAAAAAAAAAACAATTAACATCCAATTTCTCTGCTGGACTGTACTAGGTAACACCATTGAACGAGTTGTGGATATTTGTAGGCAATTACTTTAATGTATAATGCTCACAGTGATATTTGCTTCATCCTGTGTTGAAGTTTGGAATGTGAATTGTAGTCTGGCATCCTCTATCATTCTGCAGTTTGAAAAACATTCAGATGAAGGTGGCCTCATGCTACTCTTATCAGTCTCATTTACCTAAATAACTAAATACTATGTTTTATCAGAGACAACTGAAGATGATTAATATCAAAATCTATTATGAGGTATGGCTCAAGTACAACTAGATGGTAACATCTCTTATTCAGAGTAAATTGCCTAACTGAAAATTATAGAGTAAGAAATAAATGAAACTGGGTATCCGAGAAAAGTACTATCTGCTGCCTTTCTCCTGGCTGCAGGGGAAGAGGTTTCTTCCACATTTGAGTGCTGAGAGGGGGAACACAGAATATTATAGCAATGACACAAAAGGGAGCAACCCAAGAAGTAACTTTCCATTTATCTATATTTTTTTTCTTCCCGAGAGAAAAAGTCCCACTGAGCTTACTGATATTTGTGTTAATGAATTACAAAAAATCAAGCCAAAGACAGTATATTCTATATTTATCAACATTCTAGAGCAGTGGAATAAAACTCTGTGAACCAGAATCAGCTAACAATAGGAGTACTGGGTAAGCTATCCGGGAAACATATGAATGAGCATCCAAAATCAGCTTGCCTATCCTGGGAGAGGAATGCAACACGATCAACTGCATTGCTGACAACATGCAGCGTTTGGTGAAGCTGCAGGCAGCACCACGAGCCAAGATGTGTGCATCTGTGTTTAATAGCTGCAAATATAAACCCATGCATGGGAGCAAGAACAAGCCAATGAAATGGTCATGTGAAGTAAAGACGGATAAGGTTGAGCAAGGAAACCCTGAGGGGTGACTGGATTATGGCCTCACATGATTAGCTCTCACTTTTGGAATACAAATGGGCCACTTAGAGTCACAGGATGGTTGATGGTCTGTTGGCGTGCACACAAAAAAAGTGGAGTAAACTACATTAGTCATTACCAAACGACAGAATCATGTGGCATCAGAAATTTTCAGACAAGAGGAAGATTAGTTAGCGCATCAGATTTAATGTTAAATGAAATTGTGTGTGTGTGTGTGTGTACAGAATAAATGAAATTACCCTGTCACAACTAAAAGTTCACTGAAGAGTTTGATGTGTGTAGACTGGCTCATGAGATAAACTAAAATGAGTTGAGACGTCTTTGGCAAATATGACATGCAAAGAAAGTACAGCACAGGGAAAGCCTTGTGCACTCGGTGGGGATTATAAACATAATAAAAAGAAAGTGGATGACATCATGTTTGGAAAAACAGGAGACTGGACACTAGGACAGACAGGGAGAAGGTATAGAGGAAATTGTCTGTCATTAGGAGAAAAAAGCACAAGGACCAAATAAGCTTATCAGAGTCCTCAGAAATCTGGTGTGTTTGCAGACTCCCTAATGGAGATCTTCAACAGATCATAAGGCACAACAATAAACCAAACATACTAGTCATTGTCAACTCAATTGTGAGACACACCAATGTCCCCCTCACTATGCTTGACAAGGGGAAGATCATGGTCAGTTCTCTGTCAGGTGCCAGAATCCACCACATCACGCATACACTTAAGTTTCTCCACAACAGGTACAAGTATGACTCTGTCATTGTTCATTTTGGTGTGAATGACTTGAGATGTACCTAACTGGACTATATGAAGAGAGACATGATTGAGCACTGAGTATGTCTGTCTGGCAGGTATGAACTTAGCTCTAAGCAGCATCCTACCTTCACCAAGAATGATACCACAACACCAACAAAAAATAATTGACTTCAACAACTGGCTTAGTTTCTGGGGATCCAGTATATGTCTGCCTGGGATGCCATAGTTGACAGGCCTCAATGCTTTGCCAGAGATGGCCTCCACTTGTCACCCCTGGGATTCAGGATTCTGGCCAAAGCACTTGCATCCCCCATTGTGCTTTTTTTTAGGCAATGTCCCAAAGACAAATCTTCCAACATAAAAGATCTGTCAAAAAGCAAACTGCAGGTCATGCAGCTTAACACTAGAAGCCTTAACCTGTAAATGCATTCACTGGAGGCTCTCCTCGCACTGGAAGATGCCGACATCTGTGCAGTCATGGAAACGTGGTTCAAGGCTGCAGACAGCACCCCTGCCTTGCCAGGCTATACCTCATTCCAACACCAAAATGAGGTCAGGAAGACTAAGGGTGGTGGAGTTTCTACTTTCATTAGACAAGCACACCTCCAGATTGGTTTGCCTGCATGATGCACTATAACTACTCCAGGTACAATTGGTAAGACACCCATCCAAGTTACAGCCAGCTACAGACCCCACTCCATGACCTAGGACACCTACCCCTCTTACCTGGTCCTACTTGACTCCATCAAGGTACCTCCCAACACCCTGATCCTTGGTGACTTCAACTACTCCACCATAGACTGGCTGAACTATTCTTGCTCTAATGCACTCACCCAACGATTCCTTGACTTCATTAGTTCTAATGCACTAGACCTGCTTGTCTCATCCCCCACAAGGAAGATAACATTCTAGACTTGGTCCTCACCTAACATGGTCGACTGCTGCAACACCCCCATAGTAAATACTTCCCTGGTGAGATCAGACCAAATGTCTGTCTCATTCGAAGTGTCTATCACATCCACCCCCCCCCCCCAGCCATAACTAGGCTAAAGCAATTCTCAAAAGCTGACTACAACCTTCTAAGGGAGGGTTAGCAGTAGCTTCACACCACCGCACCCCTCACAGGATGCAGACAAATATATTGAATAGTACACCAGTGTAGTATACGAGCACCTGTGCAACTGCATGGACCCAGCAATACCCAACAGAACTAAAACCTGCTCCTTAAGGAAACACAAACTTATCTGGTGGACATCCTCTATCAACAGACTTTACAACAAAAGGAATAAACTGTTGTCCAGGGGTAAAAAGGCACAAATTTCCAATTGAAAAAAAAAACCCTCCTTAGCCTCATCAAGCAAATTAGATCACTAGTGAAAACCTCCAAAGCCAACTGTGAATCAAAACTAGCCTCTGAAATAAAGGCTAACCACAAAGCCTTTTCAGTGATGTCATGAACCTCCATGGCAAAGCCCAGGTTTGTTCCAAATTATTTCATAACAGTACCACTTACACTGATCCTGTTGACTTAGCCAACCTACTAGCAGATAGGTTCAGTGCAAACTTCACCCCCTGCCCCCCAAAGGCCCATTTGACATCCCCGATACTTTTCTCGCACCTCACATCTCCATAGATCATGTTAAAGGCCCTAGCCAAAGCAAAGAACACAGCTTCCATGGGAACTGATAGTATCCCAGGCTGTATTCTGTACCATCTCCAGCAAGAACTAGCCTCGCCAGTGAACACCCTATTCAACCATAGCCTAAGTACAGGCTTCATTCCAACAGAGTGGAGAACTGCCATTGTCATCTCTTTGCACAAAGGTGGTGCCACTACTGACCCTGGAAACTATCGCCCCATTAGCTTGACAAGTCTGATCTCTAAGACCATGGAGTGTAAAATTATGGACCTCATGAACAAGGGCATAAGCAATCTACAAGCCCTTGACCCCATCCAGGTTGAATTTGTCAAGGGCAAATCTTGCCTGTTGAACTTGGTTGACTTTTTCGATACTGTCACCAAGGCACTGGTTGAGGGGAAAGTCAGTACATACAGCTTACTTTGACTTGCCAAAACTTTTGACACAATCCCCCACTTAGGCATCATTGAAAAGCTAACACAACTTGTAAATCCCTATCTCATCAGATGGGTGGCCAACTGGCTCACTGATAGGACCCATAAGATCAAAACTGGTGCCTCCACCTACAACAGCAGACCTGTCACTAGTGGTGTTCCCTAGGGATCTGTCCTGGGACCTCTACTGTTTGGCATCTACTTCTCAGAGGTCCAGGCAAAGACAAAAGGCCTGTGGCTGACCAAGATCATGGATGACTGTAAGTTGGGTGCTGTCATTGACTGTCCAAATGATGTTAACATACCACAACTGGATCTCACAGCAACAAATGACTGGTGCCAAAGTCATGGCCTTAAGTTAAACGCAAAAAGATTATCATACCATTCGGCAAAAACACAGTCCCTACTGACTACCACATCAACGGCAACCCCCCTAAGCACACAACCTGTGGTGAGAAAAGTGGGTACACACCTTGACAACAATCTCACATTCAACCATCATGTAGTGGCAGTGGTCAGAAAAGCCTCTTACTTGGTTCATCTCATAAATAAAGGGATTGCATCCAAAAAAAAGGAGGTCATTACCTCCCTGTACTCCTCCTTCATTAGGCCAATAATTGAGTACAACACCCTGTTTGGATGTGCCTCTCCCAACACCTGCACCAACTGGAAAGGCCACAGAAATACCTCACAGAGAATCAATGGCCTCCAACACCTGTCCTATGTGGATAGGATCAAATCACTATCACTGTACTCAGATCGTCTTTGAGCAATCTGTATGATACTGTGTCCTGCCTACAACACAATCTCAGACCCTGCCCTAGTAGAGGTGCTCCAATGTCCATAAGTATAACTCATTGTGCATTACCCGATCGAAAGGCCTAAATCTAATATGTGACATTAACAAAACCTGCTGGAGATAGGTTTGTCTCCCAGAGGCTTCCCTGTCTTTGGAATAGAATCCCCATACATATCAAAGTACGTCGCTGACCCTCTTCAAGTGCAACCTTGATGAGTGGATGGAAAACCACAAATTTGTCCCAGGGGTTCCACCTGTGTCCCTCACTGACAGGTGCTGATTGAGGTTTCTTTTTTGGGATAAACTCTTGGCTAAGCATGTAAGGGCCCCAGGGCCATTAGCCTAGTAGTATCCTATGATCACTGGTTAGTGCAGAAATACTGGAGGATTCTAAATCAGCAAATGTACTCTGGCATGATGTGGCAGGAAAAATCCTTTTATCTTACCAACACTGGCAGAAAAAAAGTCAAGGACAGAATCCTGAGGGGAAGGCTAGGAACTTTTCAAGAGGTCAAAAATCTCTAGGCCCATAATCAACAAGGGCTCATGAGCAGGAGCAGTTGCATGTCAAACTTGATTCTGTTTGGACATTACAGGTGAATCTGACAGGAGAGAACCAAATGTTGTTGTCTGCCTGGACTTCAACAAAGCCTTTGATTCAGCCCAGCACAGGAGGCTGATACAAAAACTGGATGGGTTGGGGTAGGACCATAACTGAGGAACTGGATAACTACATGGTTGAATGGTAGAACACAGAATTATGATGAGAGGGACAAGGTAATCACCAAAGTGACTAGTGAAATACTGTAGGGGCTTGTCCTGGGTTTAATACTTTTTCTTGTGTTTGTCTTGGACATATAGGAGGGAAAAGGAGCAGGGTCACTATCTCTTTGCTGATGACACAAATATAACTGTAAAGGATGAGGTCCAGTCTAGCACAAGATATGAAAGACAGGCAAATGACAGTTAAAATTCAATGAAAACAAATGAAAAATGCATTTAGGATGCAACAGCTCTTGTGTCAGGTATCAATGGAATTCATGGCAACAGAGTAGGAAACAATTGGGGGTTTTGATTACACCTGGAATCAACCATTAGAAGCAGAGTGAGGAGACCATGGCAGCAGCAAAACAAATGCTTGGATGTATCCTCAAGTGGCATGGATTGCATAAGCAAAGAGGTAATGATTCCATTCTACAGGAATATAGTCAGACTACACCTTAAGTAGTGCATGCAGTTCTGCAGGTCATAGAAGGAAATGGACATCAAGCAACTAAAAGAAATCTAGAGAAAATTGACCAGAAAGATCTGTAGGACAAAGGAGAAGGGATATGACCATAGGGTAGAAGAGCTGTAGCTTTTCTCACCTGAGACCAGAAAAGATGGGGAAATGTGCTACTGCTACACAATATCATATGAGGGAGATGTAAAGGGGTAATCCTGAACAGGAAGGATAGAAGAGAAGGAGGGTGACACAGACTGCAAATTATGGGGACTAACTACTCTGTAGATCTCAGAATTTGTCACAGAGAGGATTACAGACACATGAAATGGACTGCTGGAATGGGTGGTAATGAGAGATCCCAGAGAGACATTCAAAATATCATCTAATGGGACAGGACAGCGGCAGAATGCACTTAAAATGGCAGACTAGATAAGTCTATTGTCTAATTCTGCCTTCAGGCAAGTATAATGTAATGATGTGCTGCACAGGCCAGCTATATCAATTCAAACTGATCAAGAGGTTCAAGACTCTTCAGTTGGCAGTATATATCACAGCAATACAAGAGAGGCGTCAATTTGTTACTTAGTACTAGAATCACTGTGCAGTAAATTTAAAGTTTGGAACACTTTTGTGAACTGTTTGTACTTCTAATGCACAGGTTATAACTGGAGGTTTCCTGAGGTCATGAAGTTAATGGACACCACAATTGTTCGTGTTATTGATGCACAATGTTGTGCCCTGCAAACACAGAATTGCTGATGTCGTCAGCTCAGACAACGGCCCACAGTATGCAAGTCAACACACCTTTAGCACAGTGGGAAATTCAGTGTGAGAACAGTAATCCAAACGACCAGCAGCTCTTTGACAGGATAGTTCACATTTCAAACCATGAAAATCCTCAGAAAGGTAGTCCAGAGCATTAGCAGTGACTGTTACTACAAGACTACTTGATACTATAAAAATGTTCCTCTGTGTGTCTATATATATATATATATATATATATATATATATATATCAACTGACAGGTCATATTCAAACAGTAGAACAGCTACCTTTGCCTGAAAACCTAATTTCTGTTATAAAAAAATGAAAATCTATAGACAAAATACTACTACAATCAAAAAGCAAGATATTTATCCTCTTTGCAAGAAGGGGTTCAGTAAAAATGCCATTCCACAGGAAAGCAGAACAGGCATGACAAAGATATTTTGCTGTACATACTGTGGACTGTCAAATCTTGAGAAGAGCTCAGAGCCATTTGTTCTGAATATATTCATCACACAGAAAGTTGTGCTCAGGGTGCCTCCAGACAAGAGTGAGAAAAGTGCTGAGTTAGATAACGCCGTGTCCCAAGAGACATTTCCAGAAACAGAAGTGGAAGAGCAGCAAAATGTTTGAGTCCTTGCATTCCGACAGTGTGTCTGGAAAGAACTTATCTGTAGCAATACTTAGAACACAAGCATCAGAATGTCAGACTAGAAACTCTTCCAAATACTTCTAACATGGAAGACAATAAGAAAGCCAACAAAATGTTCAGATAGTAATAAGGATTAAAAAGTTACTGAAATGCATTTTGATAAATGCACTGTGCTTCAGCTTTCTACATGATGCAAGGAAAATTAATTCAGAAATACTCCAGTCAGGAAATTGCTGATCATGTATATGAATGAGTTCCTCCAGACTATGAAAGGGATGGAGTTTTCTCTGGATATTGCCTCTGCTACCCATATACAATTACATAACTTGGGTCTACTTTTTCATATAGTTATGACTGTGAATATATGCAGGCTGGCGGCACATCTGCCTTCCTGGTCCAACCACTATTTGGACATTAAAATCTAGGGCTACCTACTCATCGTTCCGTGGCACTCATGAGAAGTACAGTTGTGTAAAATCTTACCATAACAGTAGATGTCCTTCTCTTCATTGTTGGAGTATTCTTCACAGTAGAAATCTCCTGTCACGGATAGCCTAACATCTGGCTAGTATACCAAAGCCTTTAGACCTTGCATGTGCCATACGTCACGTACGCCCCCTGCACAGGATGTAGGGCAAAAAGGTGACATATGGCTGCTGTTAGCTAGAAATGAAATGCCCCAGAAGAGAGACGTTTGCATAGCACAAAAAGAGACCACACACATCCAAAAGGAGAAAGTGCAGATGGAAAAGGGAGACCCTTGGCCAGGAGAGGAACCAAAATAAAATTCAAAGGAAAAACGGGGTTGGAGGGAGGGAGCAAATAATGCAACAGTGAAGAGAAGGACATCTACTGTCATTTTAAGCTTTTACACAACTGTACTACGTCCTCTTCACTGTTACAATATTCTTTACAGTAGGGAGAGTAAAAAAGCTCAAGAAAAGGATTGGGGATTGGAAGGCTAGGAAGGGCCTTCAACAAACCAATGTAGAATGGCTTGAGCAAAGCCTGCTTTAGCCTTACAAACCATATCTAATTGATAATGTTTAGTAAAAATATGCACTGAAGACCAAGTAGCAGCTTCAAGGATAGAATTGGTGTCCAACCCCTTGAAGAAAGCACCAGAACAGGTGACAGTCTTAGTGCAGTGAGCTCTAACAGAACTAGACAGGCATTTGCTGTGAAAATAATAACAAAAAGAAATGGCCTTAGAAATCAAGGAGGAGATGGTTTGCTTAGAAACAGCCTAAGCCAATGTCCTGGGATGAAAAGGAACAAAAAGCTAGTCAGATTTCCAAATGGCCTTTGTTTTATTCAAATAATACCTAAGCTGTCTATGTAAATCCAAAGTATGTAAGACCTTCTCATTAGCAGACTGAGGAGAAGGAAAAAGGGAGGGGAGTTGAACTGCCTGAATCAGGGAAAACTCAATGATCACTGTGGGCATAAAAGAAGGATTAGAATGAAAGAACACCCTGTCCAAAACTAAAAAAGGAGGGACGGCTGAAACTCAGAAACCCTCTGAACAGAAGAGCAAGTAATAAGTCAATGTTCCAGAGAAGCTGAACATGCAGGCTCAAAAGGAGCCCAGGTCAATTTTTCTAAAACAAAATTAAGGTCCCAAGGAGGAGGTACAGGCTTCCTTGGGGCCTAAGATGCAGGACACATTTAAGAAACTAACTGACCTCAAAGTGAGAACCCAAAGGAAGACTTAAGGGCAGACATGCAGAAATAGCTGACAAATGGAACTTTACAGAACAGGCTAAGCCAGACTAGTGCAACTCACACAAATAAGAGACAACCAGAGGGACCCCCACTGAAAAAGGATCCTGGTTATGACCATGGCACCAAACAGAAAATCTTTTCCATTTGACATACAAGACTTTCTGGTTGCAGGCTTTATTGCCTCCTGTAAAACCTTAAACACATCCTCAGAAAAGAAATGCCTGAAAGGAATCAAGACCCTAACACCCACTGTGTCAGTTTAAGACTGGACAAGTGAGGATGGATGAGTGATCCCTCGTCCTGTATAAGAAGGTCCAACTGGTGAGGTAACTTGTGATGATTGCCCCTAGCCAGATGCATTAAGAGGGGGAACCAGTGCTGTCTTGGCCAAAAGGGAATCGCTAACAAGATTTGTGGGGGCCCATCTGAATCTTCTGCAGGACTCGGAAGTTGAGGAAGGTGAGGGAATGCATAAAGAAACATCACCTTCCAAGGAAAAGAAGGGGTGGCTGTCTTCCACACTAGATGGTATGACATTCTGGAAGAGAAAAGGAGGAGTTGCTTGTTAAGAGGGGAGGCAAAAAGATCTACCTGAGGAATACCCCACCGATAGACTACGTCCAGAAGCACGGCTCTGTGAAGTATCCATTTGTGAGCCTATGTTCACCTGCTCGAGGTGTCTGCTACTAAATTGTTCTCTTTACTAAATTGTTCTCTGACAGAATCTACACTGCCTGAAGAGTTAACAGAGAGCCAGATCGGAAGCCTGAAGAGCTAACTTGCAGAGAAGGTAAGATACTGTGCCCCCCCCACTTGTTTACATACCACATTGCTGTAGTTTTGTCCATGTAAACCTTCAGAGAGCCTAGGGTGAAAGACCTTAAGGGCCAGAATCATTGGATGAAAGGGCAGGCCTGGGTTGAGGGAAATTTGCTGAATCCACCACTCAAATTCCTGCTTTAGACAAGGAAGGAGAGGCATACTGAAATCTAGAGGGTGGCAATACCGAAGCCAAACTGAACTGAGGTACCAATGAAGCTTCCACATGTGCAGTCTGGCAAGAGGAAGCATTGGAATAGAAGAGGCCATAAATCCCTGGGCTCGAAAAAACTCTGGCTGGAATAGCAGGCAGAGGAAGAAGAGATTGAAAGGAAGCTGTAAAGGACAGAACTTTTGGAGGTGGAAAAAGAGGCCAACATGGCTACTATGTTAATCCAGCAACTGAGACACACATGGTCTTGACAGGAAGTCAGGACTGAGTTTTGAAAGTTGATAGTGAACCCCAGACTTTGGAGGAGAGATATGGTAAACTTCAGATCCTATAACAAGCAACTGGTCATCTAGATAAGAAAAAATCTCAGTGTTTTAGAGCCTGCAAAATGCAACTACAGGAGCCAGGCATTTTGTGAATTCCCTTGAGGCAGCAGAGAGGCCAAATAGCAAAGCAGAAAAGTGAAAATGTGAGGAAGAAACAGTGAAATGTAAAAAATTCCTGAAGAGAGGGTGAATAGGAATAAGAAGGTAAGCATCCTTCAAATCCAGGGAAACTAGAAAAAAAAAAGCCTGGGGTATGAGAGGAAACAGGTTTTGAAGAGAAAGCATCCAAAAGTTAGGAACCTTGAGAAAGGTGTTGAGCAAGGAGTGATTCAGAATAGGTGCTCTTCTTTTGAAGGACCAGGAACATCCTGGAGTAAAACCCATTCCTACCTGCGAAAGACGGACAGGTTGAATAGTTCCGAGGTCCAACAGGGACCCAAAAACCTCCGAGAAATGAGGAAGTTGTTTCAGATGAGGTTGAGGAATCCATGAAAAAGAAGGGAAATATCCACACCATAAAGTAGCCCTGACGGATGATAGACAGAACCCACAAATCTAAAGTGACGATATGCCAGTCTGGAAGAAAGAGGGAGAGCCAAAGTGACAAGGTAAACTGGCAGAGGGATGGAGCTGGTCTGATAAAGAAGTCTTCTGAGCCACAGGATCCTGAGAAGACTTAGCAGGAAGAGTTCGCCTACCACCCTTCCCTGCCTTACGAGGCTGCCTGCGAACAAAAGCAGACCTAGTAGTATACTTCCTCTGAAGCTTAGAGAAAAGGGATACAAAGATATGTTTCAGACCCTGCAAGACTTTACCTTTTTCCTGAAGAGACTTAAATATCTCAGCAGCACCAGTCCCAAAGAGATTTTTTATTATCCAAAGGATCATCCAGCAACTTGGTCTTAATGTCTTCAGGTAAGGACTGCAGGTGAAGCCAAGAATAATGCCTCATGACAGACCCAAAGGCAGAAGCTCTGGAAGATGCATCAGCAGCATCATTGCTACACTTGATAGAGTGACGAGACACTTGACAGGTAGAACCTAAAATAGATAGAGCATAAGATTTTGCTTCAGAATCAGGGAGGTCAGAAAGAACCTGACAAGGCCCAGAGCACATCTAGTCCTTTGGGTCTGGTAATTGATGGACTGAAAGGCCAAGGGAGATGCAGTACAAACCTCTTTACTAATTCTCTCCACTGCCCTACTATCAAAGTAGCAAAAGTTTAGAAGGCTTGTCAGAGGAGACTGACACCACAGCAGGGTCAGCAGCAGGACATTTAAATAAGAATGGACAATCTTCAGGAACCTTATAGAACCTGTAAGGTTTCTTAGGTGCAGGAGGCAAAGAACCTGGAGACTTAGAGGCAGCAATAAAAGTATCTAACAATGCAGCCAATACAGGAGATTCTGCAGAAGGCTTAGAAGTATCTACCTGAAGCAGCTCATACCAACTTTCCTGGATATCAGACACTTGAAAAGAATCTCACGTAAAGTATTCCATCATTCTGGCTATAATGTCTCCAAAAGACAACTCCTCAAACATAGACTCAGGACTTATAGACTCTTCCTCATCAGAACCATAAGACAAAGGCATCTGGAAAGAGTAGGACAGGGACTAATCAACAGACTCTGAATTTTCATCTGAGGAATCGGATTCCCAAGCTCAGTTGGAAGGAGTAGAAATCCAAGGAAGGGTAGGCACAGAAACCCCTTGAGGAGGCTTCATGGCCATTAAGGCATTGAACAAGCCCTGAGTAAAACTCCTGCCATTCTCTTTGAGGATTCCTCAGGGCATACATAAATATGCTTAGTCTTCTGCTGTTTCTTAGCAGAGCTGTCCACTCTGACAAACAGCAGAGGTTCCAACCCTTGACAAGATTCAGTAAGAGTACATGGAACCTCTTCTCAGACCAACAAATTGCAAAATCCCTCTAAGGCCCTCTGAGATGATCAACCACAGTTCCCCCCTCAACAGGATGTGTGGAACAAAAGATCCATGCTGGGTTCCAATGGAGTTGCAGCACAGGAATCTGATGTAGACACAAGATGGCCTACAGAGCCTTCACCTGCTTCAAGAGGGATGTCCAGTGGAGGCTGGACAGCTATATAGTCTGGTTGAGGTTTATTGCCTTATTCTTGCTTAACTGGACCTTGGGGTTAGGAGAATCCACTATGCAACCTTGGGCTAACAAGTTAAGCCTCTGGTTCTTAAGATGGATGGCCAGAGAAGATAAGTGACTTCTAAGGGTTTTGGGTACAAATGCTTTGGAAATACTACACTGTCGTATGGTTGTGGGAAGTACCCAGCAAAAAAAGACACTATTCATGATGATCCTTATGGGGAATCTACTTCCCACACTGACATTTTCCTTTCTTGCATGACATGAACTCTAGGTAGCAAGATCAAAGAATAATACTAATTAAAAAAAAAAAGACCCCCAACAGGGTGCTTATCTGATGGCTAGAAATTCAGCACAGCAAAGAGGATTTCAGACCAACAAGTGATGCCATTTGGACTGGTGACAAAGAAGTACCAGTGTTCATACGTCACCTTTATGCCCTACATCCTGTACAGGGAGCATACGTGTGACATACAGTGCATGCAAGGTCTAAAGGCTTTGCTATATTGGCCGGACGTTGGGCTATCCATGGCAGGAGACCCCTACTGTGAAGAATACTGCAACAGTGATATAGGAGGGTATCTGTTATTTCCATGTATGATGTGCTGGACTTAAAAATTTCAGGGCCGTAGTTGTGTCACTTGCTATTAAAAATACTAATGGCAACCTATTATGGTACTCAGTCTTCTCCTCTGGGGTCATCTAGCTATAGAATGTACGAGTTGTATTCCCCTGAATAACCACCAAAACACTAAACATACTTTGGGGAACTGAAGAGGGAAGCATGCAGTTTGGAACACTGTTTCAAGGTGGGCAAATGTAGGCTGACATCACATTATAGAGTATATTAGTTGGAGACTGCTCATAAAAAGATGTTTCTGCCTGGATTGAAACTCTGCTGCATCAAATCATCCAGTACAGCTTTTCTGTACTGCAGACAGATTGTACAAATCCAGCCTGTCTGCAGGTTTGAAGCTTTTTCAGTCCAAGTATAACCAAAATACAAAAAGTTTGCAGATCAGGCATCCTACTGAATACAGACAGCTGTACATACCAATTTAACAGGCTTAACTTTATTGAAGGTAGAATAATGGCATTATCATCAATGGACAAGGTTCCAGCAGGTGGATTTCCAGTACCTGATGAATAGGATCCATTAACTTTGACTCACTTACTGTGTCTTAGATGTATGTCTTGCAACATGGATTGTTTGCCATCCTAATGAGCTTAGTTTGGTTATCTTTTTGGATTATAGTGCTATCACTGGGGCTAGTTAAGTTCCCAGATTCCTTGAAAAAGACAGATGTGCAACTGACAACCTTGGATAATTATAGGCCAACTTATAATCTATGATTTTGGGGAAATATTTTAGAAAGGGTGGTGGTGAAGCAATAAAAGGACTACCCTCCTGACTTGCTGGATTCTTTTCAGACTGGTTTTAGTGCACATTATAGTATGGACACTGTCCATATTTGATGATATGGACAACAGCCAAGTCCATCTGGCAACTGTCCTAATGACTAGTGCATTTCATTAGCAAGGTCCCACTGAAAATCTACCGTGTGCCCAACAGGTCCTGAGGTTGGGAAAACGTTATGTATTTACCATTAGAGTGCTGATAAAGCAGGTTCGTCTATGTTCAGTAACAGGAGTAATGACAGCAAGTGTTAAGACCACTTGGCAAGTTCAACTTTTCCTGGCTGCCATAGTCTCTTCTCCTAAATAAGAACTTTACCAACTGATTTATGGCAAATACTACTTTAGAGCTAAAATCTTGTGCAGTGAAATCTCCACCAATAGTCAGATAATGCTGTCAAAGACATCGCTGCCTGAAGTGATGGTGCTGCACGGTGCCATTCATTTAGGTAAGAAAAAATCCTGGCACTCTACAGTTTCTATTGGTGTATCACAGTGGACAAGCATTTGGTGAAAATCCTAGGAGATTTGATAAGGCCAAAAGGAACAGTCTGAAAATGGTAATGACTGGCTTCTACCCAGAATTGGAGAAAATGCGGAGACACCACCGTTTTCATGTGTAAGTACACATCCTGAAGGTCCAAAAAGCATAGTCAGATCTCCTTCAGGGAAGCAGAAAACAACATACTGCAATCATTAGCATATGTAAGTTTTCTTTATGGATGAAACTATTTAGGCCACTTAAATCTAGAATGGGTTTGAAATCCTTGGTCTTTCTTGTCATTAGAGAATGTGGAGTACACTGACCATTTTGGGTCCTGTGTGAATCTCCTGCATAGCCCTTTTTGGTGAGAACAAAGGGTCTTCCTTCTTGTGGCTTACTTTTGACAGTGTGGGATACTGGATAAGGGTACTGTTTTGCAGGGGAATCCATGCAGAGAAGGGAATCTTTTACCTTCTGAAAATTATTGTCTGTATCCATCTATCCATGTTGAGAGATACCCACTCATGCTAGTTTAGAGACAGGCAGCACCTGGCTGCTCTTTTGAAGGGACAATCAGGCAAAGCTTCATGGTTGCTGCTGCTGACCATCACAGGTGGTCTGTGGGTACCAGAATATTGCTGAGAATCCTTTTGTCTGGGCTTGTGGCCCTTTTGGAGGTTAATCCAAGTTGGGGTTCAATACAGACAGCTATTAGCTTTTTTGCTGCATGCCATGTCTAAACCACATGTTGCTCAAAACCAGGCAAGGATACCTGATGGTCAGTAAAAGCCGGAGAATGTAGTTTAGCGTACAGAAACTTTAATACAGACTTTCGTCAAGAAGACTTCATCAGAAAAGCTCATTGGAACTATATATATATATATATATATATATATATATATATATATATATATATATATATATATATACACACATACATACATACACACATGAAACAATTAAAATCAACCAATCAATTAATTACATCACCAAATTGGTTAAACTAAACAATTTGTTAACCCCTACTATACCAATGAAAAATCCATTACGAATTGTTTAGTTTAACCAATTTGGTGATGTAATTAATTGATAGACTGGTTGATTTTAATTGTTTATTAGTATATATATTGTTCAAATGAGTTGGAATGAGTTTTTCTAATGAAGTCTTCTTGACGAAAGCGTGCATTAAAGTTTCTGTACGCTAAACTAGATTCTCTGGCTTTTATTGACCATCAGGTATCCTTGCCTGGTTTTGAGTTTGTTTATTGACTGGACACACGTATTTCTTCTAAACCACATGTTGCGTTAGCTTCTCTGCATTCTACACAAGGAGTATTAAAGTAGGTGAAACTTGATATCTGCAGCAGTGAGGGTTTTTCCATCCTCTTTGTGGCATGTCTCCAAGGCTAAAAGTGCATGAGGCACTGAAGGAGAATTTGTGAGTCACTTTTTTGTCCTCTGGAAAATCATTCAGGCTAAGCCATATGCATCAGTGAATTACAATTCCAGATTCTGTAGCTCTGGCCAAGCCTTCATCAGTGCAGTATACCACCTGCACCATTAGGTTCATCACAGAAGAAACATTTGATGATATGGACAAGAGCCAGGTCCAACTGGCAACTGTCCTAGTTATTAGTGCATTTCATTAGTAAGATCCCACAGAAAATTTACCGTGTGCCCAGGAAAGTCTAGTGCCCTCAAGGGTAATTAACAGAAGTTGCATACACTTAGTTTCCTAAATGGCAAAATCTGCATGGATTCCTTGTCTGGTGGATGGAGCTGCAGCCTTCTCGAGTGCAGTTGCAGAAACCAGGGTGTTCATTTTGGGCTGACTCAAACCAGAACGTCCACACTCTCAGAGGCCAGAGTATACAGCCAGCTTTTCTGAGTACTGGGGTCACAGTGTCAGGCTTTTCCCAAAGTACAATAGTGACCACCTTCAGAATGTTCACAAATAGTGGGACTACCAAGGAAAAATGCTGGGTAAGACTGAAAAGTCTTTGGCAGTATCCTGTACAGGGACAATACTGGGTCAGTAGACCATTGCCCTCTTTGGCTTATTTCCATAAATTCTGTAAATCTTGGGGGTTGCTGAGTAGTCTACATCCTCCTTGTTACTGACTATGCTGGGAAGCCCAAATCCTTCCATTTATACATTGTCATTCCTGCATCCTTTGGAGGAGCAAAGTATGGATGAGGAAGACATATTTTTGGGTGACAAAAAATCATTGGGGAAGGCTGCAAAAGGTCTTATGCCTCTCTATCTTACTTTCTGACAAATAACAGGACTGACAGCTCGCTGAACAACTTTTTCATGGAGGTACTCCTGATATTTAGGGGGAATACATTGTCAGGTGGGAACTACCACAATAAGGATTAACTTGGTTTAGCATCAAGCTTGATATCTATGACTACCTTGATACTCATGTTGAGTACTTTGGGCAAAACAGACTTAGACTGCAGAAAAGCACTTAAAGCTTTGCATCAACATCAGCACTGACATGTCAGGGAAGAGCACCAGAGCTGAGAAACTGATCAGTGCAGGCAGGGATGACAAAGAATATCAACATCAAAGGAGCCATCAGTCACAGTGTACAAGTGCCCATTAACATTATCTTCTTGGACACTGACATCACAGCTGATAAGGACATACTGTCAGCCTCATGACTGGTACTAAAGACTGAGGGGCCAATAAGTAAATTTTTAAATCCTTTCAGAGGTTCCATATCCCCAACAGAACAGAACAGATTAAGGAAGAGGCTGAGGACATTCCTCCATCAGCCCTCAAAATGGCCACTGCCAACCTGTCATAATTCATATCAGGAATGGCAAGAAGGGTGGCATCTCTTAGTGTAGCAGGTTTCAAATGCAAAATCTGAAAGAAAAAAAAAAGTCTATCAGCGCTATCATATGAAAGATTAGGTAACCTTTTGAGATGAGACTGAAATGTTTGTAGTACAGGAGAAGCAGATTCAAATTTACTCTAGCTGCTGCTTTTTAAACAGATTCCTAGTGACTGCACAACTCTGTGTCAGACATGGAGATAGCAAGCCTATGCCTATGGTGTTTACTCAGTTCAATTGTTTTAGGAAGAGGTGTCCACTGACATTAAAGACTTTGAGGCTATCCAAAGACGTGGATCCATCCTCCTCTTAGGTTGAGAAAACATTTTTGTACACCTATAGACTGAGTTGTTGGCTGTGCATTATCAATGAAGTAAAAAAGTACAGTTGACGTAAGAACTTACCATAACAGTAGGTACCCTACCGATCACTGTTGCAGTATTCCAAGTTTATCTCACTAAGGTTATCTGATGTCTGGCCAGTGTACCAAAGCCAAAA